>NC_138159.1:14071852-14204352 GCF_964199315.1 Orbicella franksi
AGTCGTTGGAATTGCGCGGGAAGTGCCAAATTTCGTAGACGTATTGGATGACATACCCTTGATGAAGGGCTTCTTGCAATTCGGGGGTGGGCCACGTACCCACTAGACATCGCTCCTGCTCGTTGTGGACGCAGCGATGACTACGTTCGGTCAGCGGTTTGGGTTGCTCGGTTTCCACGCAAGTTCTGCACAGTGGAAAGGTGAGTTTACCCCCACTGCGGTGGGGTAAGACGGGATGATACAACCCAAAGGGTGGTAGGATCTTGCATTTGACCAGACCGAAGTAACTGGAGATGTCGGTGCCTCCAGGTTGACTGATGATGGCAGGATGACCCACGGGGTAGGGACAGTTTTTGTTGGTCCAGGGGTAGAGGGAGGTGAAATCCAGGTACTGCACCGTTTCTCCGTGTTCCACTTGATGGTAAAGTTTGATGGCATTGGTGCGTCCGCCGTAGAACGCGTCTCTGGGTTTGAGTCTGGGGACCAGGTCAAAGGATTGGACCAGACTCCGCAGGTATTCATCGTCTTGCTTGAGTTGTTCCCATTCGCATTGCCACATGACCACGACATGGTAGCCCGCGGCCAAGAGACTCTCTTCTTTGAGTTTAGTGGCTTCGTAAACATCGCGCATGGTCTGATCGCACATTTTGTGACGCGTGCGGTCGCGGTCTGGGTAACACTTGGGACACCCGTGCCAGAAGCAACCGTGAAATTCATACACAGTACGGGTGACGTCGTCGTACCCATCCACGAAAAAGGTTTTGTCTCCGCGTAGTATCACGTGTTCCCCTCCGTTAAGGGCGTGTCGAATGTGGTGATCGGGTTTTCGGTTCATGTAGGTCAACCATTCCAGGGAGGCGAGGGAATGCAGTTTGCCTTGTCTCTGCCATCCACTGACGGGTTCTGAAGCGATGGTGCGTTCTGGCATGTGTTTGGTGCGGTAGAAGAGATTGCAGGCGGAGGCGATGGTGAGACAGCGTTGGAGAGGATTGAAGCCGCTAATGGCTTCGAATTCTTGGCAGAACACTTCGCAGGCCCCTTTAGGAGCAGTACGTCGGATTCGCAGTAGGCCACGAGTTCTGCTTGGAAATCGAAGATCAAGTCGGGCTCGGCGAGTTGTTGGGCATACCAGCGTTCGAACTCTTGCGCGCGTTCGGTGGACATGCCTTGGGGGTCGTAATGTTCTTTGTCGGGTAGAGGTCCCACGTAATCCTGATGGTCGGGGGTGTTGAAGAAATGGGGGAAGAACCCTTTCTTTTGTTCAACCAGTCCGAAGGCTTTGGGAAAATTAGCCAGTGGCATTTGAAAGAAGCAGAGAGAATCTTTGAAAACAATGTCTCCTCCGTTGATGGACAAAGACATAATCTTGGCGCCGTTGACCACTTGCTCGGGCACGACGTATTGTTGGTAGAGTTCATTCAGTATCAAGTAAGAATCAAACCCTTGGGAATTGTGGGCTAGGACGGTGAGGGTACAATCCTGTGCTAAAGCTCTCAGCCAATTCAAGAAATCTCGAATGCAGGTGGTGCCTTCAAAATGAAAGAGTTCCTCGCAGTTGGAAGTGGCGGCGCATACCAGGTTGGGGACGTGGACACCCGTGTCTTGCATGGTTTCGCTGTCCCAGTAGACGAAGAGATGGTCTTTGGTGTGTACGCTCTGCGAACCGTCCGCTTTGCGTTTTCTGGATTTCAGTAATTTGCGCTTTTCTTCTAACTTGGTGGGATTCTGTATGAAGCATTGGTGTCGGTAGAGATTGTGATACTCCTTGCAGGAGGGATATTCGGCGGTACCGCACACGTGACGCGTTTCGATCTCGCGAGGTCTAAGTAATCTATTGCACCGAGGACACTTGCGTAGGCAACTGCAGACATTTTTTATTTTTTTGGAGGCGTTGGCTTTGATGCCATCCGTGTTGGAGTAAGTGTAATGATTGGCCAAACACTGTTCTCCGAAGAAGGTACGGTGACAACGAGGGCAGGTGTGTGTGGTGTCACTGGTGCGACGACGATCTTCACACTGGGTTTGACAACAAGCGGGACATTTCTTGCCGCGGCAGGGATGATGATGGATGTCATCGGTCTGGTAGCTTTTCTCACACTCGATGCAAAAGTTACTTTGTCCTAGGAAGGCGGAGAGTGAATTGCAACCGTGATAATGTTCACCCACTTTGATGAGGATGAGTTGTTTCTCGCGTAACGGGCCTTTGAAAATGATTTGATAATTATGATCCAGGGAAAGCACCACGATCTGATAATCGGTGAGATGACGTTGGAAGGTGTGGAGTTCGGCGAGACCGTAAGGTCCTTCGGGGACACCCGCAGCTTGATGGAGTGCCTTGGCCTTTCTGCCTTGAGCGGGTTTGCCGCGTCGTAGGTTGACGTACTCAGGATGTCGACTGCCTACGTCGCAGTAGGCTTGCATGGTAACCAGAGCCCGTGCACAACAGAGTTCGTCCTCGTTGTTGATTTGAATGACGCACTTTTTGAGATCGAGTAGCTTGTCGAGGGCTAAGCTGGCTTTGCGAAGTCGCTGTTTACCACTACCTCGTCCGGGATCTCGGATATGTGAAATGTGTAACGAGAAGGTGTCATCCAATCGGAACTGTTCGTTGGAGTTTAACATCTTGGAAATTTGTTGCATGATTTCTTGGGCTCTGAGATCATTATCCATCCATTCTCGGACACGCATGCGAGCCGAGTGATAGGAGTGTCTCAATCGGTTGGAATTGATGTTGATGAGAAAGTGATCGTTGCGATCGACTTCCGGATCTTGGATGATTTGGTCTCGTATGGCGCGTTGGAGGGCTCGTTCTATTTGACGCGGTAAGATTTGTCTTTGGTTGGTCGAGAGAGGTGCAGCACCGCCGCGTTGCATTAACCGTCCCACGTAATTTTGGTGTCTGACGCCTAAATGGCGAACGCGTCGATCCAAGTGAGGCGTTAAGAGAAAATCAAAGCCTTGTTCAATGTCATCCAAATGTTGGGCTAAAAGGGCGTTGTCTTCTTCATCATCCAGGTCGAAATCGTCTCTCGGGAAGCGAAACATGGTGAGACTGATGGGAGGATCAAAGTCTCATTGGTTTTAATGGTGTGAGTCAACCAATGGGAAAAAAGTACTTTTTGAACACGTGAAAATTTTTTTGCCCCGACCAGGAATCGAACCTGAGTCTTCGCGGCCACAACGCGACGTCTTAACCACTAGACCATCGAAGCATGAGTGGGAGGGATCTACGTTTTATAGGGTGGTGGTTCCCACCATTTTTTAATGACGTAGGAGTGGGGGATACCCCCCATCCCCCCTCTGGTGACGTCACGTCACGTGTCTTGATTCGACCTGTATAAAAATGGTGCGCCTTGACGGTGGTGACTCGACTGATGAAGCTTGAAGTGAGTTTACCGTTGACGAAGATTACTTTGGAGGTGGACCTATTTGCGCTGACTGTGATTGGTATTGTTGTGATTGAAGTTTGCCACCATTTAAAGAAATAGGTGAGTTAACAATGGATACGTTGAATCGATGCAATCGAAAGATGACTACTTTGACCCAGTGGGTGAATGAGTGAAAGGAGCGTGAGAAAGAAAATGGTGCGAGTTTATTATACAATGACTTGCGGAATCTGTCTCGTTTTATTGATGCGGTGCTTCGGGACATTGACTGTTTGTTCGCGGAAGAGCAGTTGGGCTTTTTGAGGGAGATGCATTTGAAAGAGTTGCGAATGAATGTGAACCGTGCTCTTAAAGGCTATAAACGTTTGTTTTTTAGCTATGATCAGTCATTGGGATTATCTACCACCTGAAATTCAAGCGTACATTCTCGATTTGAGGCTGCGACAGGAACGATTGGATGTCTTGACGGCAGCACGAAAGGGATTATGCGAAGAAATGAGATTATACCATGTTTTGAAAGAGAAATGGAGTATAGGACATTTGAGGTGTGAGCCTCACTATTGTCGTTTATGTATGGCTTTTCATGCGAGAGTGTATGGTCATTATCGCGATCATAAGGTGATGTTAGGTTACTCTTTGAAACAAGCGGCAAGTAACGTGACGGTAGCCAAGCGCAACATGTTGAATGAGAGAGGTTATTTTGTTTTTGTTCTAGAATGACAAGTCATTGGGATTGTCTACCACCCGAAATTCAATTACACATTCTCGATTTGAGGTTGCGACAGGAACGATTGGACATGGTGACGGACCGACAAAAAGAGTTGTGTGAAATGATTCGAGCCTACCATCGCGTCAAACGTGAATGGAACCTAGGTCACGTGCGATGTCAACCTTTTCGGTGTCGTATTTGTAACGGAGTGAATTGGAAGGATGGGTGTGTCACCTCTGACTTCATCTATCATGAAAAAGTGTTTGTCTATTATAACGGTCGATCGGTGTTGGTGGGTAATTGTTTGCAACAAGTGTACTTGCATGAAATTAAACAAAATTTGACCCTCTTTTTTCCTTAGAAATGGATCTGAAGACTAAAGTGAAATTGAGTCAAGACATTGAGAGTTACTGGGATTTATTGCGGTGGAACATTGCCTCGAAAATTATGAATTTGAAGATTAATCAGGAACATTTGGATGAGGTGGAGAAAGAAAAAAGAAAGAATTTGTGTGAGGAGATTAAGAAGTTTCACGCCTTGAAAATTAAGTGGGAGATAGGATCTGTCGTAGCTGTGCCTATGTTGATTGTATGCGAACCTGGTGTGAATGAACATTATGATCATAAATGGTATGGGAAGTATGTGGATATAAGGGGTCAACGGAAAAGGGCCTTTTTGGCGTTTAATTTGGATCAGGCCTTACAACGTTGTAATCACGTGAAATCGTTTATTTATTATAGAATTGATACGCCTAATGGCACTCAGTTTTTTGTATGAAGGCAGGGCGTCTTCCCACGAGGGGAATGGACACATGTCCCGCTTGTAAAAGGTGATAATGTAAAATAAAATGTTTTTTGCAGAAAAAATGGCCGCCTTTAATCCTGTCGATCATTCGATCAAATGTGTGGTGTGTTCCAGTTCCGAGATGAAAGACGGTGAAAAGCTGTTCCTGTTGGAATGTTGCAAAGAGGGGGTGCACAACTCCTGTCTAGTGAGACCACCCAATGGAACGCACTTGGTGTGCCCTAAATGTCGCATTGAGACCTGCGCCCATAATCACATAGTTCAGAAGGATCACTTCACTGAGAAGGACATGGATCTCATCGATTTGTGTTTCCTGAAACATCAGGTGGTCTCGCGCATTCCTATGACCCAGAAGGAGATCCATTGGCTACGCGTGGCTGCCAACGTACCTGGGTTGAACGCCCTACGCCACGTCAGTCATCGCGTCTTTTTGACGGGTCTGGTCTTTTGGGTGCCTCTGGAGAAAAGCGTGTTTTGCGAATGGGAGGATGTGGCTGCTCGCTTGTCCCTGGGTCTGACCTACAACAACCTCTCCGAGATGCGTTCCCGCTACAATCTGCGCGTGGAGAGGGATCAGAAAGGGGATGCCTTCCACCACTTTTTAGATCACTTGCTGGAGTGTGCCGTCAAGGATGAGGAGGTGGTCAGACGGTCTTGTCTGGTCAAGACCTGCCGCTGCCCCCACTGCCCGGAGTGTCAAGGCTTTGCCTCCATGTTTGGGAAGGAGCGTGTGTCCAACATAGTGGCCCTTGCCAACCGCAGTTATTTTTACGAGCGCGTGGAGAAAGGGATCTACAATAATTTCAGGATGGTTTATAATCGTGCCGAAAAGAAGAAGAAACCATAAGTCAAAACACATGTATCTTTTAATTCAACATGATTCAATAAAGTTACAGTTTCAAACGTTTCTTGGCTTGCATGATTCGTTTCACCACCCTTTCCGTCATGGTCTTCCTACCGGGTAACCTGTCAATGGCCTTGATCATCTTGGTGTCGGCCTTCCACTTGTCTTGCAGATTCTTGGCCCGACTGTAATCGATGTCGTGTTGTTTGGCGAGTCGGTCCAAACGATTGATCCCAGGATCTCCTCGGGCCAGTCGTTTTTTCAGTTTGGTGCCCGGTCCCATGTACTGATAGCCCGGCCAATGAAATTCGATGCCCGTCTTGCCCAAAAGTTTCTGAATGTCGAAGCCATAACCGCGTTGCTTTTTGCGAGTCCTGGTCTTGTTGGCTCTAGTTCTTGTCATAGCCGAGACGTCGTCGACTGGGGTTTTTCCACTCTTCCCAAGGCTTCAGGCGTTCGGCCGCTGTGGGTTTACGCTTCTTGTATTTCTTGGTGACTTTCTTGGGACTGTAACCACCCTCTTCGTCGTCGAGGTCGTCGTCAATTGATTGGGGATCCAGACCAATGCCCTTTAAAAAGCCTTTCTTGGCTCCGCTCAACACGCTTTGTTTCAAACCACCCGATTTAGGCTTTTTACCGCTGGATATGGGTCGCGGTATGCGACTCGGCTTAGCACTGGAGGCAGGCTTTTTCACGGTCTTGGGTGTTTCGGGTAAGAGTCGACGGGGTTTGATCCCAGACGGACCCGCGGGTGTCGACACCTCTTGCTTGATCCTGGCGGGAGTTTGACCTTGGATGACTTGTTTCAACAAGTTTTCCAAGGGACTGTCCAGGGCTTCTTCATCCGGTGCAGGGGCACCCACGCCAGCCCGTGGGGCACCTCCTGTCCGAATCCGTTTGGTCAATCGAGTCTGTTCACGCGCCAAGGGTTTGACCATCTTGACGGCCATCCCATCAGGAATGGTGGGATTCCTCAAGATCAATTGTTTTTCGGCCGCCAATCGCCCTGCTTTGTTCAACAGGGCGCTTTGGGAAATCTGTCCTTTGTAGTAATCTTGCAAACGTTCGAATTCACTGACCGGTACCATCATGACCTCTCCCGTCATACTGCAATGCGGTTTCAAAACAGTCTTGCCAGTAACTTGCTTCTTGACGGGCTTTTTCCAATTTCAATTGCAGACTCTGGATGGTCTCGTTGGGTTTGGCACAGGTCTGGCAGGGAATGACCACGTCTTCCACGTCGTCTTGGACTCGTATGCAATCGTCACACCCGTGACCGTATTTTAAAGCCAAATATTCCTGTTCGAGAGCTCTGTATTTTCGATGCTGACGCTCTTGAACTAACTTGAGTTGTTCTTCTCTGTGATTGGCTTCTTGTAACAATCCAATGAGCTTGGTCATGTTGTCTTTGATCTCGGTTAGTTTTCGGTTCTCGCTCACGCGTTCAGGCACCATGTCGATGCCCTGCAAGGGGTAACCGTCAGCGTCTCGACCCGACATGTTCGTAACACTCATTCAAACCTCGCCAGAATCCACTCCCTGTCTGAGCCAACAGATGTTGACGCCTCCTCTTCAGTGAATTTCTGCGCTTCCCCACTTCGCGCAACACGTTCTTATGGCGTTGAAGTTTTCGAAGTGTCTGAGGCCCCACGGGAATTCTCTTTTTCAACAGATTCAAGACCATTTCACTGACCGCGTTGATCTGGTCGGCGTTGGCGTGTTCCAACATCTCTTGACGTTTGAAACGATTGGCTTCTTGGAGAATGCTGGTCAAGAACGGGCGTTGTCGCCGTAATCGATTCATCGTCTCTTTCTGAGTCGGTAGGAAGGGGTAAAGTCTTTTATGCCCTGAATCGACTCCACCACTTTGACACCCGCTGGAACACGGAACGGGGTCTTGCATTTTTTCTTGACGGGTTTGAGGGCAGATTGATAGGGTATTTTCCGAATGGCGCGTTCCAACTTGGGTCGGTGCTTTTGAACCTGCTTGTCTATGAACTTGGCGATACCACCTATAGGGCCAGCTGCTCTGAAGATGTCGCCACCTCGTTGCAGTATCTTGCGCCGGGAGAGCATGGAGAGCTTACGTCGACGTCTTGCCATCGTTTTGAATGGGGTGGAGTCAAGACCCAGCTTTTTTATCCCATCATCTTGGCCAAGGGTGTCTTGACGGCTGGGATGCGTTTCAATAAACTCAAGAGGGTGGTTCTACGATTGAAACAGACAGGTGGTTTGGTTCGACTCTTGGCTTTCTTTCGAGGTTTCTTGGCGAATTTTCTCAAATCTCCGAACTTGTCTTCGTACCAATGCCTCTTTTTCATTCTTCTTTTCCTATCTTCTTTCGCTGAAAGGGTTGCCATGGCGGGAGCTCTCTTGCGTTTCCTGCGCGTTGTGACCGTGGCTGGTAACTCACCGGTGTCAATGACAGCCGTTGGAGCCGGTTGAAGAGCGATCCGTCTTCTTATAGCTGGTGGTAGGTTTTTCTTGAAATGAGCTGCACTCGGTTGAGGCGTCTTTTTACCCGATTTTCCGTAGCGTTTTTTTAACCTGGCTATGACGTCGTCCAAATGTCTATGCCCTCGAAACTGAAGATCCATGACGTGTAGGTGGAGTGCTTCCAATTAGGCATTCATGGTATCGAATGACTTTAGGTTTTCACTCATCGCTTTTTATAGAGCCAAGGTTGTTTGCGATGGCGATAGGTGCTTTGAGCCGCGCCGGTCAAACCCATGCGTTGGTAATCCTTGCGTTTTCCCAAGGTGTAGCCCATTTTGGCCGCACTGGCAAAGATGTTTCCTCCACCTTGTCGTTTCTTTCTCTTCTTCTTGGTGACGGCTTGCAAGGCTCGTTTGGCGCCGTAACTGGCTGCTCCGGAAGCAGCCCCCAAGCCCACGGCTTTACCCAGGGCGATGCCAGCCGGCACGAGCGCAGCCAAAGGTAGGACACCACCCTTCTGTTTCTTCTTTCGACGTCGTCTTCTCATGGCGAGCGCGAGCCCTGCGGTGGTGAGCAGTGACGCGGGTAGGTTACCTCCCTTCTGTTTCATGGTGAACAATGAACCCTCATGGACTTTGGTCGTCTAATTTATGCTCTTTTTGGTAAGGAATGTAACGAAATTTCAGGTCGTACCGTTTGACGTAGGCGTCCTTGATGGGTTGGGTCAGATCCGTGATGGTATCGTCCATGGTTTGCAATTTGATGAGGAAGCTTTCGAACTCGTCCAAGGGAAAGCCGCGCACGTAGGTTCTCAATTCGATCAAGGTCTTTTCATGCGCGGTGAACGCAAAACGACTCATGTCCATCTTCACGGAAAAATTCTTGAAATCATTCCAACCCTTGACCAAGGTGCCTAAAGCGGTCAAGATGGCCACGACGACATGTTGTTGTTCCCAAAGCACGCCGATGATCATGCTCAAGGCCATCATGAGTAAAGCCAGTCCATTGAGAAAACAGAACCACGTTTTGAAATGGTAAAACATTTGTTTCCGATACCACCATTGTCGATGATAATATTTGTACAATCCATCCAATCGCGACAAGGATTCCTCTTCCACACTGTTTCTGTAAGCCCCGTTGAGTAAACTCACATCGATGGTCATGACTATTCAGTTCGAAACACTGCTCGTGATGGTGTTGGTGGTGGTGATACCGGCGATACGTCGTCCTCGAACGGTTTGTCGTTGATCGTTCAACAACATTTGCAATTGACGTTGTAAACTGTCTTGATCCATGCGTGATCTGGGGGTGGAAACGGCACTGCTTTCATCATCATCATCGTCATCGTCATCATCGTCTCCACCACCACCGCCTCCGGCACCGGCTCTACCACCTCTACCACCTCTGCCACCTCTGCCACCTCTGCCACCTCTACCACCTCTACCCCGTCTGGGTTGCTTCCCACCTCGACCCCGTCTGGGTTGCTTGCCACCTCGACCTCGTCCGGCTGGTGTCTTGTATCCCACGGTGGCTCTACCTGTGGTTGTGCTAGCCAGGTACCCTCGTCCAGGCGGTGTAGGAGCTCGACAGGGTACGTCTCGACGCGTGTCCAGACCCGAAGGATCCGCTCGGGCTGGGGGAGGACTCGCCCCGACGCCTGCTACACTCCCTGTGGGGCGGGGACTGCGTCGTGGCGTACTGGTAGCCACGGGTCCTGCGGTGCCTGCGCCAGCGGGGGGTGTATTCCGTATGGGTGGTCTGGTGGACGTACCCACGCCCGGACTCAAACTTTGAATGTACTGACTCAAAAAGTCGTCGTTGTAACCGTAGGCCAAGTCAATGTCCTCCATCGGTGAAAGAGGGGAAGGTAAGGCTTGAGCGATGAGACTGGGCGAGGTGCCCACGCCAGCTGGAGAGGTGCTCATTGTAGAAGGTCGGTGTATTTCTTTTCTCGAGCCACCAGTCTTTGGGCCAACAGCAGTTTATATTGAATGTGATCGGTGAAATTCTCTTGGTTATATGCGTTTAAAACGGCTTGCACGTCGCGTTTACCGCTGCACTGTAAGATTTGTCTCATGGGTTCGCACTCGACATTGCGCTCATGCATGTATTTCAATTGCGATTCGCAAATCGCTAGGAATCGCGGGAACCACTCGACTTCACTGCGCAGCATCTTCACTTCAACTGATGCATTCGCATGCAGCCCTCTTCTTTTAGCAGATGACTGAGAATCCGCTCATCGTCGCGGCTTTTGGGATGTAAATCCAACAAGAGATACCCAAACGGACGGTCGGTGACCTTTCGAAAGGTCTCTTGCACATCCTGCCATCGCGACGGAAAGGCTTGTAACAACAAATTTCGCATCCCCAGTTGATCTCGAGGGTTCTTGAATCCCACGATGTAATGGGCATTTCTAGAGATGCTCTTGGAAAATTTACCGGGTGGAAACATGTCTTGCGATAAATAGATCACCGTGATGTTGCGATGGTGGGAATCTTTGGTGAAGAGATCCAAGACCCGTTTGTCGTTCCCTCCTTCTTCCATCAGATCGTCCAACACCAGTAAGCCACCCTTAGGAAACCAGATGGGTAAGAGATCCGAGTCGGGAATACCATGATGGAATTTCACTCCATACTCTTTCATGGGTTTGAATCCGTCTTGCCAGGAACCGTAACAGTAATAAATGCGTTTGGGCGGGGTCTCGAACAGATCGAGATTGTCCATCAATAATTGGGTGGTGAACACCGTTTTACCCGATCCCGACGGACCCACCACCATCATGCTGGAAGGCGTGTTGAATCGAAAGGCTTGACGTCGTTCCATGGTCAAGTCCCATATGAACGAGACAAAAGAGGAGTTCGTTTCATATACATTTTTTAAAACTTTTAATTACAATAAATGTCTTACACCGCAACGAGAGGTACAAGTGTCTTGCTCGTAATCACATCGACAGACTTGCTCCCAATTCAACTCTTTGTGTATCAATTTTTTTAACATTTGTCCCACTTTATGATCATTTTGTACATAATCGTGTGGACTGAAACGACGTAGAAACGTGTTCATGTCATGTCCTTTGGATCGATCGATCAAAAACATCAACGCGTAATCGCCGCAACTCTGACTGTACAGCGATTGTAGACTCTTGCCGTTGTGGACGTTGAACCTCCAATGTTGTTCCAACCACCTCTGTAAAGGTTCCATGGTCAGGTAGGTGTCCAAGGGCAGTGCGTAACTGTCCATGATCTCGCAAACGTCCTGACACGTCCATAGCGCAATCCAATGCCGACCCGGTTGGCCTTGAGGGTCCGTGTTGACAATGTAACCCATGGGTCCCTTCTTGTGGGGTTTCTCGGGTAAACGATCGCAAGGCACCGTACCGTAAAAATAGGGTTTCAAACTGGGTTGACTCCTGGCCAACACGTCCAACTGCACATTGTTCAAACTGACTTTTTCCATTACACTTGGTACACGTCGTATTGCACGGTCTTGTTGCTATTGATCTCCAAGAGATTTTCAAATTCGGCGTAGAGGATGGCCGTGATGTTGGCACCCTGATCGGCTCCAAAGTCGAACACCAACCGCAACTCACCGCTCAGCTTGGGGTTCAACACTGGACTGTTGAGGCAACCGTTGGCGGCGTTCTCAAATACAAACAACGTGCATCCTTTACCTCGTCCCCAATCTTTGGCTCTCACCATGTTTCCTTTGCTCTTGCACAAACTTCCAGTGGCTTGTAGAAATTGTCTATAGCCTCTCATGTCTCTACTTCCATTGGTATGGAGCAATTGCAAGACTTCATAGGGATAGGCTTCTCCTCTCACCAATTGTTTGATGCTGGTCAGATTAAATTGCTGGAATGTGAAGGGATACTCGTCGGCGGCGCCGTTGAAGGCTGTAGAAGCCACCAATCCCACCACTAGCATGTTGGGTAACCGGTTCTGGAACGGGTTGGTGATTTCATAGTGTAACTCGTTTTGCGTGATGTTGTAGGTCCTGATCTCGCTTCTGACCGTGGGATAGCTCACCACGTTTCTTCCACTACCCATATCATTCATCAATTCTCGGTAGACGGACGGGTTGAGTCTGACTTGGCAAAGATACAATTTCACTTTGATGTCTCGTGAATCAATACGGAAGGTCACAGCACCATCCATTTGCCAACTCCACACATCCGGTGAATTGAAGTACAATTGGATCCCAATCTGCACATTGGGTATCAAGAGTTTGCTGAGGTGAAACACTTCGATGTGGGGTACGAAGCTGTAAACGCGCGTCTGACTATCAGTGCCAACGGCTTGGGCTCTGAGTTCACGCACCAGGGCTTGTCTTTCAGGGGACATCGCTTTGAAATCATTGTGTGCCAGATTCAGTTGAGTGGCTGTCAAAGTATCGGGTACATCGACAAAATTGAACCAGCCTTGAGGTCTCAAGATGGTGTCTCCATCGTCTCTGTCAAAATTCAGTAAGGTTTCGATGTACGCTTTGTAATGGTACGTGTCCGTCTGAGGACTGATAAGCGTCCCATTGAGTCTAACGCTGATCTGTTTGAAGAGGGAGTGAGCAATGTTGTTGACCAAAAAAGTGTTTTCGGCGGCCACGGCATCGCCTCCCGCTGCTTTCTGCAATTTCCATTCCAGTTCGAAGTAACTGCGAGACAAATCAATGTAATCTTCTTGAGGATCGATCTGAAAATCGATGGGGTTGATACCTGTGGTGAAAGGATGAACGGGTACCATCCGATAGCTCGAGATACTCAGATCCGTGGGTGGTGCCCGAAACAAATTCAACATGGGGTTCTTGACCCCTGCCGAACCAGGGAGAGGGACAATGTCCGTCATCGTCGTTTAGGTCCTCGTCGATGTCTTCTCTTGAGAGCGCTCCGTACCCAAGTGGGGTCTAGACCTCGTCTGCGGTGGGGTAAGAAGGCTCCTCCCTTTTGTAGTCTTCTGCCTCGCGTCAACTCACTGACGATGGGAGGAATGCGTCGAACGCGTCTCGAATAAATCGGATTCATATTCATTTTCTAAAAATGTCGTCCAACTTGCGTTTGGCGGCTCGGTTGATTTCGCTCAAGGCTTTGCGTTTAATGGCTCGTCTCCCACCAGCCTTCACACCTCGAATACCACCTGCAATGTTAGGCAATCCAAGGGGTCCACCCTTTTTTAAACCTTGCCATCCTTCTCGTAAACTGGATCCCGAAAAGTCTCGCAAGAAACCTCGTCCCATTTGACCGTCGGGTTTGAAACGCGTCAAAGCACCGCCTCTCATTCTTGTTTGAAGTGTAGCGTGACGATGGTATTGCCTGCTCCGAATTTCGTCAATTCCCCAGTGGTCTCCGCGACTTGTGTCTCGATAATGTCGATGTAATCTTTGCGTACCGGAATATATTGAACATGGAGGGGTTCAAAATACTGGAAGTCTTTGCCTTCTCGCAGGTAATTGACTTCTCGCAACAGATCCGTGACTTGATTCCCCACCACACCACTGGTCCCCACATCCGAATAAACCATCAACGAACGCGAGGTGGAGCCCGTCACGTTCTTGAACGAGGTGTTGAGGTTGATGAACCGCCAGTTAAGGGTGGTGGTCAAGTGAACTCTCTTTCCGTCCGGCGTCGATTTCCAATAGGGTTCACCTGTGGTGGGGCTGATGTCGATGGCTGCTGGCACTTTCAGTTCTTTGGTGTTCAGTTCCATGGACAAATTCGGACCAATCTCCACCTTGTTACCATTCATCTTGAACCATCCCATGTCAATACCCAGTTCCAGGTTGACATATAACTGGGGATAATAACGACCATTGAAGAGTCTCCTGTTGATATCCGTGTTATCGAAGATAAAATCGTCGTCCTCGAATCGGAAATTCAAAAGATTGCTTTTCTGGGTCGATGGATCCGAGAAGAGGTAACCCGCTCGAAGTCTCTTTTCTATCACGGTGGTGTCAAAAAAAGTTTTGACGGTCTTCATGAATTCCACTCCCGTCAGATTCGACAAATCGTCCGCGCGAAGGTGTTCGGGCTTGAAATCCCCCCCGTCAGCTTGGTGTCGGTTGTTCAATTGCACCGTGTCTCTCACATACCAATAGCCTTCAAACATCACCTCATCCCCTTGCAACAAGGGAGGCACTTGACTCTTGGGGTCTGGTAACGAGATACTGCTGAGTCCCACTTTCCAATTACCGCCTTCCATTTTCAAAGGATGAGGGAGACGAATCTTGAAATGACTGGATTTGTTCTCGGGATACTCGGTCTTGCTACTGTGGCTCGGTAGACTCACGTAAAAATCCGTCATGTTTAAAATGCAAGGTGACCGTCGTCACTCCCGCGGGAAATTTCACCAACGCTCCGTCGTTCTCGGCCACTTGCGTCTCGATAATGTCAAACACGTCGCTACGCACCGGTAGATATTGGATGTGGGCGGGTTCAAAGGTCATCGTGTTCTGATCGTGCGGCACTTCTCTCAAGAGATCGGTGACTTGATTCCCCATGACGGTACTTTGCGCCACGTTGCAATAGACATACAGGGGCGTACGAAGCGTCTCACTGACGGTCACATTGCCACCATAGTGCTGATCGTAGAGCTCGTCCAGATAGTCAAAGCGCCAATTGCAGTAGGGACTGAGCTGTAAGGACCCATTGTTCGTGATGTTCCAAAAATTCGTGGAATGCGCGTTGTGTTGATCCTGCCAATCGAGTTTGAAAGCGGGTACCACATCGTCTTTGAAGAATTTAATCACGTGATGACTCAATTTGTAATCAGCAATTCCAGTCTTTTCCACCCACTTGAGTTTCTTGACCAATTCAGGACCAAACCATATTTTGGGACGCAATCTCGTTGTGCTACCAGCCGTTTCATTGAGGAATGTATCGGTGTTGTCGATAATCAAAGAATCCCCTTCCCAACGAAACACAGCGTAGTACTTTTTACCGTCATGAGTTCGTAGACTTTCTTTTTCACGTTCCATGAAGTGCGTCAAACGATCTTGGTAACGACCTATCAAGTATTTCATGAGCGATTTCCCACTCGTGACTTTGACTCGGTCCTCATGCAGATCAGACCCCCTGATGGTAAAAGTGTTACGGTAGGGTCGCGGAATCCATCGACCATCTGACAAAAGTACGAAACTTTCCATACTCTATTTAAATTCCAACAGGATGTCATCATCTTCGAAGAGGTGGGGTCGGTGTGTCAACTGTTCATAACGCCGTAAAGGTGGGGGTGGGTAAGAAATACCACTCAAACCCACTTTCCATCCTTCCTCTTTCAATTGGATCTGGTAAGGCAAACGGTTCTTGAAACTGTTGGCTTGATTGGAGGGGAATTCCGTGGTACTGGAACTGCTGATCAATTGGACATAAAACTCTTTCATCTCGCCTTGACCAAGGCCCCCTTCTCAATCCACGTGTCGTATTTGTTTGGCCACCCTTTCCACCGAACCAAGACTTTATTCCCTTTGCGTTTGACGATCTTTTCCACGCGAAACAGATCGTCGCTCTTCACTGTCACTTTCTGCAAATCCTGGGCGTAAAACGTACCACTCAATGGCGTTCCGTCCCACTCCTTGATCTTATAGGTAGGAATCACACCCGGCACCACACGAGCCACCACAAACACTTCTTCGGTCCAACCCGGTAAATACCCTTTCTTGAACAGGCGATATTTCTTATTCAATCGCACCCGATCCCCCACTTTCAACTCGGGCGGTACGCGTTTGGCTTGCAGTCGATCCGCGTACAGCGTCTTCCACACCTGCTCTTCGTTCCCCAGGTCGACTTTCTCGGGCGCCATCTTGATACTGCGGTGGTAGGAACGGTTGTATCCCAACACCAAATCCTTCAAGACGGGTAAATAACTGAACGTGTTCTTGATCGTAAAATATCGGTACATGCGTTTCTTCAACGTGCGATTGAATCGTTCGATCACACTGGCTTTGGTATCGCCGCTGGTGGAAAAATGACGAATGTCTTTTCGCTTCATCAAGGCTTGAAAGGTCCTGTTGTAAAATTCTTTCCCGTCGTCGGTTTGCAACTTGCGAGGGATCCTACCACCACTGCGTTTCAAAATTTTCTCGAAGGCCGCCGTCACGTCCTTGCCAGTCTTGGACTTGACCGGTTCCACCCAAGCGTACTTGGATAACACGTCCAACACCGTCAACAGGTACTTGTACCCTCGATTCGATTTGGCAATGTTCCCCACTTCGATGAGATCTGCCACCCATTGTTCGTCCATACCGTAGACCATGACCGGTACCGTACGAAAACGACGACGGGTGGGTTTGTGAAGCGTGTAGCCCAAACTGGCTTCCAACCGCTGGCGTACCGGTCCAATGGGTAAGCCTCGGGCTTTGGCGAAACGCGTCACGCCACCCAGACTTCCCGGGACGCTGGGATCCTCGTAGGTCCGCACCAAATTGGCATACCGATCCACCTTCTTCTTTTTCTTACTCATAATGTCGACAATCGGCACAGCGCTTGTCTAATCAGCTCGGGGTGTTCTCGTCTTATGATGGAGTACCAGACGATTGACATGGGTTGTCGTTTCAACCACAATATGAAGACCACGAAACGCCAGACGTTCTCTTCGACATGCGTCTCCAAAAACACCTGTTCGGGGTCAAACGCCATCAACGAGGGAATGGGATCGTTCCTTTCATACTGGGCATATAAAAGCTCGCAGCGCTCGCACAGGCTATACCACGCACTAGCCATACTGACAAAAAATGATTTTTTTATTTTCACATCCCTGTGTTTTATACAAAAAAGGACTAAACCACGATTCGAACCTGGGACCTTTGGGTTATGAGCCCAACGCGCTGACCACTACACCTTTAGTCATCCTCGTTCATCAAACAGTGATTCAAACTATTTACAAGGTCTCTCTCCGTCATCAGTTCCACCAGCAAGTCCTCCATCTTTTCAGTCAGTTCTCTGAAATACGCGGGAGTCCCCAATGAAATCGGGCGGTTCAGTTTGTCGCTCAGTCTCACAGAGATATCTCGGGCATAAGTCAGGGGCTCCACCATCTTCTTGATCTTCTGTCTCATCATGAAAGTTAAACAAGACGTAGCCATCAGACAGAATCGGTTCTTCATTCGTACCGGTGGAACGATAGCTGGCACAAAACGGATGACATCCAATTCCTTGATGTAGACCATGGAGTACCAATCGATGGTGAATAGAAAGGTTCGACGCCCTTGAGATTTCAGTAAAGGGAGAATCTGCCATCCCCATTCAGGACGTCGACGGAGGAGTTCAGGAATGGTCCACTCGTGCTCGGGTTTGCCGTAAAACAAAATGTCAAACACCAACATATCATGGACCCCTTCGTCTTCATCGAGGCAACCCAAAGGCGACACCTGAAAGCCGCACACCGACTCGATCAATTCAACGATCTCGTTGCTGTTACTGTACAACACGGTCAACATCTCGAATCAAATGAGAAAAGAACTGGAACGCAATGTTTTATAGTAAAAAAAACGCCATACGCTCATTGGTCGATAGCGCAACACACCACTCAAAGTAAAAGTACTGAATCACGAGGTAAACCAATGTTCATTGTCCATGACTCTCATGAAGGTGTCAAGGGTCGCTTTCTCGTCGCCAGTCGTTTTCCACTCTTTCCACCCTGTTCGCAAACCATCCACCAGCTTAGGCAACTTGACGCGACTTCCCGCGGCATCCATCTTATCTGCCACTTTCAAAATACCACCAGACAAAACGCCTCGGTACTTATCCATCTTGGTCCCTATTTCAACGGCTTCCTCCAACATGATGGTATCAATGGTCTTTTTGATCAACAAAAGTAAAGCATCAGGTTCTTCTTTCTTCTCTTCTGTCTTCTCTTCCACCTCCATATTCACAACAGGGATTTGCTGCTTGGTAGGTGGCTTCGTTTTCCTCCTTCTCTTCAAGGTGGTCTTGTCTTCAACCAGGGGAGTCTCTTCGCTGCAATCCATCGTGTCAAGTGAACTCCCAACAGCCAAGCGCGTTTTTTATACATCCAGACCTGTCAATCAAGTAAAATTACTTTCGTGATGGAAACGTACTGCGCACGTGATGGGGAAAGACCACGTCATGGGAAAGTACTGGCTCTTGATTGGTCGAGGTAGAACCCTATAAATACGAGGACAGCCTTTGATCTCCAATCAGTCGCGATTAGTCATCGGAAAGCAAATGGAGCCACCGCCAACCAGTCAAGAGGAATCCCCCACGCGCTACAGGTTACCAGACCAGGAGGAGGGTAAAGGTTTGGTAGATTATAGTCTCAATCCTCATTCACCCGCCAACTATCCCCTTAGTACCAAGAAGAGAAAGAAAACGGACAAAAAGAAGAACAAGAAACTCAAACAGGAACCAGGTAAACGAGTTCATTTCCATGCTAAAGTCACGGTCAAACTCATTCAGGATAAAACTCACTACTCCATGCAAGAACTAGCATTAACCTGTGAAGACGATTATCCCTTAAGAAACAGTGACTTCGCTTTAAAACGACAAGAACAAAAACTCATCCTCAAACTTCAACACCAACGACGCATCCCCTCCCTTACAAAGAGTTGAGCGACAAAGACAAACGAACCGTACACTTTGTGATAAAGAAGATCCACGGATTGAGCTATCAACCCCTCAAGGCTGAATACTACCACAAACCCGAAGAACTCAAAGACCTGATCCTGACCCTCTACTCCAGGTACAAACAAGGGCAGAGAACCGTGGTGGGGTACAAGGGAGGACACGTGGAAAAACATTTGTTAAAGACACTGAACATTCCTTCGATCGATCTGGAAACATTGGGTTGTCCGAAATACGACAAACTCAGACACATCATTTCAAACGAACGTTTATTACCTAGCTGTGGTTTTCATCAAGACGAGAGCATCCATCATTGTCCAGTCACAGAATGTCACGCTTTCTGGTTTTGGTTGACAAACATTGTTCAATAAAAAGTTTTTTTACATGTCCGACAGTCGCACTTCCATTTTTTCTTTGGCTCTCTGTCTCTCCACACTATTCCCATACTCTTCATCAATCTTGATCAATTCCCCTCGACACTTCTGCAATCTCAGGATCACCCTCAATATCAACCTTGACCTTCTCTTCAACAACTCCTGCTCGTCCTGACTCCTAGCGCGTCGCCTCTTGGATTGCACGCGTTCCCACTCATCACTCAGCTGTTCCAACGTCATGTCTACCTCCGCCACAATCGTCAGGAAACCTCGCGTAATCGGCATTTTGAAACAAAACCAAGCATCGCGCGCCCTCCTCTTTTAATCCACACCTCCACCAATCAACTCCCCTCTTTCTCATGACGTCACCAGAGGGGGGATACCCCCATCCCCCTCTACCGGGCACATAAAAAAATCACATGACCCGCTCCTATTTAAAAAGAAGCGAGCCAGAGCACATGCTGTAATTATCATGGCTTCCCGACAAAGTCTACGATTACAAGGTATGGGACCCGAACTCTCTCCGTTCAAAGATGCCTGCTTCATCTGTTTATTGGAATTAGATATCCAATCCGTCACACGTTGTCGCGTCATGCCCTGTTGCGGAAAATTTCTACACAAACGCTGCTTCAAAAAGGCCAACGAAGCTTCCAATGCGGTCATTGTCGACGTCCCTGCCCCGAGGATAGTAACGACACCGTCAGCGTAGATGATGACGATGATCTCCGAGCCAACGAACAGTTGAATGTCAGTCCCGAAAATCACCCGATTTGGGTGCCACCTCACGAACTCGTAGGTCTCACGCCCTTGGAACGCGCCCGAAACGCCATCGCTGATACACGAGCCAGCGCCACGGCTCACACCCTTCATCAAGAAGGGACCAGCTCCTGGGACACTCTACCTTTTCCCATTGATCCTCTTGTGTGGTACATCTTCTGGGTCCAACTGGATTGGTTCATCTCCACTTCGCCCGATGGTAGAAACCCCATGTTCATTCACGCCTCCGTCAACACCCCCAACGAACCCACCCCAGAAGTCAGAAAAACATTTTACCAATTGGTCAACAAACTCATTCCCGGCGCCGTGTATCCCTGCCTGCAAGAAGTCGTGCACCGAGAACATTTCACTCACATTGCCGACTACGAACGGGAAGGACGAAGGTATGCTTTTGACAGAAACGAAGTCACCGTCACGAACATTCGTATGACACGATTTTGGTCACCCGAATACTACCCAGACGCACCCTACACCAGCGGATTAACCTGGACACAATCTGGATTGTAAAAATAAAATGTGAAAACTGATCACGTGGTCTGTCGTCACTTCCGGTCCCCAGACCCTCACGGCCTCGCGTCCAACCCCGCGCGGCCACCTTTGACCGAGCTCGCCCTAGTCTTTCCTAATGCGAACTAATGCAACCGCTGACCTGAGCCGAAAATCCTGCACGCTGATTGGTCTAGACGCGTCACGTGTCCAAAATAACGCGCTCTGATTGGCTAGGTCTCAAACCGCCCCCCTATACTACTCAGTTCAGGTTTGAACTCGTCGCAGGTAGCACTAGTATAATTCACCGCGTCATATCCAGCAATGCCTGAATCATCTGGCTCTTTAATTAGCTTGAAA
Source organism: Orbicella franksi (assembly GCF_964199315.1). Taxonomy (NCBI): domain Eukaryota; kingdom Metazoa; phylum Cnidaria; class Anthozoa; order Scleractinia; family Merulinidae; genus Orbicella; species Orbicella franksi. Next base: position 14,092,596 of record NC_138159.1, read on the forward strand.
CCATTTTGCAGACCATCGAGCATAAAATCTTTGTCGAAATGAAAAGAAAGTTCTCTTTGCCAAGCGTGGAAATTCAAGGGACATTCCTCAGGCGGGTTGAAAATTGAAGTATCGAAGGAAGCCGCATGCAGGGAACAATCAGAGCGAAACGTTCATTACTTGTTGTTATTGGGATTAGCCCCAGTGGGAGCCCCAGTGCAGGCTTTGCCTTTGTGAGAGGACTGTGAACAATGAATGCAAACATGCTTATACCTGCACGACTTAGGGTTGGGGCAACCACCAGGACTAAAGTTCCAGCGAAAGCAAAATTCGTCGGTACCAGATGAACACCGTTCTGCAGCGCGAGTCGTACTAGCGGGAGGCTTAAGTGCGTCAGCAGCGTCGAAGTTTTGCGCACTCAAATATTCCACATTTGAGCCCCAGGAAAACTTCTCGCGCAGTTTTGTAGCACGATAATCTTAGTCAAAAGCAAGAATAGCCCGAGTCTGAAAACGGGTGACTTTCACGGCAAGAAATATCAGATACCCCAGATATTGCTGAGACTCACTCCCGGGGGGGGGGGTGGGCACTGCCATATATGGGCAATATAGGTATGTGCTGCTGTGAAGGGTATGGTTTTCAAGCAGTTTACTCTAGGATAGGGTATATAAATCATAGCGTTTGGGTCTAGAATAGGGTATCATTTTTCACAAAAACTGACTGGTTGGTTGAAGGTTTTATCTAGGGTAAGGAAACCAGAAATTGCCACTCAAAAATATAAAAAAATTAAATCGGCAAGTTTAAATTGACGCAAATCAGCCTTAACAGTGTCAATAGATGGGGGGATTCGGGGAGTTTACTCTAGTATAGGTCAACAAAATTCAGCTGAACTAGCTCTGGTATAGGCTAAGGGTTCCAGGGTCACAGCGGCACCTCCCCACCCAGAAATTCCCAAAGCACCTCCCCCGGGGCCTAACTGGGACTTGACGAAAGCAACGTTTCTAAGATCTTAATGTTAGCCAACATAAACTGGGGGAATGTGAGTTGTAAAGGCTTCAATTGCTTCCCGTCCGAGCCATATAAAAGTTCACAAGGAAGCAACTGCTCCTCCGGCTGCAGCTTCCTCGGAGGCAGACGAAGCGACCTTAGTGACTTCGGCCTCGTGCGCAACTTTATCGGCACCCGCGCCAAAAACGGCCTCAATAGTCGCGAGTTGCTGTGCCATGTTAAGAGCAAATGCACAGAAAAATGGAGCAAAATGCAAAAATTGCGGCCACGGTCAAAAATGAAACCAGTCTTAATTTTCAATTTGTAATAAGGTATTAACGAGTGTTCAAAGGTTTCGGGGTTTCTTTCTCAAAATACGGGCGGATTTTCGAATTATTTGAGAAAATCGATTTTCGCACTCTCGCTGGCGAATAATGGCAGAATAATTAGCATAAATTGGCATTCGCGTAAATGTCTTTGCGTAAGTAGTAAAGACTATATCTTGGGGAAGAAAGAAACTAATTTGACAGGAGAAGTATCTGAAACTTTGTTTATGCCTACGTTTTGGTTCTAGATGATATTTCGTGGCGTCCCACAGGGATCAGTCCTTGGCCCTTTTTTATACCTACTATATACCTCTCCTCTTGCTGACATTGTTAAGCGTTACAACTTAGAGTATCATTTCTATGCTGACGACACCCAGCTCTATGTGGCATTTAAAACTGACTGTCTTGATAAAATGGTAGAGTGTAAAACTACTATCGAGCAATGTGTCCGTGATATAGACAACTGGATGGTCATCAACAAGCTCAAACTAAATCAAGACAAGACTGAAGTTGTTCTTATCAGCTCAAGATATCGTCCCAGTCCTTCTTTAGCGTCTCTTCAAATTGGCAACGTGACAGTTGTACCATCATCCTCAGCTCGTAATCTTGGAGTTATTTTTGATAAGTGTTTTAACTTTGAGGAACACATAAAATCAATTTGCAAGTCTTCTCATTATCACATAAGAAATATCGCCAAAATCAGAAAGTACATTGACGAGGAGAGTGCTAAAATTGTTGTTCATGCCTTTGTTACTGCGAAATTAGATAGCTGCAATTCACTGCTATATGGTCTTCCAAAACATCTAATTTCAAGATTACAATCTATTCAAAATACAGCAGCTCGAGTTGTTACACGTACTAGGAAATTTGATCATATCACCCCTGTCCTAAAACAGCTCCACTGGTTACCTGTTTGCTACCGTATAATTTTTAAAATTCTCCTACTGGTCTACAAAGCTCTCAATGGAACAGCGCTTTACTACATCAGTGAATTACTTAGGTACAACACCTCTCAACGGAAATTAACATCGTCCTCTCAACACCTTCTGGCGACCCCGAAAGCTAGACTGAAAACATATGGAGAGAGAGCATTTGCTGTGGCGGCACCGAGACTATGGAACTCGATCCCACTTGAACTAAGATCCAGTAGTTCGATTGACATTTTTAAACGGCATTTAAAAACATATCTTTTTAAACAAGCTTTTTAACTCTTTTAATTTTTAGATGATCTTTTTTTATTTTTTTCCCCTCCCCTTTTTTAGCTTTTTAAATATTTTTTTTGTGTAATGTAAAACGCCATGGACAAATAGTGGATTGGCGCTATATAAGTATTTTATTATTATTATTATTATTATTGTTCTTGCTACGAGAAAACATATTCTTTGATAAGGTTTCACCACAGTCCTAGCAAATCGAGTTTCACTTCATAATTACAAACCAACTATTCGAGTAGTATATAGGGTATTAGTCAAATACCGTTTTGAAGCATATTCAATTTTTTTCCTGTTTTAAGCCTCCCAGCGTTAACAACCATCGCAAGCTCGGTTGTTAACGCTGGGAGGCTTAAAACAGGAAAAAAATTGAATATGCTTCAAAACAGTATTTGACTAATACCCTATATACTACTACGGGGAAGGGGGGAAGGGGAGGGATTCCTATTAGATAGAAACGACCCCGCTGTTATACCGCTCGAACAGCGGCAATGGTTCGAGGAACAAACAAGCGTGCGTGGTTGATGCGGAGCCGGAAAGAAAACTGCGGAAAGAGCTGTGTCGGCGTTTACTGCAGGCAGCACAACTACCAACTCAAGAAAGGAATGAAAATTCCTGCGCGTGTGGCAGCTGTGGAGTTGGGGTTTTGTGTGATTACCGTCTTTGCATTTCTTGCGGCGAGAGCGCACTAAAACACCGGCTAATCCGCAAACACAAAAAAGCAAAGAAAACTTTTGAACTTGTTTTGCTTGAGCTCAAGTCAATGAAATGAGCACTTTAAGTTATATCGTTGACGTCATGTCTGATGTTGCCCAAAAACTTGAAGAAATTCTGAAAGAAGAGTTTGCAAAATTTGATCCAGCAACGTTGCAGTATTTACAGCAATTACTTTCAGAAAACGAGCCAGCTGTTAGAAAGATTGTTCAGAACGTGCTGGATGAACCTATTTCCCAAGAAACGGAGATGCGTTTGCAAAAACCTTTACTTCCAAAACCTTACCAACCAAGACCCCCTCCAGGGAAAAGAAAGGTGAGAAAAAAGCAAGAGCTTCTGAGGGAGTACGAGCCTTATCCTGCACAGAACATCCGAACAGTGACAGACTACCAGAATGAGATTCTGGGCCTGTTCGATGATGCAAGACATGAGGGGGAAGAGAGTAAAGGATGGCGCTTCATCAGAGGTCTGGAAAAAGACCTAACAACAAACTTAATGGAAAAAATTCGAGAAAATGTTGACACATCGTTTTACCTGAGGCATGTTTTCTTGCATCAGTTGCGCAACATTGAAGATGGAACGGTGATTCTGTGCTACACAAACCACGGCTCACGTTGGATAAACAGACTGGCAGAGGCAGAAGAATGGCTGAGTGAAGAAGAGACGAAACGCCTGGACCATGACAAAATCGTTAGACCATCAACAAAGTGGGAGTTTGTAAGCTTTTTTAATGTTGACCTGAAGGTTGTGATTGACCGTCACCCGTTGTTGGGCGCAAGCTCTTTGCCGGACTGGCTGCGCAACCTTGCCCATGGCGGATCGATGGTGGCTTTGGACACGTATAAAGACAACTTGTGTCTTTGGCGTTGTATCGCTGTGCACCGAGGAGCGCGTGTCGATCGAAGCACAAAAGCAGCCCGCGGTCTAGCCAAGAGTTTCTTCAAACTCCAGACCATGCCGACCGACTGCCCAAAAACGTCTCTGGATGAATTAGACAAGGTTGAAAGGTATCTGAATCAAGATACAGCTTTTTCGGACTGGCTCGGCATCCGGGTGTATGAGCCCGAGAGGGGGGAAGAAGTGGTATGGCACCTTAGACGAAACCCATCAGCTAGTTTGAAGAACATTCTGACAATCGGTATCTACGAAGGGCACGCGTTCGTCATCAAAGATATTGCGAGGTTGGCCAAAAATTATGCATGCACGCATTGCAGAGCGAGATTCACACAAGTTTGCAGTCTCCAACCTCATTTCCAAACCTGCAGTGAAGGAAAAACGGTAATCGATTGCCCGGGGGAAAGGGTCGAAGCCCCGCAGACAGCTTTCGAGAAAGCTTTCTATCCAAAACACAACGCTTCCAAAGAATCGCTTTGGTGGCTTGATCGAGAAGCCAAGCGGCGGAAAATCCACATTCACCACGCAATGTGCGGGCATGGCGGCGAGCGTTGGGTTGAGCGCACGCCTGTCGACGGGTACAACCACGCAACGAAGACTGTATTTCAATACCACGGCTGCCACTGGCACGCGTGTCGAAAATGTTACCCGCAAGATCGCGACAAAATCATTGACCGCAGCAACCAAACGCGCGAAGATAGGTACCAAGCCACAATGAAACGCACAAGATTCCTGCAAGAGGCTGGCTACCAAGTTATCGAGGCATGGGCGTGCGAAGTTGGGAAAATCGTCGCTGATCTACCGCGGGCCGAAACAAAAAGCTACCCGCGCGCGATCTTGTACGATTTCGAGGCGTATGGCGATAATAATCATCGGAAGGAGCCGACGCCCACGCTCACAATAGAAAACGCGCACGTGCCAATTTCGGCGAGCGTTGGCGACACCCTTGAAAGAGAGCCCACCCACATCTGTGAAAGAGACCCCGCGGAGTTGGTCCGCAAGTTTATGGAAGAGCTGGGGAGACGCGGAAAAAACATCCGGGCCCAGGTGCGAGCGGAGTTTGTGCCAGAAGACGTGTACCTGCTTCCAAAAGCGCAGCGACAAAAAATCGAGGATGGTCCAACCAGGTTCCTGTCGTCGGGTTCAACTCAGGCAGTTACGATCTGAATCTGATCAAAAACCACTTCGCTGGCCGCCTTGCTGAAAAATCGCCCAAAGTCAGAGTGGCAAAAAACGGGAACAAAACCATGTTCTTGCTCACTTGGGGATTCCGTTTCCTTCAACGGCGAATACGTTCTCACGCGGGATGAATGGGAGGGGTGTCAGCGATTGTTCAAAGAAAAGGGCATGCGCACCTTCTCAGACTGGCTGCGTTACTACAACAATCTCCATGTGGCTCCCGACCTTGAGGCTCTGGAAAAGATGAGAAACTTCTACACCGAGAAGGGAATCGACATTCTGAAAGACGCTGTCAGCATCCCAGGCGTGAGTTTGCATTACTTGCTCCGGGGAGGGGTTGAGCGTGGCGCAGAGCTTTACAGCCCGGGCAAAGACGCGTATGAGATGCTGAAAGAAGCTGTTGTCGGGGACCCGAGCCTTTTTTTCACAAGGTACAGCGAAGTTGATGTCACAGAGATAAGGTCTCATCGAATATCAGAACCACGTCTTTGCAAAAATATCCTTGGTTATGACGCCTACGCCCTCTATCTTTCGACCATGCTCAAAGAAATGTCTTACGGGAAGGAAAGGGTCGTGCACTACAGCGGCGAGTTCCAAGCGGAGGCGGCTCCTGTACTGACGCACAGGATCAAAGAAAGTAGCTGGTTTGGATTTGCCGAAGTCGATATAGAGATTCCGGAGCGCTTGCGTCCAAAGTTTGAGGAGATGTGTCCTTTCTTTTACAACAAAAAGGTACCTATCGAGGCTGTACCGAAACAAAGGCGCGATTACTTAACCAGAACCGGCAGAAAGCACGGAGACGGAAAAAGTTGTGGGGGCGCTGTCTGCAGAAGGGTTGTTGGTGTAGGCCTCTCTGCTGCTGTGGTACGTGAACCACGGGGTGGTAGTCACAAAGGTTTACAGAACAATCGACTACCAACCGGCCAAGATCTTCCCCTGGTTCGTGCAGCAGGTGACGGAGGCGCGCCGGACAGGAGACGTGGATAAAGGCAAGGCGCTGCTCGCTGAAGTGTTCAAACTGCTGGGGAACAGCGCGTACGGGAAGCTCATTGAAGCTTTGGAGCGGCAAACAAACGTGATTTACACCAAAGACGAGAAGGTAGTCGACAGAGCCTTGCGAAGCGCGTATTACTCTGATCTTAACGAGATCGGGCAGGCGTATGAGTTGGAAAGCCGGAAGCCTCGGATCACAATCAGACGGCCGTTTCAAGTTGGAATCGCTGTCTATCAGCTGGCAAAGCTGCGGATGCTGGAGTTCTATTACGAATTTCTTGACAGGTATTTCGACAAAAGAGATTTTGAGCTGATCCAGATGGACACGGACAGTAACTACATGGCTATCTCTGCAAAGCGTCTCGAGGACATTGTTCGGCCGGATCTGAAGCCAGAATTTGAGGCGCAAAAAAACTGTTGGCTGGCTTGGGATAAGTGGAGCGGCCGCACCCCAGGTCTCTTCAAGCTTGAGTGCGAGGGCAGCCGGATGATCGCGCTCTGCTGGAAGTGTTATTACGTCGACGAAGCAGAGGGTGAAAAAAAAAGAAGTTTAGCACGAAGGCGGTGACGAAGAAGCAAAACGAGATCACGTGGCAGCGTTTTAAGGCAGCGCTGGAAGGACGCAAAGACATGGCAACCAACAGAGGTTTCAGGATGCGGGACGGGCAAATGGTCACATACGAGCAGAAGAAGCTGGGGCTGAGCGGTTATTACGACAAGCGGTGGGTGCTGCCCGATGGGATACACACCGAACCGATCGAATTTCACATTTAGTTCACGTCAGCCGGAGGAAGAGTAGTGTTTGGAGGGACAACCAGCAGTTCTTCACGGACGAAGCCGCGCATGGGACCGTCGTGCAAATAGTAGAGAACGGGTTGATTCGGTTTGGTAAAAGATCTTTCAATGCTGAAAACTTTCAAAGACCAGATTGGATCCGTGGCTCTTTTTACACCGCCTTCAAGCTCTCGGGGCTGAGAAAACGAACTTGGACAAGGGAGGAGAGTATTTTTTCCCTTTTTCCAACAGGCCTTGAATAAGATGTCGATGGCCTTGCATAAACAGCTTTTTCTTTGATGGCAACGGCAGGTTTCTTGCCGATAAGGCTTGTTACCTCGTTGTTCAAAGCCGAAACAACTTCTGGAAGTCTTTTGACCCAGGCAGTGGACCGGTGGCCCTCAGGAAGTCGCATTTCCACGGCGTACTGATGCCCGAACAAGCGCTCAGCCAGGGTGCGGTTGAAACGTTCAACAATGGCCTGGTCGCGGTGAATGTCAACGCGCCCGCGCCGGATATATGTTTTGTTCTTTTCCATCTTTTTTGTGACGGCGCCCATGAATTCGCGCTCGGGGTCAACCTGCAGCATTTCAGGCCATTTCAGAGGCGCGCGCTTGTAAATCTTCTGAAAGGCCTGGGCGACCTCATCAGAATTTTTCGAAGTCAAGGGTTCGGCCTCTTTGTAGCGGCTGGCCACGTCGACAACGGTCAGCGCGTATTTGAAAACTTTGCGCCCGAGGGGCAGTTTGTCGTGTGGCAGAAAAAGAAGGTCCGCCTGGTGGACCGCGTTGGGTGTGGGAACGTCGAATTTCGGCCGAGGAATTCGCCTCAGCGCGGGAAGGAATATCTGCCAGAGCGCCTTGGCGGCCTCGGCTAATTTTTTGATCGCGGCGATACCTTTCCAGTGGCCCCCCCGGGCCGTAGTATATCTTTGCGAGTTTGTCGTCCATCGCTTTACTATAAGAAGGAGTTTAAAGTTTAAAGGAACCGGAAGGCTGCGTAGCCCAGAGCGAGCGCCCCGGCGCCCACGAACATGAGTTCACCATTTTTCTGCTGCTCGCTTGGCTGATAGAAATCTGAGAACTTGGGCTCTTTGGGGGGTATCATTCATTCGTCAGGATGCGCCTGGTTGTAGAGTGTGAAGGCATAGTCAGTGTTGGTGAAGTTCTGCTTGGCCTCCGCCTTTATTTGCGCGTTGGTCGCAATCCAGTCGAGAAGATGGGTGCGGTCGCGCGTGTATTTGGCGTAAGCCGTTTGATAGGCCTCGAGAGCTTTGTCATGGCGCTTTTTTTCTTCAAGTGCAGCTTTGTCGCCCCCGCCAAGCGCCCTCGTCAGATAATTGCCTGCGATAAAAGCCGTGGCATTCAACACAGCCCCACCAACCATAATCGCGATGCTTGCCATGGTGTTATATAGCAAAGTCTTTTTTTTAAATAATTAGTTTTAAACTCTGGTGGGGATGATTTTTTTGTCCTCGAGGTACTCTTTGAGCGCAATGCTGCCCGCCTTCACGGCGGTGAACTTTACGTAATTCTTAGCACTGTCGCTGGGATCAGAAGTAAATTTCTCTTTTGTAACCTTTTTTGCGGCCCAGCCTATGCCAGCTACCAAGCCAGTGAGAGTAGCGGCGTCAATGACGGTCTTAACAAGCTTGTTGTCGTCTGACATAGTAACCTTTGATATTAAGAAAAAAATTAACAAAAGTTTAAAACAAAATTAATTTATGTCGAACTGTTTTTAATAAATTCTCTTAAGACTTGGGCAAGGTTTTTTATGTTGGCTTGCCCAACTCTTTCTACATCTTCTGGATCTTCCGCGTCTTCTGCGTTTTCTGCGTCTAATTCTCGAGAAAGAATGTGAAAAAGGTCTCCTACAATTTTTGCGGCTTTTACGTTTTCTACGGTTTGGGGGATATTGTAGTTTTCCTGAAAACTGCGAAAATTCCTATACATAATTTCAAAAGTTTCTTCATTCATGTTTGGGAAAGTTTCACCAAAGACAACTTGAAAACCTTTTTTGGCATTTTCTATATACTTATCGGAACGCACTTTTCCAAGAGAGAAAAAAGCAACATCCAAGGCATTGACAGGAACTTCGTGGGCCATGGTTGGTTATAACAAGGAAAGAACAAAAGTTTAAAAGGAAATTAATTTATATCTTCTTCTTCTTCTTCCACGTTTTCTGCGGCCTTGTCATCATGCAATGTTGTACTCAAAACATCGCGGACTGTATAAAAAACCTTTACGTTGAAGTCGCACCATACCAGCGCGATGCCAAAAATGGCGGAGAAAGAGATAAGAATTTGGGGAACGTCAACTTTCTTCATGTCAATATATTACACGCGGAAATGTTTAATCCATTTGTCTTAAAACTTTTCGACGTGTCGCGCGAGCAGGTTCTGGCTCAATACGCGCGGGCTCAGGCGTTTTTTTGCCGAATACGGCCTTAAGCTCTTCACGTTTGTAATAAATCCCGACCAGTGAAACGACTAAGCTGCCAACAGCAAGCCATTGGTTCGTGCTGAGGCTGCTATTTTTTTCTCCCCTGCACTTTGGGCTTTCGCCTTCTGTAGTCGTGGCTGGCTCGGGGGCCGCTCTGGTGGCTTTCGCCTTGTTTTTCGCGATATAAGCCTCAGCGGCTTTTTTCTGTTGTTCCTGGGCCAGCCGCGTTCTTTCAGCAACCAATTTGCCAGCATCCACACGCTTGGGATTTTTTACGCGCGTAGTTGCAGTTGGAGTTGTCGCTTGCTGTGTGATATCGACGGCAGGTGCAGTCTGGGTCTCGCCCTGAGAATGCGCCGTGACGGCAGGTGCGCTCTCGGATTGCTCTGTAGACATTCTGAAGCAAATATAATAATGCTTAGAAAAAATCACTCAGTATTTGTCTGCAATCCCTCAGCAGTTGTTGAGGATTGCTGCGGAATTTCGTCCAATTTTGCTTCGTCCTTTCTCTCCAAATGCGAGTTAAAATCAATATGTTTTGTGGTGATCAGCGCCGCGTTGGCCGCAGCAAGAAACCGGCCGCACTTCAAAGCAAGGTTGCCGGCCAGATTGGAGAGCTCTTTGTTTAAGATGTAGTCGTTTCTGAGTTCTTTTTGATAAGCGTCGATGTCTTTGATTTTGACGGACATTCCGACCGCTTTGGTTGCAAAAAAAATGAACCTGTCGATCAAACTTTCTGTTGTCTTTGAGCCTACGTACGTCTCGTAGCGTTTGGTGTATTTCTCGACATCTTTATCACTCAGGCGCTTCACCCGCTCGTGGGTTAACTGCACTCCGATGGCCTCTTTGGGTTTTCCTGTAGATACCACCACGGCCAGCTGCTCGCGAAGAGCAGGAATGTCAGGTCTAGGGGCGGTTGACACTATACCACCAGCTGGCCCCCTCGACAGCTTGGCTTCCAGCTCGGCTTCCACTAGTTTTAAAACATCTTCTGTCACGACGTTCTCTTCTCCAGCACTTGTGCAACAATATATACAGCTTTCATTTTTTTATTCAAAATAACTTTACCCCGTAGGGGTGGCGAAGCGAGAACACAAGATAAGAGAACTTTCGCTCTTTCAGCTTTGAAATCAGACCTTTGTACTCATCCTGAGAGAGTTCGCCAGCGTAATCATCAAAAATGGCTTTCGTGGTCTTGGCCGAGGGGGTGTAAAAGAGAACGATCGCCGCCACGTTCTCCCGGAAGGAAGCCGTTATGCCGATCATCTTCTGAGTCAGCACCCAAACGCTAATGCCCATATGTCGAGCAGAAAAGGCGAGATTCACCAGCTCGCCTGTACCCCCTTTCACATCTTTGGAGGCTGCGCAGTCATCGAGTATTATGAGCGTGTTGGCGCCCTCGAAAAGCCATCTCACTAGCTTCAACCATTTTTCCACGTCGTGCTGCTCGCATACTATCACATTCATTCTTGGATCGTTTTCACCAATTCTGTGGTAGGTCTTGTTGTGCGCGAATGTTGGGCAGCTTAGAACGATGTAGTCGAACTTGAAGCAGAAAGTGCCGTAGATCTGGTCCACCACAAACCTTGATTTGCCTGAATTAGTCGGCCCCGCAATGAGAGCGTTGAAGGGTATCTTGCTTGGGTCCATGTTCATATTCAATTCTGCAAAGAATCAAACTGTCTGTCCATAATGTTGAACTGGGAGTCGGAGATTACGAATATGTGGCATTTCACGTCGCCTGAGCCTTCGGCTTTCCGCTCAATTTCCAGCTGGACACCGTCTGTACTGTTCACAATGCGCGTGCCGCTTCCGTGCATCGACTGATCCGCCATGGAGCCCGTATTAATCAAAAGCCCGAACTTATCATCGGTGTAAAACTTTGTCGCATTCATGTGCTAGAGTTTATTTTTCTCTTTCACAAAGAAGGGGTGGGCCTTTTCCCACATGACATTGCCTTCGATGCCGTCGTTGAAAATCATGTTGGGCGAGCCGTTGATCGTGACGCTGACTTTCGTCAGATCCGGGAAGATGTATTTTTCTGAACAGTAGGGGGATGGCTTTTAGTGACCTTCTTTGGGCGTCGACTTTGATGTTAAGCCTCGTGTCAGTTTCTTTTTTGAAAGACACCATTTTAAGGCGCTGCACGTGGTCATAGGCAAACTCTTTGCCGCTGGCGTAAACGCTGCGTGCCTCGTCTGCTAGAGTCTTGCTGCGGATAATTTCGTACGCGAGCCGGATGTTGGTCAGCTTGTATTTCAGCTCGGTTTTTCAGAGCCTTTGACCACGTGTGAAGCTGGTGCAAGGGTTACAACGAACGTGAGGTTGCTGTAAAGGGCCTAGGGGTAGAAAACGCCGTGGTCAGTTACGATCTGATGGTCGAGACGGATGCGGTATTTTTTCCCGTATACCTCGTTCAGCTTGTTTTCAGCGTTGACGCCCGAGGTTTTCTTGTCTCCCGCACCTGAGCGGATCTTGCATAGATCCTCGCTCTGAACCCCTTCGAGAAACATGCAGTCTCGCTTTTCCTGCGAAAGGAAAAGGTCTTCAAAGACTTTGTAGATGTCGTAGCCAACCGTGTCTTGCAGGATAGTGCCTCCAAACTTCACGACCAGCTTGTCAACGAGCGCCAGCGTGACGTTCTGGACAAGGAAGTTGTCGGCGTGTCCTCCAGAAAGGTCGATGTCAAAGACAAGCGCTAGCGAGCCGGGTACCAGAACCTCGTTCTCGTTCAGCTTGGGCACTGAAACATACAGCTTATCGCTAGGGTTGGCTTCAGTGCATCCAAAGGTGATTCGATTGACCTCGCGCTTGGCCTTCATGGCGTTTAATGTCTTTTTGTTGTACGTTGGGCGAAGGTTCTCTGGCACTGACATTGTATAATACACCGGCGATTTTTTTCTAATTTAAAATAACAGGAATGAAATATATTGCTATGGCGGAAGGCGGCGGCGAATTTGATTACGAAGACCCGGACCTTGACAATCAGTTTGACCACGATGATGACGGACAAGAGGCTGAAAGAACCCAACCTTTTCAACCAGGTGCGGCATCCACTCCCTACCAACCTGGCGCCCCCTACCACGGGGGTGAACAAACGGGAATGCATACTATGCAGCACGAGCAGTCCGGCCTGCCTGACACTTCTTTTCTGGAAGATATCCCTTTGCTCGGTGATTTCATACATCCCGATGACAAACCGGCCACGATTGAAAGTGCAAAAGAAAAAATCAGAAGATGGTTCCCGAAGGTAGACTTCAAAAAATTGGGCCCAATTGGTTTCAGCAAAAAAGGTAATGAATCTGAGATCGTTTCATTTGGCCCCAGGGGGGGTGAGTCCAAAATTTTCAAGATTGGCGACGAAGGGTTACAAAGGCTTTCACAGACGCAAAAAAAGCAGCTCTGGGGCCAAGAGCTGACGACATCATAGATGAAGACCGTGATACTATCAGAGAAACCCGCCAAAGTTTAAGAGAGGCAGAGATCCAACTACAACAGGCGGAAAAACTCTATTCGCAAAGAGAAGAAGAAAAGAAAGAAGTGGAAGTTCTGAGACGTAAAATCGAGCAAACTAATGCTCAGATTGATGACATTCAGGATAAACAAGGTTCGAATCTTGAAAGTGAAGCAGAGCTGCGTAGGCTGAAACAGCTGAAAAAGAACTATCAAACCGATCTTGAAAACAAGAAAAAAGAATTGGACTCGCTTACAAAACAAGCAAGAAACAGAGAAAAAGAACAAGCCAAGGTTGACAGACTCAGGGCCAGCCTCGCAGCAAAAGAAAGTGAAACAAACGCCATGGAAGAAAGGCTCAACCAAACAAAACCATTGGACGACCTGAAAGAGCGCGAAAGCGATCTGCAGCGCCAAAACGAGGAAGACCAGGCAATCATCCAAGATGAGAACGCCTCGCCCTCCGCCATAGAAGCCGCAAGAGAGAGAGTGGCAGAAAGAAACGAAGAGCTCGCGCGTTTGCAAACTCAGATTGCGGAAAGAGAAAGGACGCGGCCTCTCTTGGAAAGAATCAAAGAGATCTTCAAAAAATATGGCGTGACATTGACCGCTATTCTTCTCGCCGCGGGGGCCACAACAGGGGTTGTCGTCGGTTCAATCACTAATGCTTTGAAAGACACAGGAAAAGCTTTGGGAAAAGGCCTAAAAGATATTGGCGCGAAACTTGGTTCTCTGCTGCCCGGGCTAATTGGATCGATTGTGAATTTTCTATTCAAAGCTGCGGGCCAAGTCGTCGGGTTTCTGGCCGAGCACACCTTGCTGCTTATTCTTGCCGCGGTGGCCTTTTTGTTCGAAAAATATTTTAAGAAGCAGCGGTAGCTTACCGCCAAGCTATGAACAGCAAAGCCGATAATCCTACTACACCGACAATTACCGATGTTTTGTTTATTTCGTGTTGCGGTGTTTTATCTGGAGCCTTGGGCTCTATTTTTTGCGCCGTTGGTTGTGCTTGTTGAGTTTCGGTCGAAGCTGATTTCCTTGATTCGGCTGTTGCGGCTTTGTGTATCGGGTTGGAAGGATGGCTGTTGCGGCTTTGTGTATCGGGTTGGAAGGATGGCTGTTGGGAGGTTTAATTTTTGATGGGCCGCCTGCCATTAGTTTGAGCGCAGCTTTTTTTGTCTCCGGGTTTACCTCGTTGTTTACCCCCAGTTTCATCCCAGAGACCGCCTGTTTCGGCTTGTTGTTGTAACCGATTGTGCTTTCGGTGTTGATTATCATTTGCGCGGGCATAAGCCAGGTCATGGGGGCTACAGCAAGATTGAACCTAACCTTCGCTTGATCCACCGCGAGCTGGTACCTTTGCACGCTCTCGGCCAGGTCGGGCTGTCTGATCGCGTCTTCCACCAGAACAAGAAACTCGCTCTGGGCTTCTTTCGCTGTCCCTCCTTCGCCAAGAATACTGCTGCGCACGTTCACCTGCGCGCCCAGGATGCAATAAACGAAAGCATCGATTGACTGATTAACTCTCGATAACCCGGCCTGCGTCAAACCAGATGCTGTGTTTGGCGCGAACCAGTCCGCTTGAGCATTCCCAAAAGCACCCGGCTCGATGTAATAGATGAGGTTTCCTTGAATCGCTTTCCCGCCTTCATCACTGAATTTGTTCCATCCCGGGTATAGGTAGTCAGTTTTCGACGCGCCGCCCGCATAGACGTAAACACTTCCAAGCCCGTGGTTTGCCCCGTGTGTGAAGCGAAAATCGCTCGAGGGGTCTATGCCGAACTCGCTGCATAGCCTTTTGTATGAAGCAACGTCATAATGATTATTGAATTGGCTGAAAGGCGGATCTCCGGGCAAAGCGCTCATGCTCTGAATTCCTCCTAGCTGGTACAAAATGCGCCTGACAGTGAAATACACGTGGAAGATATAAAAAGCTCTTATCTGCGGTGGTAGATTTATTCCGTTGTCAAAGATGTCGCGAGAAATTCCACAACCTTGTGTCGCGCAAAAAAACGGCGAAGTTGAGCTGTTGCGGCCAATATTTCATGTCAGGCCCTCCTAACCAGTGTTTTGATTCGGCTCCAGAAGTATGCCTGAGTTTGGTTTTTTGAAATATTTCTCGGAATTTTGTCGTGAAATATTGTCCAAGCGTGACGTAGATTTTGATTTCGGCGTTGAATATTTTCTTCAAGCTTGGCGCTTTTCCGTCGAAAGGTTCCGCGGGCATGGGCAAGGAAACTTTTGAACCAAGTGGCGACAATTCATAAGGAAAACCGCCGCTGTCTACCAAACCTAGCACTTGTTTCATTTCCGCACTCCAATACCGCCTGTCTGAGCCGAAGACGCTTTGTAACGAGCCTTCGCTTTCTTTGATAAACACCTCTGCGGGTGCATTATTTTTCTCGTCGATGCTTTCTTGTGAAACGAACCGGCCTTTTTCCGCTTTTGGAAAGTGGTTTAAAAAATTTGTCCACGCCTTTTCCTTTGCGATTGCTGCTTTTTTCACAAACTCACGACCTTCCCGCAAATTCGCCATTGTATTTGAACACAAATTTGTTTGTTAAATATAAAATGGTTCTTCTCTCTATTTTCACACAAGAGAATGGACAGACTATCTATTTTGAAGACCCGATTCCGAAAGTACATTTCATGAAACTCATTTCTTGTAGTTTATTCAACAGCTGGGACACTTTGAAAAAAGAAGGTTCAGCCTCCTTGGGAGATAAAGACAAAGATAGAGCTTTATCAATTAGTAAATTATCCCCAGGACATTATAATTTAGAAAGCTTGGCAAAAGAAATGGACGGTCTGTTCGCAAAATATAAATATGCCCTTGAAACAGAAATAAATCAACCTGTTGGCCAGCTTGTAATCAAAAATTTTGGGTTAAAACCGATTGAACTTGATCGCGATTTAGCCGATTTGCTTGGTATTGGGCGAAAGTTGCTGCCTATAACATTCGTAAAACGGCTTACATCTCCAACGACATATTTTATTCATTGTGATTTGATCGACGAAGAAAAGAATCTGTTCAATAGCAAAAATTCAGATGTCTTAGCCCTGTTTGATATAAAAGGGAAGCCTTTTGAAAAGGTAAGCTACCATGGTTCTCC
Organism: Orbicella franksi; assembly: GCF_964199315.1. Classification (NCBI taxonomy): domain Eukaryota; kingdom Metazoa; phylum Cnidaria; class Anthozoa; order Scleractinia; family Merulinidae; genus Orbicella; species Orbicella franksi. The sequence continues at coordinate 14,108,660 of NC_138159.1, forward strand.
GCAACAGGTTTTGCGTGACTGCTCTACAGACAAGTTTTTAAATAGCATCACTATTAGCGTCAAAGATGAGAATGGCGAACTGTACGGGTCCGCAAATGATCCCAGGACCGCAAATGATCCCGGACCGCAAATGATCCCCAAATTGAACCGCAAATGATCCCGGACCGGAAATGATCCCCATATTGGACCGCAAATGATCCCGACTAAAAAATAAGGAATGGCATGGATTTATATCAGAGGAAGGTGAGAACATGTACAAAAATTATGAACTAAAAAACATGTTTTATCATTTTACAAACAAATATTCCACAGTTGCTGTTTTGTTCTTCGAACGGTACAGATCGTTTTCACTGTCACGCAATAAACAAAATAATAAATCGAAAACCAACCAATGGAAAAAGCTAAGAAATTGTGATGTACGCTATAGAAGATAACTAAATAAGACACTTCTCCAAGTTTTAGGCCTGTGCGTTTCCCCAAACTTCAGAAATTCGTCGTAAATGTTTCCCAGAAATTTACAGAGCCCAGTAAGAAAACGCCATGTTGGTATACATCCGTGGTACACCAATATGGCTGCTGGAATATAGTGTAAACATCTGGAACTTACTTTGGCTTTCTAGGCCACTGATTATCAGTACTAAACAAACAAGCATTTAAATAAGCACTTTTCCTAATGCTCTAACTTCTAAAAGGGCTCAAAATCATGAGATAAGTATATATTTTTCAACAAACTCGATCGTAGCGTTGTGTCACGCAACCTCAATAACCCTGAAATTCAAAATGCTCTGGTTTCCAAACGAAGCACGCTAATTGTAAACAGATATAAATATACCGCCTCTTATGCCTGATGAGGATAAAAATACGTCACGTGAAGACGATCTATTGAATTAGAAGTCTTAGGAAAACACATACTTGTAAACATTCTCGAAATCCCAGTAGCGATCCTGGCGATAGTATCAAACATCTATCGTACAGCAAACTTGTCAAAACGAAGTGCAAGCCTTGGCCTTGCTTGGTCATGAGGCTGAACTTCATAACTATAACTTGGAATTTTGGCTTCTTAGAATACTCAAGTAGTCATTTCCGAGGAATCAAAGCCAAAATACGACCGAGGAAAAATTACAAAATAAATTTGTTCAAATTTCCAGTGCTACACAATAGGTGTTTTACAGCGTGATGAAGCGTTGTAGGCTTGTGGGTCTACTCAGGTGACAGCGTCTTCCTTAATAGTTGCTTCATGGTTAGATTTTAGTTTAAAATTTTAGAAGAGTGGCGTTAATAGCTGATAAAATGTGATTTGACTATAACACCGAACTATCAATGTTTAACAAAGGAGGATATGTAGCGTATGTTACACTGATCATGATTTTACTGAGCAAAGAAATGCAAGCCAAGTCGTGTTTTGATGATTGAGTCGTGATATTAATAACATCGTAGTTAGCAACAAAATTTTGTCGAAAATACGAAAAAAAAGCAAGTTGTAAGCCACTATAATTATAAGATGGCTTTAAAAGAAAACATCGGTATTCACGTACGCCAATTCCCTATCCACACCATCCCATCATCCATGCCATTCCTTATTTTTTAGTCGGGATCATTTCCGGTCCGGGATCATTTGCGGTCCAATTTGGGGATCATTTGCGGTCCGGGATCATTTGCGGTCCTGGGATCATTTGCGGACCCGTACAGAACTCTTTGATTTCAAGGGCTTCCTGCTTCTTTTTGAATTAGGGTTAAATTAGATTTTCTTTTATATACACAATGTCTTCAGCAAATGTGTTGACAAGCGCGCCGCCTGCCGTGCCTCTCTATCCTGTACTGGCGGCGCCTTCTGAAAATTTCCGCTTGCAAAAGATCAACGAGATTGCCAACACTTTGGACCATGAGGTCGGCCACTATCGCCTCGTTGCTAAAAAATACAAACGGGCAAGGAAATTCGTTAATTGGAGTGCTGCCGGCTCCAGTGTTCTCTCGACAGCGTTTTCCAGCGCTAGTTTTGGCTCCGCTCTGTCTGTGGTTGGCCTGCCGGCAACAGTTCCTTTAGGCGGCGCTGGGGGGTGTTTCGCTCTCGTTTCTTCGGGGCTGATAATCGCCAGCAAAAAACTTGATTCGAAAATAAAAAAAAACATCAAGAGATTACCACGCTCGCCGTTGCCAAGCGGGATACAATCAACAGATTGCTCTCCAAAGCTTTGAATAACAACGAAGTGTCTTCCCACGAGTTTGACACCATCCTTTCCGAGTTTCAACAGTATAACTCACTGAAGGAACAAGTCCGAGCAAAGATGCTTCGCCAACCATCAAAGAGAAAGCTTGCTGATGTTGATGTTCAGAAACTGGAGAAAGACATCCGCGGCAGACTTGAAGCTGAACTGATAAAAAAAATAACAGAGCCCTCCGCTTCGAACTGACTTTTAGAAACAGACGGTTTTATTTGCATATTATAAAAACACGCTCGTCAGTTTCCACTTGATTGCGTTTCTCGCCCACGAATATTTCACTCCTGAGTGGCAAAAAAATGTTCGCGATATTGCGCGCGATATCGTTGCTGCTATGCTTGAGGCGAATTCCTTTTTTCTCACACTTGTGATGCTTGCTTTTCGCTAACGCTCCCTGACAAAAAGGAGCCACTCTTGCCAATCATAACCATCCCAGGAGCATACTTTTAAAAAATTCTTGTACTCACTGCTGTTTTCTATGAGAGGTATTAACTCCATCGGCGGGCTTAGCGATACTTTATGAAGAGTTCCCTCCCTTTCGGAACAGGGGAAACAACAACCCTCGAAATAGCAGTCCGGATATTCAAAGCAAATTATCATTGGTACAATCTGCTGCATGAATTGACAGAAAGGCAGTTTTAAAATATGCTCGTGTACCTTGTCCCAGCCCAAATCCGCTCGCTGCCAAAGCTCTGTGGCGATATACGCCTTCAGGATTTTCTCACGAAGCTCTGGAGGGAGGTTTTGAATGGCCTCGGGAAGTTGACAGTTGCTTGATTGTTCGGCACACTTGTTTGTTCCTCGAACCATTGCCGCTGTTCGAGCGGTATAACAGCGGGGTCGTTTCTATCTAATAGGAATCCCTCCCCTTCCCCCCTTCCCCGTTTTGAAGCATATTCAATTTTTTTCCTGTTTTAAGCCTCCCAGCGTTAACAACCGAGCTTGCGATGGTTGTTAACGCTGGGAGGCTTAAAACAGGAAAAAAAAATTGAATATGCTTCAAAACGGTATTTGACTAATACTCTATATACTACTATTCGATATGTGGCCATTGTTCAATCGGGCTCGTTTTTTTGGCTATAACGTGTCTAAGTGTTCTCCTTATACATCATGCAAAAACTAGTCTGGGTTTTTAAGCGAGCGCTTTATAAAACGTCTTCGAAAATTGAGTAATTTCACTGAAATTTGAACTAATTAGCATATTCCCAACACTTGACACTTCAGTGCAAAAATGTATTCGAAGCCGAAAACGCAGTTTTTAAATGAAATTATCGCGCTGAACTCTGCTTCACAGCTTAAAAAGGATGACTTACTTTTACAAGTCGTACAGCTATTCTCCATTTTATGCTGCGGTCCAGATTTTGTTGAGGAAAGTAACTTACCGGTAGTTCATTCGGTCAAAGGTCACGACTTAAAGTCACGGTAACGTCAGTCCGTGACGCTCCTTCACAAACGGCTGTAACGCACACCGATGGAAATGAAATTATCCAGATCAGGAAATGTATTCTAATACCACAACAAATTTATTTCATCTATCCTTACAATTTGTGGCCACTCGGGAAACTCGGATTAAACAGTTGGATTGATGTGTTTTTGTTCTCTACTTATTCAATGGCGGCTATTTCAATGGCAGCTATTAATGTGTGAACATAAGTTAATACAGGATCATAATTTCTTGGCAGGATTATAATCTCTTGGTTAATGTCGTTAAGTTGGTAGGGAAGGGCTTAAATATAACCCGAACCCAGGAGATTTTTTAAGGGTGAAATATGTCGATTACAGCTAAGCAAAGGAATAATTTCCACAGACTCCGGCAGTGATATACCATGGTCCCAGAGGTTTTTCTTGATTTTTCTCCGTATGAGAGAGCTTCAAGAAAGCCGCGAAGCGGTGTTCGCCGCTTCGCGAAAAGAAGAAAAATCAAGAAAAACCTCTGGGACCAGGGTAGCAGTGATATCTTTCGTATCGGAACAGCAATAGCCGCCAACTATGGTGAGAAACGCCATCACCTTGTGACCTTTGTAGAGTCTCAGCACTATGGTCTCAGTGATTAACTTAAATCTTGCTTTCAAGTGATGTAACACAATCGTAATCCAGTTTGTATCGAGAATTTTTTGGAAGGATGTCCCTCCCACCCCCCCCCCCCCGCCCATAACAGGGGCAAATTACATCATGGGCGCATACACACAGTCTTGTATTCGCCGTATAGATTCGAATTGTGTATGATTTCTGCAAAGCTGCATTTATTTTGACCCGCTAGCCTTCGACAACAAGTAACCAAAGCCTGTGTCATCAGGAAAGAATGTTTTGTGGCTCGGCGACGACAAATGGCCATGAGTTGTGGTAAGAAAACAAATAATCCATGTAGCCCGCAAATGGCCATGATTACCCTCAGGGTCCGGTTGTTCAAAACCGCGATTAAACTAACCTCCGATTAAGCCTAGTCGTTGATTAAATTTCCTAATCGTGGGTTAGCTAATCGGGGTTTAGAAAACGGTTGCTCAAAAGGAGATTAATCCGCCGATTAACTAATCCGTGATTAAGCGTAAAGTGGATTATTTTAACTGATTATAATGTATTCCCACGCTGTTTTACGTCACAGAATTGCGCGAAACTTTTGTTTTGAAATGGCTTCCTTGGCCAAAAAAACTGCCAGTGAAATTGTGGCCTTGTTTACTCCAACTGTATCGCTGATATCTTGAAGAAAGTTGTCACTAGCATGAAATCTTAGTGCTAGCAGCACTTTGTCTATTGGTTCAAGAGCATCGCTACGCTTCGGTTTTCTCCGCAAATCCGCCTCTATGAGGTTTGTGATGTATTCAATGGACGCTCTCCCGAATCTCTAATGAGCCCGAAGGTCTTACTCGCTATAAGCGAGTATGTTATGATTACATCGATAACATTTGTCCAACGCGAGGGAGATGAAACAACAAGCTGGACATTTTTCTTCAAGTTTAATCGGCAGATTAGGGAGTTAATCCTCCTCCGGAGGTGTACTAAATTTAACCCGCCGATCAGAGTTGCATTATCACTAATCGGGCTTTGAGCAAAGCAATCTAATCGCAGATTAAATTTTAATCGTCGGTTAAGCAATTTAATCCCCGATTACTGCTCATCGCGGTTTTGAACAGTCCGGTCCAGATCTGTGTTCAGAAAATAAATTTTCCTATGTGTAGCTCGGGAAATCAGTTGTGCCCATAATTGGTTGAAAGAAAATAAACTTTCCGTCCTGTGTAACTCGGCAAAAGGCACTGTTTTGTGGTCAGAATGGTTAATTTACGTTTTTCATTTGTGAAAGCAAGATGTAAGTTCGAGCAATGTAAACAAATGCAAACACTGAAAAAATTTAAAAACATTTGGCAACACACTATCTTGCAGGGTCGCTGGTCAAAACTTTATTTTCTCAAGGAATGTTTACTACAAGTGTTGGCGATCTGAAATTGAATTCTAAGTGTCGCCAACAGTTCAGATCCCTTTCCAGGAAAATGTTTTGTCCAGTACAAGTTAGTACTTAACTAATTAAAAACACTTTTACCGCAGGCTTCAACTTCACTTGCAGATCGTTATCTGTCATTCGATCAAACTTAGTTTTCTATCACGCCATAGTAGACCAACTGACAAGCAAAGTACTCACGTGAACGCACTGCTCTAATCTTTGATCACTACTAGTTTTGTATAATATACTCCTTTATCACCACATCCATCGTAGCATCAGAATAACAGAATTAAAAACCTTAAATCAATTGCTATTGGAAGCGGATTGTTTGAAGCAACAGTTAAAAAAAGAAACAGAACAAAACAAAAAAAAAACAGTTAAACGCTCACGTGTCAGTGTTTCTTTACCGTGACAATATGCAAATTAGTTGGAATTTCAAAGAAAATTCTCAGATTTTGGTGGCGTTTTTCAAAACGCCCGCTGAAAAACCCAAGCAAATGTTTATATCTCGAGCAAGAAGAATATTTCGACACTTTATAGCCATAAAATGAGCTCGATTCGAGCTCGGCCACATAACGAAAAGTCTTTTTGCAATTATAGACGAAAACTTGCTTTACAACGGCTTCATCAAAGGATGTGTTTTTCACAGTGACAGTTATCATCTGCAACCGAAAAACAGACAAATACAGCGTGCCAAACCCTTCTTCTTTTAATATTAATATCTAATTCCCGAAGACATAATTTTAACTATTAATGCGAGGACGTTTTTGCAACGCTATTTTTTGCCAATTTATTCGGCCATTTTTGGGCCAGAAAGAGCGTGAAATCCATTTTCCCAAATATTCCTGAAAGTAGGCCGTATTTAGAAAAATGAACCCTAAAACCTTTGAAAACTCATAAATACCTCTCTATAGACTCGAAAAAAAGGTAAGTTAAATTTTGACCGTGGCCACGCTTTGCTCGATTTTTCTGTGCATTTGCTCTTAAAAGGCTCGGTTGTCGGGACGGGTTTGTCCTGCTCCAACGTAGTGTTCCCAGACACGGCAGCAGGTTCGTCGGAGGTTAGAACCGCGATCACACGGCGAAGCAGCACTCTGTGGCCTACGGAGAGCTCCAGGTCGGCGATATCACGCTCAGATAGACCAACGACAATCTCCTCACAAGTTATGTCGTGTTCTTTCAAAACCTCGAGCAAGCTATCGGGGAGATCATTCTCCGATCCGAATGAAGAGAGCCAGGGGCTTGATCCACTTGCCTTCTTGGTGGATTTCTTACTTTTAGCGGGCATAGTGAAAGGTGAAAAAGACTAAAGAAAAACTGAACAATAAATAACTAAGCTAGAAAGCTGTCTGAATTCAGCTTTTCGGGGTTAAATTTCACGTGTAGTTTCACGTGACTTATGATGTAAACAAACCGGGAAAGTTCGGACACTCTAGTCAAGAACGCATTACTAGTGTACGAAGTTTTCAACTTCGTCAACTTCCCGTCACTACTAATATATATTTCTCTCTGCTTCAAGAATAGTTTCAGCTTCAAAATAACAGGAAAAAAAACAACAAAAGCGACTTCAACGCCATGAATGTGGCAGAACTTAAAAGATATTTGCAGGAACGTGGAGCTTCAGTAAGCGAATAATTGAAAAGTTCGCTCGAGGAAATCGCTTCCGCAGTCGAAAGAATGGTTGTGCCAGTGGATCCAAACTTCGAGAAAGATCAAACCACTGATGCTGACAAATTACTAATTCATGATATGCTAATTCCCAAGCCATTTTCCCTGAAGACCGTGAACAACTTCAACTCGTCGCCCAGTCGTTTGGGTTGTACGACATTTTTAATTATTTGATTTACCACTCAACCGATTACGATAAGCAAGGACTCGCCGCTTACAAGTCATTTGAAGATTATCGCTTATTCGCGGATGGTTACGTGGAATCTTTACTAATTAAATGCTCGGTTGAATCAAGAGGGTGTTCATGTATATGTAGCCAAAGTGCGACCTTTCATGAACATCAAAACGGACGAAGGAAAGGAGCACTACGATCTCTAGTTTATTCTCGAGGGTAGAGCTACAAACCGAGGCAGCGTTTTTCAGGCACGATGCAAGCGTGAAGGTGGTAGAGATGGGGGATACAAGCACATAGCGGCCGCCATGTACTTTTTCATCAGTCTTTCTGTTGATTTGAGACTCTATCGGTTCAGCAAACTCGTCGGTTCGCTTTTCCGGTTCGAATTTCTAAGCGGCACCCAACGACCGTTTTCTCTCAAATGCATTTCAACGCTGTCTTAGGCTATCTGGAGTACTTTTAAAGCTCTGTAGGTTAATTTTAGGTTGCGCCAAAAAAAAAATTTATCTGTTCGGTTATTCCTTTTTTTTTATTTTTTATTTTTATTTATTTGCAATAACACAAGGGAAACCAATGCTTACTTACAACACTAACTCTATTTACATTATATTGCCCTAATTATTTACACTATTTAAATTACAATAACTAAACGACTTACATTACTAACAAATACAGTTACACGACTTACACAATTAAGAAATACAGTGACGACAAGGGGCAAAGAAAAAAAAAACTGAGAAGAAAAATAGCTAGTTATCATTACAGCTTGAGGTTGTAGTACAGAAACATAAAAAAACAAACCAAAGGCATGTGGTACATCAAAAGTAAAATGAGTTATGCATCTGACAGGAGGTTAGAAATAGATTAATGGGTAGGAGATAGATAACCCTACAGAAAATATAATCTAAAATATTAATTTTAATCCTCATATATCCTGTAAGAGGTTTCCATTTCTTCGTGTCTCCACTTTTTGTTTCTATCTCATATTGTAATTTTAGTGTGCATATGAAAAGCGTAAGATTTGGATGATCATTTTTTGTTTTAGCGAGCCATATGTGATATCGTGCTAAGGGAAAGCAGTAATATATAAGAAGCGCAAATTGAGAGATATCTGGCCTCAGACCCAAAGCAGTAATATTTGTCAAAGCATAATCTCTAGGAAGTAAATTTAAGTGTTTCAGCCATTCAGTAAGTTTATTCCAAAAGTGAGATGTTTGGCGGCATGACCAAAAAAGATGAATTATTGACTCAGAGGAGGTGTGACAAAAACTGCACTTTTCATCGCCCTGTAGACCTATTCTAAATAAAAAGTTATTGGTTGGTACATGTCTATGTAAGAATTTAAACTGAAACTCTATCAGCTTAGTGCTCTTTGTGCATTTTTTAGCTAAAAGATAGGCAGCATTCCAATTTATGTTGTCATTTATTGGTAGGCCACAATCCTCTAGCCACTTCTTTTGACTTGACTCTGGGGTTAAACTCTTGTTACTAATCAGTTTTTTATATATTATTATAGTTGCTTTTTTGACCTGCAAAATTCTTGTTGTTGTTCGGTTATCCTAGGGGAACTTGAGTATTCTCGAATTTTTTAGGGCTTTTTTGTCCATTCCCCGAAAACCTTAGGTCTTATCACCTTTCCGAAAATGATAGCTGACCTTTTTTCGGTGCCCAAAACGACATTTTTAACAATCCGAAAACAACAGACATTGAATTTCTCATATCACGAACGTTCGAGGCGACAATTTTCTTCAGAAAATCAGAGGGGAATAAAGGCCTTCCGAATAGATAATTTACCAAAACGATCCGTTGGGTGCCCCTGATTTCTGCATGCTTTCCTCATCAGGCTCTCCTGAACTCGCCGCTGGCTCTGAGCTCAGATCTAAAAGAGTCATGGCGGCGACACGTTCTTCTTTAGATTTGCCAGTATGGCAATTAAGTGTCAGTAGGGTTTTAGCCACTGATCGTTCAAGACAAATTTCTTGCTTATCGCTTTGTCTGCCTCCCGTTCGCAAGATGCCTTTCGTTTGCGATTCAGTCACGACACCTAGGCACGGTATAAAATATTAATTCAAACGACAAAAAATGTTATGAAAGCACATATTGATAAACGCACCCTTTCTTTACTGACAATGGCAGATATAGGATCAGGATCCTCTTTTGTTGGACCATTTCCACCGACAAAATGTAGACTACAAATGTAACCGTCTTTCGTGCACACGAACGAGTCACCGCGGTGATATGCTTTTAGCCACTTTTTGCCTTCTCTCTTTTTGTCTAACTGCGCTAGGAAAATGGAAGAACTTCACTGGATCGCCGTTTGGGTGTCTTTTCCACGATTCAGGGTATCGGGAATCGTTTTTACCTGTAACAAAAGCAAATATTCTAGTCCTGACCATTCTGTTAGAAGACTACTTATCGAACTCGTGTGGTTGACTAGACTGTCCGAACTTTGCCGGTTTGTTTACATCATAAGTCACGTGACACTACACGTGAAATCTAACGCCGAAAAGGTGAATAGAACTGATGGGCTATCATATGATCAAGCATTTATGTCCATGAGCGAGTTAATGATTTACCTACTTCATAAATTATACCCCTATTGGACAAATCCAATGCCATACATAACGCTTCTTTCAGTAAACGGTTTACTGTTTTGTTTTCTTTTGTACACCAATCTGAGAATGAAAAAGATTGTTTATTACCATATTTAAGAGATGGCCCGTAAATACACTTGACAGTTTCTTTCCAAGCTTTCAGCGTCTTCACTTTCCTTGAGATCTGGGCTCAGAACATTTCTTTCCGAAAGAAGGCATTCCTGCTCACCCATCCTTTTTGTAATATATGGCGACGCAATTCGTAATTCGCATACTTCTTACGGTAAATCACTATCACCGATATCCGGTGTGGTCATCCTGGCCAAAACAAACCAAGCGCTCTGGAAAAGATCGAAAGACTAGAAAAACTAGAAAGGATCAGGGGGCCAAGACTAATGACGCAAGCGTCGAAAATGTTGGAAATGGACAGATGTCATTGATATCAGAAGTCAAAACAAATCGCAATCAATAGAAAAAGGACTCAAAGACGCAATACGGTCTCATGGTACTAACGTAGTCAAGCGATAATGGATACGTTTGACAAAACCTGACAGGGTACAGAACTGTTGCTATTCATTTCTTGAAACCCGACACAGCTTTACGAACGTCTCTGCCAGCTGGTGGTTTTTGCGCTGGTCAATAACAATTTATGAGGTCATGTAAGAATTGAAATCCCGTATCCCGCTATGTTCCCCTTACAAATCCCGCATCACAACCCTATAAAAACACGAAATCCCGCACCTGCTTGTAATTGTATTTCCCGCTTCCCGCTCAAATCCCAAATATCACGGTGAAAAAAAAGAAAACAAATCCTGCATCCCGCCAAACCTATTGGGGACCCTCATGATATTGTGTGGTTTTGCTCCGGGCAAAAGCTCTGAATTTAGAAGTTCCTCCTATGATTGTTCATACAGACCCATGTTGTGGTCGTCATTGCTTTTATTTGCGATGATGTCAGGTTTTCTTGAGACTGTTAATAGTCCCTCTTTTGTTAGGAGGTTCGTAATCTTGTCGTTCAGGCAATACCGCGATTTCGATCCCTCTAGATGTTAGTAATTTGTTTATATAATAGTAGTTTTCACCTAAGTAATTTTATGGCTAATGTTGGTACAGGAAAATGACGATCAACAAGCACAGTTGTTAGAGAAATACTACAAAAAAAGGCTATGAACTAGGCTGTACTGCGCAAGATTGTTATCCTGCTACTAAGGAAATTATTGTTCCGCTTCGGGAATGTCCTGGAAATGTCCTTAGAGGCAGCCTGGCCGAGTGGCCATCGCGTCGGACTCGCAATCCAGCGGTCCCGGGTTCGCGTCCCGGTCTGACCACTACCTGAATTTGCTTCATTATCACGGTAGCCAACTGGTTATGTTCAATTTGAATTAGTTTCATTTATTTGCCTGGCCCCACTAGTCTTTGTGATATTAACACTGCCGAGTGTAAATAAAGGATACATCCACATGTCTTTCGTGATTCAAATTGAACTCCAAGACGACGAAACGTGACCATTCAAACAGCTCACGAACTCGGATGCTGCCAAATTAATTCTAGTTACATTTAATGCTAATACGATAATTGCTGCACAAATATTGGCATCGAAATTTTGCCTAATTATCGTTCACGCACATGTACATGTAGCAGTGAGGTATCACTTTTGGTTACCAGATGAAACAATTCTTTTCTATTAACAGATGGCTTGCCTCTTTGAAATAAATCAACAACAATAAATCAAATCGTTGAACGCAAAATTGAGTTACAAATTCCAAGACTTCCTTGCATTGAACTTTGAAATTGCGCATTCTTAGCCATATTTTTCTAGGCTTCTTAATCTTTAAATGATGACAACTATTTATGTGGGAACAAACTTGTGAGGGCTAGCGAAAAAAGTGTCAAGACCGCTTGAAAAACCGTTACATTCGATTTCCCAATTTTAAGTTTAATGCCAGTGGTGAAAATTGCGGTCAAAAAGAACTCCGATCCAGTTTATACAAAAGGCGACTAAGTAGGGTCAATAGCGGTTTTATCCTAACTTTGTCATTGACCATTCACTGAAAAAAAATGTGGAGAAATAAAAAAATAAAACAAAGAGGAAAATAAATTAATTAGAAGGGCAGAAAAGTACTTTTTTTTTCTGGCTCACCCCATTCGACTTAAACTACGGGAGGCATCAGAAATAATATAAACTACATTTCTTGCATACAAAACAATATGGCCATGCCACAAAAAGTTATTTAAATTTTAAAAGTACGTATCAAGAGAATTGTTAGGGAGTTTTTGTTTAATTTAGACTGATTTTTGTTTTTGGGGCAGACAACTGACTTTCGTTAACAGCTCAAATGGTACTGAGACGATTTGACAGCATCACAGTTTTCATGGAGATTGGAATTCCATTTAGTCCTGATTATTTTTCAAGCTTTGTTTCTGCAACTGAAATAGTACTGGGTCATGGTAGCATGCATAAATAGATTGCATGCGATTGCAAAAACTATAGAAATCCGAATCGCACCCAAGTCAAAGTATGAACTTGTTTTTAATAGCTGGATACTTTAAGTACTTTTACAGAAAAGGATCGACAAGTTTTGATTCTCATTATCACGCGAACGCAAAATATGTTCAGATTTCTTAATTTTCAGTCTTTGCGATCGGCCATTTTGGAAACCGTCAGGGGGGGGGGGACGTTTTACGTCGGTTTTCTCGAATTGAAAGCTCGTTGAGCTCAAAAAAAACTATATCGCATTTCATATCCGTGTAAGGCCTACTTCTGCCGCCAAATTTTAATTTCGCTCTATTTTTGCCTTTATTTGCTCTTTATTTTATTCATATAAAAAGTCAATTTCGAGAGAAAATCCGATACTTCTCGTTGAGAAATTTCCGTCTCTTTCAAGACGTAACAAATATACTGATTTTTCTTGGAAAGTTTTAGTATTTTGTCATACTGTCGCTTGCAGTATGACAGGGTTGTCGCAACCAGAGGATCGACTGTATTTATTGAATTAAAAACATAAGACTCCTGTGTTACCGTTGTCCGATTTTCAAATCGTACGGGTGATTATACAGACCGCATTTGATTCCAGTCAGTCTCCTTACCATTACTTATATCAGTACTGATAGTTAGAAAGGTGTGTTCTGCGGCATTTTGTAATAACTACGCATTTTGTAATAAAAGTTGCAGCATTTTGTAATTACCTGCAGTATTTTGTATTAAATGCAGAAGACGCATTTTGTAATAAACGTCAGTCTACGCAATGTGTAATAACGTGGTGACGCAAATTTTAATAAGTCTCTTCACACGATAATTTCACGAAGCATACAAATTGGCTGGATTCCCTTCAACACTGGCTTAATATAGTTTGTCAAATGCTCTTTTTTAGCAGATATCGGGAGCTAAACGACTCACATACTTCTATGTAAATCTATATTTTCAATAAGCAAGTGGCATAATTTTAGCCCGAGAGGTGTATAAATTTTGCAAAATAAAATTCTCAATTCCTTAAAAATTTCCTAAATCTTTATAATGGAGAATGGAATACCACCAGGTGAAATAATTCCACCCATTGTCACGCAAACGTTGACGTTTTATTACTTTCTTTTTCGTGAACCTAACTTGATTCCAAGACTCGGACAAAAATGAGAAAAAAGAACTTACCTAAAAAATCGATCAATTCTAAAAAGGTTTTTGTTGCACGATTTGATACCGTTCAAGAAGTTCACCATCTTCTTTTATTAAAAAAAAAAAAGCTATGTGGAGAGTGCGTTACTGGCACCCCTGCTGCGGAAACCCTGTCACTGCATGAAATGGCAGAATCGATCAAGCGTAGCTGGAGAAAAGCAAAAAAGGGCGCGAGAAGCTTTTATGCATACGATGGATGATGAAACCTACGAAACTTTACTACTGCTTGTCCAGGGAAAGTTTAACGTCCCGGTGAATCAACGGACACGGTTACAGAAGAGTGCTGTCGTGCGGTTCTGGAAAAGGAGAGACCTCTTTGCTCTTGGTCCTGAAGAGAGTCCTACCTTATACTTTAATGGAAAGAAAGCTGTGAAAACATCCGATGTATCTAAAATTGTTGGTAAAACATTCAAAGAAACTAAGTCGGCGGGATATAAAAAGCTGAAACATGGAACCGCAGATAGTGAATTTCACGGCTTTCCCCTAGAACTATACGCTGGCCAAGCATGGTCTCATTACTTAGCTGAAATGATTAAAGGGGGCACATATGGAGATCAAATCACCCGGCAGGCCGCTTCTAACCTTTTCAATGTGCAGCTTACAATTCATTCTTCCCTCGGTGTAGAAGGAAACACTATCATCTCTCCCTTCACTGGTGTCCCAGTAGCGAACTTTCACCTAGGACACTTTGCAGAAGGCGAAGGAGAACATTATGTTTGCCTTGAGGTAGAGGATGAGGTAGAGGATGGTGATAATGAGCACACTTCGGAGAAAGGAAATGACAGTGATGGCGAGAATGTGAACATGATGGAGGTGGAAGTGGACAGTTGACTGCAGCGTCGAGGAAAATGTTTGCGATGCCATGAATGAACACCACAACGAGGCTACCTGTTCATTTGACCAGCTTCCCAATGAGTTAGTGAGCAATATTCTCGAGACAGCTCTTCGTTCCTCAAAACCCAGTGATATCTGTCTCCTTTTTCAGCGGCTAAGAAATTTATCCACCAGATTTCGTAATTGCGTCGATAGATTCGTGGACGTTCTTCCAAGGATATACTTCCCTGATGGATCACCCGGTATAATAAGTGTGAGCCGGCTTATAAAGCAACGTGGCCCCTCAAGTGGACTGGTATTAGAGGTGAAAGGTTTCATCAATAGCAATCGTTGGCACAATGCTTGGCTTGTGCTATATGCCCTAGGTTTGAGTTGGTTTCGAATTAAGAAAATTTTCTGGCGAAAGTAAGACACGGAAAGACATGATCATGAACTGCTGTTGCTGTTGTCGTTAGTGTCGTTGTTATATTTTGCCACACAGGAAATGTGTACATTCTAGTTCTAGTTTATTGACTCAGAAAGCAGTCTCACATCATAAGTGATCGTCACGATAATTTTCATATAAGATGCAATGATCAATTATTGAGTTAATTAAAAATGATAATGTAAAATTAAATATAAATAAAGTTGTCGAGGAAAAGGTTGTTGTTATTCATCGTGGTAGATACAATAATAAAGTGTATTATCGTTTGTCTCACGATGTAGTCACTTGAGATGTAGATCGCGACGTTTCGACTGCTTACTGCTAGTCTTCTTCAGGCGATAAGGTCGACTGATTGCACGGTATCATTTATATCACAAAGGACGGCTGTGATTGGTGCATTTCGATCCTCCTATTGTTCCATTGTTCCGGCGAGTAGCTGTACCCTCAGTGGTCCGTTGTTGTACCGTTCTCCTGTTGTTGTGTTTCTTGATCGTGATCATTTGTTATTAATGCTGGAAGATTTGTAAAATTTTAGTTATTAATTATTGTTGTGATGCGCTTTTGGATATTTTATAGAAAAGGCGCAATACAAATAATAAATGTTGTTATTGTTAATGCTAATTTGTGGAGACTGTATAGAAATCAAATCTTCGCATTATTTATTCACTTTGCCTTGAGAATGGTGTCACGATGACGCCGAAACGTCGGCTTTTAACGTTAATATTCTCCTGCTTACGTTTAATTTTGAACTATTTATTCTTGAAATTGAGTTGCTCGGTCTTACTAACCTTTGGCTATAAACAATGAACGAGGTTAAATGAAGGCTATCTATTTACTTATCGCTTGGTGAAGCACATCGACCCACAAGTCGACGAGTGGCGCGCGGCAGTCTCGCGGAACCGTTTACAGAAATTGTTTTCTGGGGTGCTCGCCGCCCGATATAAAACACGACATGATTCCATGCCTAACTTAAAATCCTGATCAAGTTTTGATTCTTGTTAAAACGACTGTATAATCTGAAACCGAAAACTTGCGCAAGAGTACTGTGCTAAAACATGTACATGATGATGAAATTGAACTCGGTGGGAAGGACCTGTTGTTCTTAGATTACCGGTATGTTATTTTTAAGGGGACCGAACATGACTAAGAACATTAAATAACTGAATTTTCAAAAGCGATTTCTTTGTTGCCTAAATCATGAAAATCTAAGGCAACGAATTCAGACAAAATCTCTGAAGACGCCTCAAAGTTCGTGAGTGCATCGATTCCTTTTGTTGCATCTTTTTTAGTTCTATATTATCTCAAGAAGTTTTCCTCTAGAATGGAAATGCTCCTGCAATATGCCCATTAGACTTGCCACAAGTCGACCTTTTCTTAATCCTTGACTTATTTATCTCCCTCAAGCGAAGTGAGAGGGTAATCTTTGGGCGACGAAGTCGCGAGGGCAAGTGCGAGCAACGTAAGTCGCGAGAGGTCGACTAGTTTCACTTGCATGAATGTGAATCAGAGCGTAAATTTTTGGCGTAAAAAAACATGATTGACATTTCGCACTTTTCATGCGCTCCGCGCGCGATCGTCGATCATCAAAACGTTTACGAGTACTGCTCCCTAACTCAAATGAAACAGTTTATCTCTGCTGAGTCCTCTGTGGACATTTGGGGGTTGCGACCGAGTCAAGAGCACTGAGCCCGAAAGCTCGTCTCTTTTCAATTTTATCTCGAACTACCTTTGTCTCTATTTATTTCTTTTCTGAAACACGACCAGTCAACTAAGATTTTCGTGCAAGAACCGATCAAAAAATGCTATAATTTATCATTAGTCGCTCTAACGTGCTTGAGATAATTCGAACATAATGTACAGTAGGGCACATGAGCTTAATCAGGCGCAAAAAAACAAGAAGGAGACACGAACAACTAACGGAAACGAACTGAAAGGTTTCGGAAACGGAAATAAACAACTTCAGGAAACGGAAAACAATTAAGATTCAATGACGCTTTTCCCATTGGTATGAACTGCGTAAGTGAATTGATTGGGTTTATTTCTTGGTCTGTTGGGACAAACCTATTTTGGGTTTACATTAGAAGCCAGATATAACGAAGGGCCGAAAGATTAACTCTAATGTTTGTTTTAACGGGAGCTCGTTATAGATGAAACTCCGTTGTATCGAATTTGTGTTAAAACGACCAAAATCGTTGTGTCTGGGTTTGAGTTAATTAGTAATGCCCAGCAATGCATTCTTTCGCTGTCCTTGTACTCCCTACCGCTTGACCCATCCCCGCCTCGTCGGTGCTTTTAGCGGAGGTATCCGTTCATAAACGAATCTTGGCAAAACCGTAAGTTGCAAAAATTCTGTAGATCATATCGACATGGTCAAAATTAGGAACTAAAAGCTAGGAAATTTTATGCAAAATTCGCCATCAGCCTTGGCGATTAATTAGGTTATTGCCGGGAGGCAACTTGGTTGAGTAGTTAGGGCGCTGAACTTGAAATCCGGAGGTTGCATGTTCAATTCTCTCCCTGACAGCTGGAGTTGTTTCACGACCCGAGTTAATTACTTGGCTACGTTTGTACATAGTCAACCAGTTTGCCTACTTCGAGTTAGGGGTTTTTACCATATTACGTTTAATTTCCTCATCAATAATGATTTCTTAAAACATAAGTAGGCGAATATTAACGTTGAAAGCCAACGTTTCGGCGTTATCGGGACACCATTCTCAAGGCAAAGTGAATAGATAATGCGAAGATTTGATTTCTATACAGTCTCTACAAATTAGCATTGTTAACCAACAATGTCTAGTTTATAAATTTCAATGTAACCTGTGTGATGCAGGATATGTTGGTTACACTCGCCGCCACCTCCACGAACGCGTTGACAGACACAAACATAAATCGTCGTAAATTTGTAAACATTACGTGTATTTGAGCGAACATAACCCGAACGTACCTCCTTGTCTTTCAGAACAATTTCACGTGCTATCTAAATGTTCTAACAAATATGATTGCCTAATAGACCAATTTTGATATATTAAAATTCAGCCTTAAACAATTGATCTCGGCACGAGGCTCTGGGGAATAACTACAGTGTTTGTGGGGTTGATTTCCCAGAGATTCGTGCTGACGTCTATTGTGTTAGACTGAATTTTAATATATCGAAATTGGTCTATTAAGAAGATCGTTTTTATAAGAAAACTTAAACCATTCCCAAACGTGCAAACGGACTCGTTTCGCGCAAAGGTATTCACTTGAAGAACTTGTGATGCTTTGTTATTATGCCAATTTGTAGAGATCGTATAGAAATCAAATCTTCGCATTATTTATTCACTTTGCCTTGAGAATGGTGTCACGATGACGCCGAAACGTCGGCTTTTAACGTTAATATTCGCCTGCTTATGTTTAATTTGAACTATTTATTCCTGAAATTGAGTTGCTCGGTCTCACTAACCTTTGGCTATAACGAACTATGACCGAGGGTAATGAAGGTTATCTATTTACCTATGGTTGGTGAAGCACATTGACATAAGCCGACAAGTGGCGCGCGGCAGTCTCTCGGTACCGTTTACAAAAAGTGTTGAAACGACTGTATTATCTGAGACCTAAAACTGGCGCAAGAGTACTGTGCTAAAACATGTACATGATGGTGAAATTGAACTTGGTGGGAAGGACCTGTTGTTCTTAGATTTCCGGTATGTTATTTTTAAGGGGACCGAACATGACTAAGAACATTAAATAACTGAATTTTCAAAAGCTAAGCGAGTTCTTTGTTGCCTAAATCATGAAAATCTTAGGCGACGAATTCAGACAAAATCTCTGAACACGTCTTAAAGTTCGTGAGGGCATCGATTCCTTTTGTTGCATCTTTTTTAGATCTATATTGTCTCAAGAAGTTTTCCTCTACCATGGAAATGCTCCTGCAATATGCCCATTAGACTTGCCACAAGTCGACCTTTTCTTAATCCTTGACCTATCCATATCCCTCGAGTGAAGTGAGAGGGTAATCTTCGAGCAACGAAGTCGCGAGGGCAAGTGCGAGCGACGTAAGTCGCGATTGGTCAACTAGTTTCACTTGCATGAATGTGAATCAGAGCGTAATTTTTTGGCGCGAAAAACATGATTGACATTTCGCACTTTTCATGTGCTTCGCGCGCGATCGTCGCGGGAGCAGAAAAGGATTTCCATCAAAACGTTTACGAGTTCTCTTCCGTAACTCAAATGAATTTATTCGTGTACAGTGCAGTATGTAGTCAGCAATATTGACAAAAGGTAAAAGCTGTGGCATTGAGTAACGCCTCCTGATAAGACAAAATCGTGTTCAAACCGATCGGGAATTATTTGTTTTAGTCTAGATTATCCAGCGATCGACCAGAGAGCTGCCTGACAAATGTTTTAAACTTATGTAGATCAAGCTTGTATCGACAAGAATCCGAACAAACTAAAGAAGACGGAATTAGTCAGGGAGAAATTAAATTCTGTAAAGCTCTCTTGATTGAATAACGCTGAGATTCGAAGTGTCAACGAACGGCAGAGAATAAAAGCCGGCTATTCCCAAAAGTCCTTCATCGATCGACGACTGCTTTCAACACGGTCAAGTCGGTAAAACGGCCGATTCAAATTTGGCGCGATGCCCTTTCTTTGTAGAAAAGAAACTTGGTCATTCATTAAATCAACTAAAAGAGCACCAATTACACAAACTGCAGGAACGGCTCTGGCTCCACTAGGCAAGTTTGTCATCTTATCTCAGGGAAATTTAATACCCTGATAGTTCGGAAATGTTTTCTGTGGAAGTCGAGCTCCAAATTAAACGGACAAAACATGACCATTACTAAACAATTAAAACACTGCGAAAACTGATATTTTTACATTATAGTGACATCTCAAGCAAACATGTTATCAATACGTACAAATTGGTATCGAAATAATGCTTAAATATTGTTCGTTCAAGCGTCTATAAGCTGAAACGTCGTTCAAATACATACGTGCTGACTAAAGATAAAAGCTGATATTTTCACACTATAGTGACATCTCAACCAAACATGTTATTAATACGCACAAACTGGTATCCAAACACAGGCAGCCCAAGCTCTCTCTATGAACCACACAAGCAACACAATATGGCATCAAATTATAAGGGTTTATATGGGATTTTCTACAAGATATCCATGGAGGTAGTTAAAAGTGAAAATTCTCAATAAAAATGGCTTACCTTGTTCCATACATGTGTTGTTTGCTCCTGGTGTGGTTATTTTACCGATTGAACTTGATTTAAGCGACTTTTTTGAATTCCGATTTTCCCTTTATAAAGAGAGGACAAGGCGAAACACCTCAATCGGAACAGCCTGCCGAACGAAGTCAAAAATCCCAGGCTAAAATGTGCCCATGGTCACAAATCCACCGTAGAATTCAAGGGCAAAGGTTGATCTTTCATTTTAATCCTCTAGCCACACAATTGCAGCCCTGCGAGCGACGCCAGGCGGCTCTTCGTGTCCCAGTGAAACGATAAAACTATGGAAGAGCTCCGTGTCGTTTGATCCGCGACTCAACGACCGTTGAAATCGGCTTGGTAACCTCGTCATGTTGGCAAACCAAGACTCGCGGGGGTACTAGACCGCAATTTGTCAAATTTGTCAAACGTAAGATCAACGGCGAAAGCTCCGTAGAAACTGAGGAGATCATTTTTGAAGTGGAAGTCATGGTAAGTTTTCACGTTTACGCACCTTTGAGTTACTTGGTCCTCGCCTTACCAATTTAACTTCATCTCCCCATAATTCGTTAAGAATTCTCCCGAGCAAAACAGAGTTCAATTTGCTTACGGCAATTTCTTTCTCTTCGTATGTTCTAGACAAAATTTTGCTGGCTTCCATTACAGTTTCCTCACAATATTCGTAATTCCACAATACCCTAAGAGAAGCAAATTTAGTTTATCAGCTCGGGAATATTTTATACAAACAAATCAAAGGTGCATAAACGAGAAAACTTACCACGACTTCCACTTCAAAAATGATTGTATCTCCTCAGTTTCTACGGAGCTTTCGCCGTTGATCTTAAGTTTCTTTGGTTTGGAAGCCATTTTGCAAAAGCGTTCTGTACGATTTTTATTTTGTATTGTAAATTCGACCTGAGGGGATTACAAGAAGTTTAGTTGACAAATTGTGGTCTAGTACCCCCGCGAGTCTTGGTTTGCCAACATGACGAGGTTACCAAGCCGATTTCAACGGTCGTTGGGTCGCGGATCAAACGACACGGAGCTCTTCCATAGTTCTATCGTTTCACTGGAGACACGAAGAGCCGCCTGGCGTCGCTCGCAGGGCTGCAATTGTGTGGCTAGAGGATTGAAATGAAAGATCAACCTTTGCCCTTGAATTCTGCAGTAGATTTATGGCCGTGGGTACATTTTAGCCTGGGATTTTTGACTTCGTTCGGCAGGCTGTTCCGACTGAGGTGTTTCGCCTTGTCCTCTCTTTATAGAGGGAAAATCGGAGTTCAAAAAAGTCGCTTAAATCAAGTTCAATCGGTAAAATAACCACACCAGGAACAAACAACACACGTCTGGAATAAGGTAAGCGATTTTTATTGAGAATTTTCACTTTTAACTACCTCCATGGATATCTTGTAGAAAATCCCATATAAACCCTTATAATTCGATGCCATGTTGTGTTACTTGTGTGGTTCATAGAGAAAGCTTGGGCTGCCTGTGATCCAAATAGTGCTTTATTACCGTTCATTCAAGCGTCTATGAGCTTGAGGCTCGGTCAAATACATGCGTGCTAACTTAAGATGAAAACGTGTATAGAAAAGTAGAAAAAAAAAAAAAAAAAAAACTATTTATAAAATGAAATAGGCCACTACCGAGATTGATTAATAACTTTGTTTGTACGCGGAAAAATTTCCTCAGCACAATTGCAAGTATAAAATATCTAAGGCTGCCTAGTCAAAAACTAACTAATAATTAATATAAGAATAAAAACCGTACATGTATCACGTAGGAAAAACTTCTCTTTAAATAACTGGTGCGGGGCTTTAATGGAAAAGCCAGTTTATGCTAAGAATCCCCCAGTCGATATGAAGAATATCATTTCGAGATAAGAATCGACTTAAAAAAAAAAAGACTTCTTGCGAGACCATTCTTATGAAAAGGTGTTCCCGCTACATGTTTATTTTCATGCAAATCAAACTCAATTTTATTCTAAAAGTTTTGCATGGAGGCTCTTTTTGAAACAGAACCACAAGGTAACTCGGAAATGGCCTATTAATCTAATTCGGTGAGACTGACATTAGGAATGCAAGATGGTTGTTAATCTTAACTTGATATTCTCCGAGCTGAACTTACATGTTTCTTCAAATTTCTATTATGAGCACAACTTTGCAGTTATTCTCTCTCGACGATTTTTTTTGTTCATTAAAGAAGACTGCCCTAAACACATGTGGAAGCTGCGCATGCGCTGTTTTCAAGTTCAATACGTGCAGCCGGGTACGTCTTGGGAACTGAAAACTGTGCTTCAATAATACTTCTTTTTGAATAATGCACTGTTCAATAATTACAAAATTAGGGCGGCTTTTAGAGCACACAAAGCATCATATCAGTTTCATGCCTTTTTGACTTTTTCAAATAAGACTTATTAACTTCCGTTATTGCAAAGGTTTTTATTTTCGCATCTCAATTTCTTTAAAGTGGCCGATTTATTTCAAAGAATCAAGCCGTTTGTTAGAAGGAAAGTGGTTATTTCAGGTAACCCGATGACCAGTAGTGAAAATATACGTAACAGAAGCTCAAGTTACAACTGCCAATACCTGTCGGCACTTGGAGAGACTGAAAAACAGCGCATGCTCACATTGGTTTGTTTGGGATACGCTTCGTAATATTTACTTAACGAAAAATTTTCATCGAGCAGGAAAAACTTAAAATTCGTCTTTACGCTAGAAACTTTAAAAAACTTAAGATCATCCAAAAGTAACGTCAAGACTAAAGCTGGGTAGTCTTCCTTTCCTTATGTCAATTTTAAGGCTAACGTTATTTGGAAGAATTACGATCAAAGATTACAGTTGTAAACAAAAGATGGCAAAAATGAGTGAGAGTAGGCTCGACTAGACAAGTTAACCATCTTCTCTCGAGAGAATTTAATACCTTCTTAGTTTAGAACTGTTTTCAGTGAGAATCGAGCTTCAATTTAGGTGGACAAAACATAAGGATTAAGGACGTTCGCGGGAAAATTTTCCAGTCGATAGACTTTTTCTTTAAAATTTTTTGCTGCAGTCAGATAATGAGTTACTTGTGTAAGAAATGAAAAAAAAAAAAAATGGGGGGGTCACCGACTTCGTTTCAGAGATTAAGCGCGTGAAAAACTACCCTGATTTTGAAAAATTGACGCACGTAATTCAGCATGGTCCACAAGGGTTTATAGTTAAAAAATATCAAAGGTGAGTCGAACGAGGCAAACGATCTTAGTCATATTTTGTAGAAGTGGGTCTGTTGAGTAAATAATTCTAAATGTTACCAACGTTTTAACAAAACTTAACCCTTCAGGAGGCATTTGAAACCGTCGCACAGGTAAACGAAGAGCTAACTGAAAAGAACGGAATTCGATGATGCAGTTTTGCAAAAAAATTAAACTTCTAGTTGATAGATTTTCTCCATTTTTTCGCTAAACGTAGAAAATCGGTAGAGAAAACGATCCATCAAAATAAAAATAGGGGTCACCGAACGTCCAAGATTGTTAATTGCAGGAAAAGCTACAGCAGTAACCATTTGCCCTATCATTGTTCGTTTCATTCCTTAGCGCGCGCGCTCATGCATGACGTGGAGTGTGAATTTGCGTGATATTTTTACATTATAGTGACATCTCAAGCAAAGATGTTATTAACACGCACAAATTGGTATCCAAATAACGCTTAATTATCGTTCTTTCAAAAACGGTCGGTGATCTAAAGGTTTAGAATGTAATCAGAAAAACCTATTTATAAAATGAAATAAACCACTTTCGAGTTGCCTTTTCCCTCTGCAACAAATCGACTGTTCAAGCGAAACCACTCATATGAAAATACGTTTCATCTAGATGTTTATTTTCATGCAAAAAAATAGATGAATAAATAAATAAATAAATAAATAAATAAAAAGATAAATTTCAAAGGTTTTACATAAAGACTTGTTTTGAGAAAGAGGTACAAGGTAACTCGGAAATGACTTAATAATAAAATTCTGTGAGACTGACATTAAGAACGCAAGAATGGCTGTCAGTCTTAGTTTGACATTCTCCTAGCTGGCTTTATACCTTTCTTAAATTCTTTATCATCAGGGCCTTCCAGTTATTCTGTCTCGACGATTTCTTTTCTCATGAAAGAAGGTAAAGTCTGCATGCGAGCCATGTGGCCCATCAGGCCTGAGCTTATTCCGGTTTCTGTAGCATGAAGCGACTAGGAGTATTTCTACTCCCCACTGGATGGGATGCTAGTCCATTGCAGGGTTACCCCCAGCAGTAAGTTCGCCGGTACCCATTTATACACCTGGGCGGAGAGAGGCACTGTGAGAGTAAAGTGTCTTGCCCAAGAACACAACACAATGTCCCCGGCCAGGGTTTGAACCCAGACCGCTCGATCCGAAGACGAGCGCACTAACCATGAGGCCACCGCGCCTCCC
Source organism: Orbicella franksi (assembly GCF_964199315.1). Lineage (NCBI taxonomy): Eukaryota > Metazoa > Cnidaria > Anthozoa > Scleractinia > Merulinidae > Orbicella > Orbicella franksi. The sequence goes on from NC_138159.1 coordinate 14,133,308, forward strand.
ACTTTCTCATGAAAGAAGCCTCCCCTAAACAAATGTAGAAGCTACGCTTGCGCCGTTTTCAAGTGCAATACGCGCAGGCACGTCTTGGGAACTGTAAAGTGAGCTTTGATAATACTTGTTTTAGTGAGCCGATGTTCAATAATTAGAAAATGAGGGCGGCTTTGGAGCACATATATCTATGTAAATATTCAACTTAGTGATAACAATGGGGTGACAGGCCTTCACAACTCCTAACCACGTGTAATAGCCGCTTTGAAAGTTTTGCTCGAACTAGTATATCTTTAAGGATCTGCCCTTTTGTATGGTACGATAGGGGGATCTTTGAATGTTTCGCTAAGCAATAATCCTGTGATTTTAGGAGGACATTTCACCAGAGTAGAGCCGTTAGAGGCTTAGGTCTGTGTGGTTTCCGCTGTTATCCGCGTGTAACTCGTAGAGTTTGATACCTCTGTTTTTTGCCACGTGCTGGTTTTTTTCCTTGGCTTATTTGTACTGCTAGATATGTTTTAAAGTGCCACTGAAACGAAATTTTTGTATGTGAGATTTTTGCTTAGTAATAAAGTTTCAACCTTACTTGGAAACACTGCAACCTTTTTTTCGCATACGGTAAGCGAAAACTGCTTTTTCAGCCGTTCGAAGTTGGCTGGTTAAGCCCAAAATTGGCGGCCATTTTGGCGCGGCCAAAACAGCCTAGTGACGTCACTGGTTGTATTACTCTCATGCCGCGCTGAAAATTTAGAGTGATTGTGGGAGAAGAGATTACTGTTCGAAGCCCCCAAAAAAACATCTTAAGGACATCTCAGAGCTGTAAAGCAGATAATAACAGTAGCCTTAGACATGAAGAGGTGGAGAGTCGATCCTGGGGCTTTCCAGTCTATTTAATTGGATATTTGCAGAATATTTTATGTAAGCAAGCGAACGAGTGGGAGTTCTTAGCTCGCAAAATGATCGGGACTCTTGGTGAAATGGCCAGCACTCAATTAAACAATATCTACACTCATAAAGTAAAACAAGACATGAAAACAAGAGAAAGCGGCTTTCGAAAATATTATCCGGACTGCTGCTGCTCGAGTCGCAACAACAACGCTTCGAGTTTTCGAGTCGCTTCGCTTCGAGGAAACCGGACACTTTGTGAGTTTCACAGCGGACGAGATTGTGCCACAGTGACCTTTAGTCCAGTTGTATCTGCTACATCCTACAAGTTATCACAACAGCAACAATTTACGAAACCCTCTTCTTTTATATGAGGGAGCGAATTTAAACTATAAAGGTAAACTAAGCTGCCATGACCCTACAGGTATGTTTTCAGGAAACGAGAGAAAGCGTGACAATGTCGGCGGCGAAAGGTCATATATGCAAATTAGTTCAAATTCTGTTTAATAAACCTTCGAAAGGAGTGTAAAATAATGACGTTTTAATGAATTGTTTTGAACTTGGATACTATTAAATGAAGATCATAGACATGAGTGTGTGCTAAAGAACTCAAAGTAATCCATCGGCCCTGAAATATTGCAATTGGGAGATACGTGCAAAAGAGAAGCGAAATTCCCGCTTTGTTTACACTGATACTTATGCGGCGATAAAGCAAACCCTGCTGCGGATCACAATTTTCAAAGATAGATTTTGTCTACCACAAGAACTCTCACTTATTAGTATCATAAAAAGATGCCCTCTGTGTGCAAAGAAGTACTCGACTCAAAGCTTGTGGACCGTTAATGGTCGTTAATGGTCGTTAATAACTTCGTGATTGTGCGGATGGTTGATGCGCTTACGGCTTTTAATGCAGTAAAGTTGCTGAGGATATATTCGAACCTTGTTAATAGACCTTAGATAAACGTGAGAATCCAAATTTCAGAACCAGGCTGAAAACAGACGACGAAATATCGTGTTTAGACTTCAGGACGTGAAATAAAATTTGCCACACTCATCTTCGAAATCTCCAATCGAGTACTCAAGATGTTCGAGAAGCACACTGAGCTGTTCTAATCTGTAGCATTTATTTTGGTGAATCTACACTCTCTGGCGCCCTCCAACGTTTATGATGTGTATTACCTGTCAAGGCTGGACAGAAATTACAAGGTAGAAAACTAGTAGATATCGACAATATGAAGAATAAACTTGGCCAAATCAAGTGAAAACAAGAGAGGATCTATACCGCTTCTTGCGTGAATACAACCAGTGACGTCACAAGGTCCTTAACTCGGTTCCAGAGCCCGGACACAGTTTTGCTCCAAAAAGTCGATTTCAACAGCTAAAAAAAGCACTTTCCGTTAAGATTTGACAGAAATAAAGTTCACCATTACTTTAAGCACGTTTGAAACTATAGATTGGGATAATAAAAGAGGGTACGAAAATTTCGTTTCAGTGGCACTTTAAGCTCTCTCAATATTAGCTCTGAGGGGACAGAGTTTGAAATGTTCCCTGAACATGTTGTTTACTTGCATTTTGTATTATTACGTCGGGCCTGGCTGTTTGATAAACTGTTGTAAGTTATGCCGCTTCCTATCACGGGTGTCATATTTATCTTTGTCCGGCTTCGCCAGAGATAGCTGTAGCTTTCCTTCTTAGGCCCAGGTCAGACGCCGAACTTTTCACGAACCGAACCTAACACGTTGAATTAAGTACATGAAAAGTTCGGCGTCTGAATCAGTTAAGAACGGCTATTTGAATTTGGAACGGCTCAGCCGTTCTTCCCGCCTAGCTCAGCCGGGAATTTCGGCTTTGGAACGGCTTTGATTCAGACGTCGACCTTTTCATGTGCCGAACCTAATACATACACCTTGCCTGAAAACCGCTCATGCTAGTTTTGGTTCAAACTAAATTAAGTTCGGTGAATTAAGTTTGACGTCTGAATCAACAGGCGTACTTTTGATAATTTGGGTCGGTCCAAATTCGAATTTAGTTCGGCTCATGAAAAGTTCGGCGTCTGAACTGGGCCTTAGAGCCGTTATTATGTTTCTTGCATCAATTTCATCGAGCTTTTTGTTCTTCCAGTTTGTTCGTTCTGGCACTGTGAATGTGGATGATCACGCGCAAGTCTGTGGACTGTTTTGCGTGTTGTTTATGATATTGTGTGGTTTTGTGCAGGCAAAAGCTCTGAATTTAGAAGTTCTTCCGATCCTATGATTTTTCATCCAGATCCATCTTGTGGTCGTCATTGCTTTTATCTGCGATGATGTCAGGTTTTCTTGAGACTGTTAATAGTCCCTGTTTTGTTAGGAGGCTCGTAGACTTGTCGTTCAAGCAATACCGCGGTTTCGATCCCTCTAGATCTTAGCAATTTTTTTTTTTAATAATAGTAGTTTTCACTTAAGTAATTTTATGGCTAATGTTGGTACAAGAAAATTACGATCAACGAGCACAGTTGTTAGAGAAATACTACAAAAAAAGGCAATGAAGTAGGCAGTACTGCGCAAGTTTGTTATCCTGCTACTAAGGAAATTATTGTTCCGCCTCGGGAATATCCTGGAAATGTCCTTGGAGGCAGCCTGGCCGAGAAGCCATCGTGTCGGACTCGCAATCCAGCGGTTTTGGGTTAGTGTCCCGCTCTGACCACTACCTGGATTTGTTTCATGATCACGGTAGCCCCGAGTTCAAATCCTCGGCCACGCTTGTAAATAGCCAACTGGTTATGTTCAATTTGAATTTTTTGTTTCATTTATTTGCTTGGCCCCACTAGTCTTTGTGCTATAAACACTGCCGAGGGTAAATAAATGTTACATCCACATGTCTTTCGTGATTCAAACTGAACTCCAAGACGACGAAACGTGACCATTCAAACAGCTCACGAACTCGGATACTGTCAAATTCTAGTTACATTTAATGCTAATACGAAAACTGCTGCATAGATATTGGTATCGAAATTTTGCGTAATTATCGTTCACGCACATGTACATGTAGCAGTGAGGTATCACTCTTGGTTACCAGCTGAAACAATTCTTTCCTATTAACAGATGGCTTGCCCCTTTAAAATAGATCAACAACAACAAATCAAATCGTTGAACACAAAATTGAGTTACAATTTCCAAGACTTCCTTGCATTGAACTTTGAAACAGCGCATTCGCAGCCATATTTTTCTAGGCTTCTTAATCTTTAAATGATGACAACTATTTACTGAGGGAACAAACTTGTGAAGGCTAGCGAAAAAAGTGTCAAGACCGCTTGAAAAACCGTTATATTCGATTTCCCAATTTTAAGTGCCAGTGGTGAAAATTGCGGTCAAAAAGATCTCCGATCCAGTTTAGACAAAATGCGACTAGGTAGGGTCAATGGCGGTTTTATCCTAACTTTGTCATTGACCATTCACTGAAAAAAAAATGTCGAGAAAGAAAAAAAAAAAGGAAAATAAGTTAATTAGAAGGGCAGAAAAATACTTCTTTTTCTGGCTCACCCCATACGACTTGAACTACGGGTGGCATCAGAAATAATATAAACTACATTTCTTGCATCAAAACAATATGGCCATGCCACAAAAAGTTATTTAAATCTTAACAGTACGTATCAAGAGAATTTTTAGGGTGATTTTGTTTAGACTGATTTTTGTTTTGGGGACAGACAACTGACTTTCGTTAACAGCTCAAATGGTACTAGAGACGATTTGACAGCATCACAGTTTTCATGGAAACTGGAATTCAAGTTAGTCCTGATTATTTTTTAAGCTTTGTTTCTGCAACTGAAATAGTACTGGGTCATAGTAGCATGCATAAATAGATTGCGATTGCAAAAACTATAGAAATTCGAATCGCACGTAAGTCAAAGTATAACTTGTTTTTAATAGTTGGATACTTAAGGGACTTTTACAAAAAAGGATCGACAAGTTTTGATTCTCATTATCACGCGAACACAAATTATGTTCAGATTTCTTAATTTTCAGTCTTTGCGATCGGCAATTTTGGAAACCATTAGGGAGGTGGGGGGTGGTTGGGGGGGGGGGGGGAAACGTTTTCTGTCGGTTTTCTCGAATTGAAGGCTCGTTGAGCTCAAAAAAACTATATCACATTTCATATCCGTGTAAGGCCTACTTCTGCCGCCAAATTTTAATTTTGCTCTATTTTTGCCTTCATTTGCTGTTTATTTTATCCATATAAAAAGTCAATTTCGAGAGAAAATCTGGTACTTCTCGTTGAGAAATTTCCGTCTCTTACAAGAGGTAACAAATATACTGATTTTTCTTGGAAAGTTTTAGTATTTTGTCATACTGTCGCTTGCAGTATGACAGGGTTGTCGCAATTATAGGTTCGACTGTATTTATTGAATTAAAAATGTGAGACTCCTGAATTACCGTTGTCCGATTTGCAAATCGTACGGGTGATTATACAGACCGCATTTGATTCCAGTCAGTCTCCTTACCATTACTTATATCAGTACTGATACTTAGAAAGATGCAAATAATTAAAGGCCTATACAAAAAGCTGGCTAGGTTATTAGAAAATACACGTGTCCTTAAGAGAAAATTAAACCGAAAATTTTACGAGGGATAATGGGATAGGGATTAAGAGTAGTAAGGAAGTGAGAAGGATGTTACGAGCCACTGCCTATAAATATGGAGAATCCGACGACAGGTCGGAAAATTCGGATTGTCTTTTATTGCGTCAAAAAGACCCTTTTGGTGGAGTATTTACAGAAACAGTATACTTTCAAAGTTCCAGCGACTTCACATTTTTGTGAAATGTAGGAAAGTTTGAAATACCGCTCAATCAACCAAGATGGCCGATGGAATTTATGCAAAATTGCAAATTTTCAACAGGCCAGTACAGAAAGAAGGGTGCTTGCCTAAATTTCATATTTGCACAATTTCTAATTTACGCTTTGATCATTCCTGTAATGTTTTTTGTCTACTTCTTGGCCGTTTGAAAAATACAACTATCGCAATTTTATTTACATGTAAAATTTCAACTGAGTTTAGAAGGTCATAAATCTTCTAGTATACGAATCTCTCAATAAATTATAAAGAATAATTTGTGTAATGAAACATGTCGAATTACGTGCATAAAGATGACTCCGAAATCGAAGGTCTTGCTCGCTCGTCCAAAAAAGGCGCAATTAGTCAAAATGCCCTTTAACGCCTTCCAAACTAAAATGTGGCATTCGAATTTGGAAAAATTCCGAAGGGTACTGGTATTTGATGCCGAAAAAGTTTGTGTTTCCGAAAGGTTTTGGCTTATTGGAAGGAGAAAAAGAAGTGTTCAGTTGAGTCCGCCAGGGACAATACATCCAATTTCACCAAAATGTACAATTTAATGTAAAAAAGATCGTGCACCCATCGCGCTTTCGTTTTTTGAGAGATTCAGATTTTCTGATCTCCCGGCCCACAACTTATCAGAATAAAACGGTCATCTATCTATGATTCTAAAAGGATTCAAAATTTCTGATCACCCAAGGATTTAATAGATTCAAAAACTGATCCCCAGTCCACAACCCGTCAGAGCAAAACAGTCATCTACTTATAATTCTAAATGCATTCAGAATTTCTGATCCCCATCACCTCACGGGAGAAAAACGGCTATCTGTTCATGGTTCTAAAAGTATTGCGAATTTCTGATCCCCCTCCCCCACCAAATCTGCTAACACGATAGAAAGAGCTGTTGATTTATAATTCTACAACAATTCAGAATTTCTGATCCCACATGACTTAAAGGGATTTAAAAATTCTGATCCCCCAGTGCATAACTTATCAGAACAAAACGGTCATATACCTATAATTCTTAAAAGGATTCAGAATTTCTGATCCCCCTTATCAGGTGACAGGACAGAAATAGCCGTCTATTTATAATTCACAAGAATGTCTGATAGCTAAAAAGTAACGATTGGATAGTAACTTTAAGCACATTACAGACAAAATGGATCACAGAGCAAAGGGCATCAGAAAAGTACACAAATGAAATATTCACAGATAGGTCATTATTAATAACGATTTGAAACCACGCCAAAGGATAGAGACAAAAATTGCAGTTTCATGCCGGACAGTGAAAGGTTTTATTTCAATTCAAAAAGATGTAAATTTAGGCTCCAGAATTACAAGCTGTTATTTAAAGTTCACATCAAAGATAACAAGAATTTTAATCAGTACTCAGCTGCCGTCTGCGCCACCTCCGTTTTCTGCTTTAATGTGTTCGTTTCGGATTGACGGCCGCTATTCTTGCCTTTTTTTTTTCCCTCTGCTCTGCAATGAAACAATAGAAGCTAAATATTTTTATAAATAGCGATAGAATTAACACTGTTTTTCATTAATCAATTGATCGGGAGTGTATTCTTTTGTTAAGAATAATGAACAGTATGTAAGCAATGCGGGAGTGAAGTGTATCGAGCGTGATCTGTAGCTTCAAATCAATTCAGTGTAAACTTTAAGTTACCTCTTCAAAAAGCACACTAACAAGCTATTATGCAAGCATTTCATACATAGGAAATGCGTGCGAATACTTTCTTCGTTACGCGTGCTAATAAAATCAGGAGAACAAACGTTTTCCTTATGTTTCAGTGATCGCAAAATAAATATAACAACGAAATTTCTTCAGCCACAACATTGATTTCGATTCAAAGATTGAGCAGCTAGCTGTAATGTTGAGCAACAATTATGATACACTTGCTTTTCTGCGACTTGCCTTTCTTTCATCGAAGCAATCAAGATACTCATTTGAACTTGGACAAATCATTCCATGCTTCTTGCTGCTATTGACAATGTTGGATTCGAAATTGCGCGCAAATAACCGACTCCTTTGGAAAGGGAATCTGCTGGTCAAAAGTATTCATTTATCAGATTCACCGAAGGATTATGGGATCGGACGGAAACACTAAAATGGCGGGTAAAGGTCGTGGTCAATGCATATGTTGTTAGGATTCGATAACAAAGCTCTCTGTTATTTTATAGCCTTGTTCTACGTTGGAAAGCAGTCACAAATTGTTTACAGACGTCCGTTGTTATTCCAGTTGAGTCAGATCCCAGTAAAGGTGGAAAAGTATGAACGTTCGTTGGCAAAACAGCGTGGCAATCAAACTATTTGCCAGCAGCTGGCGGTTTCTCTTACACTCGTCAGGTTTACAAAAAGCTTATGGTTCCTGCAGCTTTCCAAGGTAAACTGATTTTCTTGCATAATTTGTGAAGGTTCTTGAAATACTGGAAACGTTCTGGCCGGGTTAATTGATCGTGGAAGATTACAGAAGATGCAGATGCTTTAACACACTGTTAAGTCTTGTTGATTTCGTGAATGCAAATGTTCATTTCCTAAAGGAGTTATGAAAGTAACTGCATTCAACATAACAATATACGAACAATTTCGTGTTGGGAAAATCATTCATTGTAAAAGTACAATAAGTGCAATAAATGTGAGCTCTCTCATGTGGTTTCCATATACTTCATATAGCTAGTGTATATCTTGTCTAGGATCAAGTGGGCATACATGTATGTATTATACAACACATAAAACACAAGATATCAAAAAGCAACATCCTTCGCCTTTTTGATTTTCAGGTTGATGGTGGTGCTCTTGAGGTTATGTTAGATATGCATATTACATTATCAAGACCTTTTGTTTGCCACTTATTACTTGAGTTGCAAAAGACTGATGTTATTTTCATTAGGGTGGTTGAAGTTCTCTTTAATTGGGCAGTGTTTCAAAGGTTCTTTAGAATTTGGCATTTTGTTATGCAAAGAGAGGTTATTTAGAACAGCAGATATAATACACAGCTAGGTTACGGAAAATTACTTTTAACCACTTCCAGAACTTTCTACGTAAGTCTTACCATAATTTGAAAAACCCATGATTCATGGATGAAATTAATTGAAAAAAATACTTTCATGAAGAAATTAATGTAATTGAAATTTGAAATTCATGTCAAGAATATTTTGTGCTTTTCCAGTCATGAAATCTGTTTACATTTCATGAAAATTTACTGAAGAATGTAAACATTTACTAGACTCCAATTTAAGTAGCTGAGAAGTGTTTCAAACAGGATTTTAGAAAGATATATGTTAAATTTAAGTATGTTTTGTAATAAATCGCAACATAATGGAAACTCATTTCCAGCCAGATTTTGTCCTCCTTTTGCATGTGGATGTGCCTGGTTTTTGGTATTTAATTTTAATGTACAACTGTAGCAGGTTTCGATAAAGCTATGAGTTATTTATACATTTTCCTATGTAAATAGAGAGATTTCACTTAGGTTTAGGATTTGAAGAGCAGTTATTAAAGTTCCGTATAAAATGAGAAATGAAGAGTTTTCAATAGTTAGGTATATTTTCACCACCTGTGACTAAGAAAGCTTTTGGTTAGGTTAATATTAAAGTGCTACATGTACATGAGTGATGTATAATTTTTAGATCTCTGGCTCAGTTAGCTTTTGGGTAGGTTATCACAGTGCGATATGAGTGATGGGTAGTTTTCAGATAGGCTATCTTTTTACCAATTACAGCAGAGGTAGGTTTCAGATAGGATAGTGTTTTATTGTTCAATATAAGGACTAGTCTTCAGATAGCCTAGGTTTTGGCTTACTACATTAGTGGTGGTTTTTGGATAGACAAGTTAGTGGATAGGTAGGCCATCTAAGTATCTGTTGACTGTCTACACAGGAAGCTAGTTTTTAGCTAGTCTATCTATTGCCTAACTATCTGATGGATTGATATTAGTTAGCTTTAAGCCATGCCAAAGATAGCTATCCTCTATCTACAAAACCTCTTGGATAGAAAAAAGATAGAGATTTTCATCCGTCAACCAGGAATGAGATAGTTACAAGTAGCATCAAGTTAGTAATAAACTAGTTATTAGATATGATCGTTTTTAGGAGGGCTTCTTTAACTGAGGACAGCAAACTATTGCCAGCTACCAGGAAACATCTCCAAGATGAGTATGCCAAATTAAAAAAGAAAGAATACAATTGTTTGTAGCACTAGCTACAATACTTGCATCCATATCTGTCAGGTCTTTATAAAAACAATTTTGCCCACACTCTTCTCCTTTGAGCATGGTTAAACTGGTTGCTTAACTGAAGTGTGAATGAACTGGTAGCCCACTCAAAAAGTTAGATTGAAGACGTAAAAACGTGTTGGGCAAAGCTTAAGTCCATGGCCTCTGCTATATGACAACAACTTTTTGGAGGACACTGTATACATGTATGTAGAATACAATGACCCACTTAAATGTATCAACTGCAAATTTAAATGTACATGTAAATTGCAGTCTTTAATTGTCATCCCTGTAATGTGCTGTAGTGTTCCTGAACGCTCTGTTTGTTATATAACAGTCAGGTGCCTTGTTTCCATGTTAAACAGAAATTCTTAGAAATTTTTCCTTCACATAAGCTGGGCTAATTCTGACTGAGAAAGTGGAGTCTGCATTTATGCCTACAGTTGTGCAGTTTGAGTAATCTTACTGTTTTGGTCAATTCTGAACTTTCCTATCCTCTTAGGTACTGTTTGCTATTGTTTTTTCAAACTTACAGCTACTGTAATTTTAAGTGCATAGATCATTGTATTACAATGTGTGATGTTTACTGTTACTAATATTAATAGACTGCTGTGAAGAAACTTGTTCTTCATCACTCTCTCAGTATAATTTGAGTGTATGGAATCTGTTAAGAATTATGCTATATTTGTATAAAATTTCTAATTGAATATTGTTATCAAGAAAAAATATTTTGATTAGACATTGTTCAGGCAGGCAGCAAGATCTAAACCCTGTCTTCAATGTTATGATTTAATGTGGCTACATTGGATGTAACACTGGCTTTGCAGGGGATCAGAAATTCTGAATTCTCTCCTGTGTTCTTTGGGGGATCAGAAATTCTGAACCCTTTCTGGTGTTCTTTGGGGGATCTGAGAAATTCTGAACCTTTTCTAATTTTCTTTGGGAGATCAGAAATTCTGAACCCTTTCTAGTGTTGTTTGGGGGATCAGAAATTTGGAATCGTTTTCTATGGAGGTACCTCTCGAGACAAGAAATGCAAAAAATCATTCGGTTTCTTATGCGTGACTTAAACATTACATTTCAGTTCAAATAAAGAATAGGATATTGCTTGAAAGAATTTTTTCATTCCTTCCAAACTGGGAAACTTTTCCTCTGAGTTTTAAAACCAGTTTAAGATTCTTAGTGTATTGCAAAAATCGTCTTTGGAATTAAATGGCAATAATGGATTTCCGTCTAAGCTCTACGTGTCACTTTAGGTCAATTTTGCACTCATTTCCATTGGAACTTCCAAGACTGCAACGTATAAATCACTTTTCTCCGAGACAGGTTTCTATTTTACACCGAAAAAGTAGCCATTTTTGAAATGGTTCTTAGTATTTACTCTGAATTTTATCAAATTGGAACATCACATTTTAGTTTGGAAGGCGTTCTTTAGAGTTTTTCGTCTAGCGCGCTTAATTTTCACAGGCCAAACTAGCCATTTAGATATGGTATACCTATAGCATAGTTCTTCCTTTAGAATCTTTTATTTGTTGAGATGTTCGTATACTAGAAGAGTTATGACCTTTTAAAATCAGTTGAAATTTTACATGTAAATTAAATTGCGATAGTTGTATTTTTTTTAAACGGCCAAGAAGTAGACAAAACACATTTACTTCAAGATGACTTTTAGCTTAGAGGAATGATCAAGGCGTAAATTACAAACTGTGCAAATATGAAATTTAGGCAAGGACCCTTCTTTCTGTACTGGCCTGTTGAATATGTACAATTTTGCATAAATTTCATCGGCCATCTTGGTTGATTGAGCGGTATTTCAAACTTTCCTAGATTTCATAAAAATGTGAAGTCGCTGGAACTTTGAAAGTATACTGTTTCTGTAAATACTTCACCAAAAGGGTCTTTTTGACGCAATAAAAGACAATCCGAATTTTCCGACCTGTCGTCGGATTCTCCATATTTACAGGCAGTGGCTCGTAAATGTTAGCGGCCGAGATTTTTGCATTTGGTTTAATTTTAGAGTTGGTTGATACTTAGTATGGAGAGGAGCTCGTTATGGGAGTTTTAAGGCTCATTAACACGAGTTAGGCACATTAACATTGGTATAAATTTAGTTTTCAATTAGACTAGCTGTATTTTGTGACACTTTTGGATTCAGTTTTCTGTAGCATTCTCGGCATCTTTTTCTTGTCATAACCTTCCCACAATGCAATACCAATGCAAAACCAATCAAAGCAAAGCTCATCAGACAAACAGTCAAACTGCTTTTTAAACCCCTTTTATTGCCGTACTACTTTTACAATTAGTTCTTCCTGCATGTGTTCAGCTAACATTAACCCAAATATCTACTAAACTACAACTGCAGCCGTTTTGCATGTCCAGGAAAGGAATGCGCATTCATTTTCGGCCGTTCAATTGATGTCCAACAGCTACATTCCCTGCGTTGGTTCCTTGTTGGCCAACATTACCAGCGGTGTTGCCAAAGTACATCTGACGTTTGCCGTTCCATTGGTGTCCAACAGCAACATTCCCTGAGTTGGTTCCCTGTTGGCCAACATTACCAGCGGTGGCCCCAAACGTCATCTGACGTTTGTAATACGGGATATATGGCTCCGGGATGGCTGGGATGTATGGCTGCGGGATTTCCGGGATGTATGGTTCCGGAAGGTAAAGTGAGCGTGCCTCTGTTAAATAAAAAGGCATTCATTACAATTGAACAATAGCCCGTAGTTTTCTATAAACATAAGCGGGTTTTATATATTTCGCGCACTAAGCAGACAAAACAAGAAGATTGATCATGAACATGACAACAGATCACAGACACTTCCTGTGCACAGAAATAGTGGCCAAATAGCTTGAAGAAAACTTATTGATTACACTGATATTTACCAGTTGCAGTACCCCACCTAGTTCTCGTCGGCCGTTCCATTGATGTCCGACAGCAACATTCCCTGAGTTGGTTCCCTGTTGGCCAACATTGCCACCGGTGGCCCCAAACGACATCTGACGTTTGCCAATATACGGGATATAAGGGATGTATGGAAGGTACTGTGGGTCGTTCAGTCGTGTTTCTATGAAAAAGCATAATATAATTTACTAAAACCCGTAGTTCTCGTTATTATCGGTGGTTTTATATACTACGCTTGTCAGATCGGCAAAAATGACTTTTCATGGACTTAACCCATAGGCCTTATACCAAAGGTGATCCTTCATAAGTTATTTTTAGACATGGTACCCAGTTCTTCCGAGGATGTTACTCGCGCGATGGGTGGACAACGGAAGCGACTTTCTCGAAACTACCTGAGACAAAGTAGCGGGAATTAATGTTATTGTATATGCGCTCTCAGCCCTTTCTTTTTGTTCGGCTCGGCTTTCGTTTGTTTTGTACGCGTGTTTTGTACTGTTCATTGTTTGGCCGTTGACTCGGTTTTAGGGAGTTTAATTAAGCAAACTCTAACGGCAACGGAAACGAATACAATGGCTGAGTAAGCCTGCATTATAATTCTTTGCTCAATTCTTTGCCGTTGTTTACAAAGGGTCACAAAACAACAAAGTGAGATTGCCACATTCTGCATATTTGAGAGAACGTGAACTATACGACGATCAATTTTTAAAATTTCTTTTTCGAATTTTGAAGCTGTCTCACATATTCTGTCTGAGATATTTCTCACATATAGACAAACTAAATGAATCTTTATTCTCGCGAGATTCGTGGGTTGAAAATAAAGTCGTTTTTTGATCGACGTTGCCTTTGGCGTCGTTGCCATTGCTGTTTAAACCTCTTGCTACTTGGGCGGCGAGCGTCTGCCTGCACTTTCGACCATCTGTTTGTTCGGTTGCCTAGCTAAGAAGTAGAACCCACCTCGCCGGCCATAAAATCCGGCGTTCCATTGATGCCCCACAGCAACATTCCCCGAGTTGCTTCCTTGTTGGCCAACGTTAGAGAAGAGTTAGAGAAGATCAAGGTAAGAAAGTAAATCCCCCATATAGGCCTTATACACAAGGTAATATCTCGACGTGATACCCAGTTCTTCCGCGGATTTTGCTTGCACGATTCGTGGACAGCCCAAGCAAACTTTCTCGAAACCAACATTGCTACCGCTATGGCAAAACGACATATAATGTGGGTCGTTTAGTCGTGTTTTCATATGAAAAATGGACATAATAGAACTAAGTAAAACCCGTAGTTCTCGTTATTATCGGTGGGTATTTACACTATTCTAGATGTCCGACAGCGACATTTCCAGCATTGGTTCACTGTTGACCAACATTGTCAGTTGTGTTGCCAAACAACATATAACTTCGGCGGCCTACCGAAATTTGATGGAACAAATGCTATCATATTTATGTCTATCAAGACTTCTTTTGTTAGCTGCTTAGAATTGATCATTGTTTTAAGTTTCTGATCCGAGGTAAACAAACCCCTTTTACCTTTACGGTTAATATTACGGTCAGGAGCTCCGTTATTAGGCTTGGCGAAATCTTTATACTATAAAACAAATAGATTCCATGTTGCCATGCGTCTATTCAGTAATAGATTACAGAGGATATCAAAATGCATGTGGTAAGAACAACAGTGACACACTCAGCTATCGCCTCGTGTGCCACGGTTTTGTTCAAAAGCTGGATATAAATCCCAAGACCGGAGCATAAAAACCTTTTCATGCTCTATTCATCGCTTACCGAAATAAAATAAGCTATATATTACGGCAAGTTATGCCGAGATCTTTATCTCAGTTTCGATACATTTACATGTACAAGAAGTAGAACCCACCTCGTCGGCCATAATGTCCGGCGTTCCATTGATGCCCGACAGCAACATTCCCTGAGTTGGTTCCTTGTTGGCCAACGTTACCAGCAGTGTTTCCAAACGACATACCGCCACCGTAGTACTGTGGGTCGTTCAGTCGTGTTTCTGAACAAAAGAGCATAGTACAATTGAGCAAGAGTTAGAGAGGATCAAGGTAAGAAAGTAAATCCCCCATGTAGGCCTTATACACAAGGTGATATTTCAGTATGATAGCCAGTTCTTCCACGGATGTTACTCGCGCGATTCGTAGACAGCCCAAGCAAACTTTCTCGAAACCAACATTTATTTGTTTTTTATTTATTATTTTACTTAACTTTATTTATACACGGGTAAAACATCAGGACTTAAAGTAAATACTCAAATTGCATTAATTACATTGTTAAGATACTAATCTACTACTAATTAAATCTAATAATAACAAAAATAAAAAGAATAACAAAGTGCCTGCTTTCCATGAATGCCGTGTGATTAATTAACTTATTCATTATCAAGAAGGAAGCCCCTTGCAGCCGGATTTAAAACTAGTAAGAGTTTGTGCTTGCCGCAGATTGGTAGGTAGGCTGTTCCACAGTACTGCACCACTTTAGCTGAAACTGTTTTTTAGAAAATTGGTACGGGGTTATGGAACAGCTAGTTTGCCCTCACAATTCCTAAGAGAATAGCTAGATATTGCACTCCGATCAGTAAACATTGATTTCAGATAATCAGGGGCGAGAGCATTAAGAGATAGATTTATAGACCATAGTCGCTGTTCTATCAGCAGTATTGGTTAACACACTGTGTTGATATCAGGTTGCGGAGAAGCCTAATTACATTGCTACCGGTAAGGCCAAACGACATATAATATAGTGCATGTGTCAAAGGAACCGAAGAATCCACTCCCAGGGTGGATTCTTCGGTTCCTTTGACCCACCATGATCCGAGAGATCTTGGATTGATCTGTTTAGTAAAGAAACGCAAAATTCGTTTTTGGATTCTTTAGGATTTAAGAATCCAATCTTGCATTTTTTTTTTTTTTTTTTTTTTTTTTAAAGAAACGCACCCTAAGTAAAACCCGTAGTTCTCGTTATTATCGGTGGGTATTTACACTCTTCTTGATGTCCGACAGCGACATTTCCAGCATTGCTTCACTTAGTGTTGACCAAAAGTGCCAGCGGTGTTTACAAACTTCATATAACTTCGGCAGCCTTGCGAAATTTGATGGAACAAATGTTATCATATCTATCTCTGTCGAGACTTGTTTTGTCACCTTTAGATCAAATAACATCGCAGTACAATAAGATTATAAATTTTACTCGAGCTTCATTAAATCGATAGTAACGAAAAATAAGTTGCCTAACATTTTTTTCTACGATTTTGTTGAGTTTCTCTTGGAACCGACAACACTAAACACGCTTTAAAAGGGTGATGGCGTCATCTATTTGTGTGACCTCTTGTTGACTGACCATAAGGGTAAGCTCACGAGCCGCTAACCAGAAATATAATTTGACAGTTCTTGGAAATAGTGACATTGAATTTAAAAATGCTAAAAGAAACCGACTGGTGCACTAACCAGTATCTTTGTCTTTGCCTTGATCTTCATCCTGTTAAAGAAAAAAAAAATCATGTGTGTGAAAATACTGCGAGCAACAATTCCTTACTACAGATGTTGCCCTTGCAAGAATTAAACCCGACAAACTACACAAGTATAAATATATTGTATTTACCTGAGCTTGTTTATCGAGAGGGAATGACGCTACCAAGGCCCAAGTTGCTATGAAGAAAACGAAGCACTTCATATTCCTTGAAAAATAAACAAATGAAATATGCAGGTTAAATAAAGTTGCCTAAAGCGGAGTTATGTTAAAGCGACACGAGACTGATTTGCAATCTCATTGTGACACTAAAGGCTGGTTTTCACTAGCGACGGGGTTAGAGTCATAGTCGTAGTTGGAGTCATAAGCTAAGAGCGCTTACGACCTAGTGAAAGTCGCCTATTTTCCAGTGAAAACTATAGACTGTCGGGAGTCGGAAGCAGAAGCTGAAGAACCAACCAATCACAAGCTCCGGAATCGAACACTGGGATTGGTTTATTCTTTTGCTTCCCGGACAGACGACGCAAGAAATGAATGGAAAACAAAACTCAGAGCTACAAGCAAATTTACACATCACTCATCTTTACACCACCAATTTTTGTCTACCATCTCCGACTTCAAACTTCTCTCAGAACTTCCAATTAGTTGAAAATTGACTTAAAATCATAATAGAAGAAGGTAGTAATTCCGCAGTGCTGTTCAAAGAGGTGGAACTATGAGGATTTCTTTCTAAAATACTCTCATTGCAGTTTGAAACAACACTGGCACTCTCAAACAAAGCCCCAAAATTAAACGGTCGATAAATCAAAAACTTCTGAGAGTGTTAAAGGAACAGACATCGGAAGTTAAAGGAGCAAAAGTATCATCCCACCTTGCGACCCCATCAATGTGTCCGAGTTAACTCTCGACGAAAAAAGCGTTCCTATAATCATCGCTTCCATGCCCTTATCCGTGTAACGATACATCTATTTAATAAAATGTGTTTTGGTAATTCCTGTGAATAAATGTTTCCACATTATCATCATATAACTGACTTGAAAAGAGAGCCAATTTTTTTTTAACTCTGTTGTTTTTTCAAAGTCCAACAAACAGCTTTCTAAAATCTTGGCTGCATTATCACAATGAAAAGTTTTCGGCCTATCTTTTATCTCACTTCCGAAACCGAAACGAATTCACGAAACACGTGTATACCATGAGAATGTGGAAAAACCGTAAGGGAAACAAAGCATCAAATTGCACATCCTTCATTGAAATACGGTAATGAGTTTTCACAACTACATGTACGTGAAAACTGAAAGAAGATTTCTAATATGCCATAGGGATTTGGCGGGACTTGCCTAAAAATTTGGTGGTATAAAATCCTCGCCTTTCATCGGTCAATTTCAAGGACTTTATCAATAACAGAAAACTTACTGCGCTAGAGTCTTCTCTTTTGATATTGTCCTCTAAGACCAACCTTCTTCCAAGATCAGCAAAACCTTCCTAACAGGCTAGCTCTCTATGGAGAACTGAATTGATTGTAACCTGTGACTTTCCCTCCTTTTAAGAAGTTCTGAACATTTAGCAAATACATCTGAAATTGACAGCCGTAAATTGGAAAACATTTTCATTGCAGTTCAGTTGACAAATGCCGGGACTTGCTTGCACCTGTGAAGCTTGGGAACAGCGCATGCCCAGCAACATTTGCCTAGGTAGCCTTCTAAATATTTACTTAATGAAAAATTTCCCCGAGTGAGAAAAACGCTAAAATCCTTCTAAGAATAGAAATTTTGAGAGCCTTAAGGTGCATCAAAACTAATTTCTTAACCAAAAACTGTTCTTGCATTCCCAGACCCAAGATTAAGGCTAATATTATGGACAAAAATTGCGACCGACACACCATGCTTTTAAACAAAAGAGGACAAAAGGCTACGCAGTGAGTCAGATTTGTCAAGTGTTACTAAGGGAGTTGCCATTTCGGTTCAGTAATTCTCTTACTGAAAAACCGCCCTTAATTTTTGCCCATTGTTTTGTGGTATTAGCTAGGTTCCATCTAATAATAGATTGATTGACGGAAATACACGGAAAACTGGCATGACCAAATTGGCCTTTGAAAAACATCACTTCCCGTACAATGGTCACAATAAGTCCCGTTTCCAATCTCTGAACGACGTATCTTCCACCAAGGAATTTAATCATTTTTGTTTGCTAAATCTGACGTTAAAAAGACATGAACTTGAGTTGTAAGCTTGTGTGTTCGTCCAATGCTTAATAACTAAATCTTCCCGCGATAAGGTATCACTATTGGTTACCTAAAATAACTACTTTCCATACTAGAATGTTTGGTTCTTGAGAGTAAAATACAGTGGCATAAAGTTGTCCTCTTGAAACGATTACTTTCTGGTGCCATGACAGCAAAAGGTTTTTTGTTAATAATGTATTTGGGGAAAAGAACACTTTTTCTATCAAAGAATCTAATTATTTTTCTTTGCAGTTTCTGAAGGACAAAAGTTCTCACAATTGAGCTATGTATGCACACGCTCTTCTGTTGTTTAGTCATTACTTGTCACGTGTAAGTAACGATAAGATATCACTATTGGTTACCTGAAATAACCTTTTTCCAGCTAAGAATGCATCGGTCACTAAGATGAAACTAAACAAAATTTGCCTTTTGAAACACATTAGGTCCCTGTAATACAGACAATAACTGTTTGAAATCGCCACTCTGGAAGTAACAACATATCGTTTACCAAAGAATTTAATTATTGTTGTTTGAAGATTGAGCTGTGACTGCACACGCTCCTCCGTTGTCTATTTATTACCTCCAACGTGTAAGTAACGATACGGAATCGGCACTACTGGTAACCTGAACTAAGTCCCTTCAGCCAAAAAATGGATCGGTTCTTGGAGATACAAATGAAACTGGCAAGAAACTGGCATTTGGGCACATTTTTTTTTTCCTGTGTAATGATGAAAAGAACCTGTTTAAAATGGCCATTTCGAGGGTAATAACATGTCGTACCCCAAGGAATTTAATTATTTCTTATTTGAAGAAGTTGGAAAGGCATAGAATTGAGCTGTTTCTAATTTTGCAACTGCTAAACATGAAATTGACAGCTGTGTAGTTGACAAGTATTATTGAAGCTGTCAACTGTCAACTCGAAAAATGTAGAAAACACTCGCCTGCGGCTCATTTCCTTCGTGCTCTCAAATGCCCGGTCGTGTTTTATCGGCTTAGATTTAGTTAGCAAAAACTAAGCGGTTTCCCTTTTCGAAAAGGGAAACTGCTTACATAGTTGTCGACAGCTACGTTTTTTCCTTGTGCTGGAATCATTGGTTTAATTGTCGACAACTATCGAAACATGATACACATTTAAGCTTACGTACAATTTTTTGCGCATGGGTGGTGAACGTTAGTTCCCAAGCTCTCGCTGGCCTGACTTAGTTTTCGACCACCAACACAGTAATGTGTAAAATGCTGGCATCGGAAACAATTAGTTGCCGATAACATTGAATTGTAGATAACAAATAGTTGTACATAACTACATGTGTAGACCATGGAGTCCCTTATAGTAGCAATGCAGGTTTTACCAGTTGTGGCCTGAGCGTTGTGTTACAGTTCAGTTTCGCCTCTCTAGCTTCTGCTGATAAGAAAAATCAAGAGAAGGTCAAGGCACTCACCTTGATTTTCACTTGGAATAATTAAATACCTTGGCGCACGATGATAAGTCACTATTTTTCATTTAGGCTGTTGTTACCATTTCGCAAGAGATCATTGTTTTCAACGGTCAATTTTTTACTATGTTTAATGTATTTTACGGAACCAATCTATTGATTGTTGGACACTGGTCATTTCACGTAGCCAACAGTGATATCCAAACGCTACTTACATAAGGAAAGAAACAATATAACTACAATAATAGAGAGGAAGCTACATCAACCTTTGCTGGTTTTCATGTGCGTTCTCCAATCTGCTTAAATTGGAATTTGGAGATTTGAGAAACTCGGCCCACGTATGGCACCGAGCCGAAATCGGAACCAGGCCACACTGGTGGGAGGTGTGCATTCTGACCACTGCCCCATCTCGAATACCCAAACTATTATATAGTAGGACTGAGGAGTATACAAGTATACGAGTATGATTGCGGGGCACAAAGTTCAGTTACCAATAATCGCAATTGCAACCATAATAAAATTGGAAAAAAAAAAAAGTAACAGAGAAAAATGTGGGCACCTTAATTGTTATATCGGGGACTAACTTCACTCATGCAAAACATTTTCTTAAATATTTTGAACGTCACTCGGGTGAATAGAATGTTCCTCAAGATCCAATCAAACATTTCGAACGCACTATTGTTTTACCATAGGTACATGAATGTCTTGCAGCCCACAAGAAATGAATGTAATCTATTTTTCAAGCCAGCTCGTCTAGATTGCTTTTACAGACATTGTCTCTTAAATTTGGTATCATAAAGAAACATTTTCACAGCAATATTGGAGCCCTGTAGAAGACATATAATAGGGGCAAATGGCAGCAACAGATGTCTTGACAGTTCTGGGGCAGGCTTCAGAAATGCTTGTCCACTACACAGCTGTCAATTTCATGTTCAACAGTTGTTCATGTTCAACAGCTCAATTCCATGTCTTTCCAACTTCTTCAAATAAGAATTAATTAAATTCCTCGGAGGACAACGCGTTATTACCTTCGAAATGGCTACTTATAATCATTGCACAGTAAAAAAAAAAAAAAGAAAAAGAAAAAAGAAAAAGAAAGAAAGAAAGAAAGAGACAGAGAAAAATTGTGTCCAATTGCCAGTTTCTTGCCAGTTTCATTTGTATCTCCAAGAACCGACCCATTTTTAGCTGAAGGTATAGTTATTTCAGGTAACCAATAGTGATTCCTTATCGTTGCTTACCCGTTGGAGGTAATAGCTAAACAACGGGAGAGCGTATCCAGTCGCAGCTCAATTGTGAATGCCAGCTTCTTCAAATAAAAATAATTAAATTCTTTGGTAAACGATATGTTGTTACTCCCGAAATGGTGATTTCAAACAGTTATTGTCTCCATTACAAGGATATAATATGTTTCAAAAGGCAAAATTTGTTTTAGCTACAGTTTTGTCTCAGTGACCGATCCATTCTTAGTTGGAAAGAGGTTATTTTAGGTAACCAATAGTGATATCTTATCGTTACTTACACGTGACACGTAATGACTAAACAACAGAAAAGCGTGTGCATACATAGCTCAATTGTGAGAACTTTTGTCCTTCAGAAACTGCAAATAATAATAATTGGATTCTTTGGTAGAAAATGCGTTCTTTTCCCCAAATCCATCATTAAAAACAACAACAAAAAACCCTTTTGTTGCCATGGGACCATAAAGTAATCGTCTCAAGAGATGAACTTTATGCCAGTTTACTTTACTCTCAAGAACCAAACATTCTAGTATGGAAAATAGTTATTTTAGGTAACCAATAGTGATACCTTATCGTGGGAAGATTTAGTTATTAAGCATTGGACGAACACACAAGCTTACAACTCAAGTTCATGTCTTTTTAACGTCAGATTTAGCAAACAAAAATGATTAAATTCCTTGGTGGAAGATACGTCGTTCAGAGATTGGAAACGGGACTTATTGTGACCATTGTACGGGAAGTGATGTTTTTCAAAGGCCAATTAGTTCATGACATTTTTCCATCTATTTCTGTCAATCAAGCTATTATTAGATGAAAACTGGCTAATACCACAAAACAATGGGCAGCAATTACGGGCAGTTTCAGTAACATTTGTGTCGCAAGTTGAAGTTAGAGAATTACTGAACCGAAAGGGTAACTTCCTTAGTAACACTTGACAAATCTGACTCTGCTTAGTTCTTTGTCTTCTTTTGTTTAAACGCGTGGTGTGTAGGTCGTAATTTTTGTGCATAAAATTAGCATTAAACTTGGGTTTGGGAGTGCAAGAATATGTGTTGGTTAGGGAATTTGTTCTGATTCACCTTAATGCTCTCAAAATTTATATTCTTAGAAGGAATTTAGAGTTTTTCTCGCTCGGCGAAATTTTTCATTAAGTAAATATTTAGAAGGCTGCCCCAGACAAATGTTGTTGGGCACAGGCTGTTACCAAGCTTCACAGGTGGAAGTAAGTTCTGGCAAAATTGTCAACTGAACTTCAATGAAAATATTTTCCAATTGACAGCTGTCAATTTCAGATGTATTTGTTTAAACTTCTTAAAAGGAGGGAAAGTTACAGGTAACATTCAACTCAGTTTCGTTCGTTCGTTTCGGTATCGGAAGTGTGATAGATCACGGGGATAATTCAGCCAAGAGTTTAGAAAACTGTTTGTTGGACTTTCCAAAAAAAAAAAAAAGAATATATAAAAAAATGGCTCTCCTTTCAAGTCAGTTACATGATGTTAATATGGAAAGCTTTGGCCTCAGGCATCAGCAAAGCATATTTTACTAAATAGTTGTATCGTTACACGGATGAGAGCGCGGAAGCGATGAGTATAAGAACGCTTGAGTTTTGTCCAGAGTGAACCCGCGGACGTTGATGGGGGTCGTAAGGTGGGATGATACTTTTGCTTTTGTTTCCCATTGTCTGTTCATCTAACTCTCTCAGAAACTTTGATGTATTTACCGCTTTGGGGCTTTGTTTGAGAGTGCGATTTTTTTTTTTTTTCGCATGTCTGTGTTTTCTGTTTTGTTTTTGTTTTTGTTTGTTTGTTTGTTTTGTTTTTTGTTCATTTATTACTTTATTTTATCAATTTACAAACACAATATAAATAGGAAAAAACTAAACAAAATAATAAGAGGAAAATAGTAATATTACAACATAATACTTACTCACAGTACAATATGCTAGTTAAGACTATTACATCGTTTAGTTTATATAAGCTAAAACAATACAGTTTGTAAATGTCCATGGAATGCCACTGTTATTTCAAACTGCTATGAGAGTATTTTTAATAGAATTCCTCATATTTCCAACTCTTTAAACAGCACTAATGAATTGGTACCTTCCTCCACTATGATTTTATGTCAACTTTCTGTTAATTTACGTTATATTTTGGCATCCTGAGAAAAGTTTGAAATTGGAGGTGGCAAACTAAAAAATGTTGGATTGAAATTGTGTAAATTTGCTTGTATCTCTGATTGTTGTTTTCGATTCATTTCTTACGTCGTCTGTCCTGGAAGCAGAATTAAGGATAAACCAATCACATTGTTCGATTCCGGGGCTTGTGACTGGTTGGCTCTTTACAATCCTGCTTCCGACTCCGGCAGTCTAGTTTTCACCGGATCATAAACGACGAGCTTATGACCCCGCTTACAATTTCGATTTTCGACTCTCACGAGGTCGTAATCGTTTTTAACTTATGACTCCAACTGCGACTATGACTCCAACCCCGTCGCTAGTGGAAACCAGCCTTTAGTGTCACAATGAGGTTTCCAATCAGTCTCATGTCGCTTTAAAATAACTTCGCTATAAGCAAATTTATTTAACCTGCATATTTCATTTGTTTATTTTTCAAGGAATATGAAGTGCTCTGTTCAGGTGAACATGCACAATATCTTTATATCTGTGAAATTTATCGGGTTTCTTACAAGGGCAACATCTGTAGTAAGGAATTGTTTCGCGGGGAATTTTCAAACACATATTTTTTTGTTGTTGTTATTTAACAGGATGAAGATCAAGGCAAAGACAAAGGTCCTGGTTAGTGCACAAGTGGTTTTTTTTTGTTGTTGTTGTTAGCATTTTCAGATTCAATATCATTAATTGCGAAAACTGTCAAATTAGACTTCTCGTCAGCGGCTCCTGAGCTTACCCTTATGGTGGGTTAGCCACAAGAGTTCAGAAAAAAAAATGACGCCATGCCCTTTTACAGCATGTTTAGTGTTGTCAGTTCCAGACGCAAGCGACCGATTTGTCCTAAATTGAATTCTTATAGAGAAACTCGTCAAAATCGAAGAAAAAATTGTTACACAACTCATTTTTTCGTTACTATCGATTTAATGAAGCTCAAGTACAATTTATGATGCTAGTGCGATGTTATATAATCTAAAGCTAACAAGACAAGTCTCGACAGAGATAGATATGATAAAATCTGTTCCATTATATTTCGCAAGGCTGCCGAAGTTATATGTCGTTTGACAACACCCCGGGCACTTATGGTCAACATGCAGTGAACCAATGCTGGAAATGTCGCTGTCGGACAACCAAAATAATGTAAATACCCACCGAAAATAACGAGAACTACGAGTTTTATTTAGTTCTATTATGTCTTTTCTTTTTCTAGAAACACGACTAAACGACCCACATAATATGTCGTTTGGCCATACCGGTAGCAATGTTCGTTTCGAGAAAGTTTGCCTGGGCCGTGCACTGTTCGTGAGAGTAACATACGGAGAAGATCTGGGTATCACATTTAGAGATAATCTTGGGTATAAGGCCTACATGGAGGATTTACTATTTTACCTTGATCTTCTCTTGTTCAACTGTACTATGTTTTTTTTTTTCTTTCAGAAACGCGACTGAACGACCCACAGTACTACGGTGGCGGTATGTCGTTTGGCAACACTGGTGGTAACGTTGGCCAACAAGGAACCAACTCAGGGAATGTTGCTGTTGGACATCAGTTTAACCTCGGATATGGCCGACGAGGTTAGTTCTGCTTCTTGTACATGCGAATGTACGAGATGTTAATAATAAATCTAGGTGTAACTTGCCGAATATATAACTTAATTTCTTTTGGCAGGCTCTCAATACAGCATGGAAAGGTTTCTCCGCTCCGGTCTTGGGATTTATACCCAGCTTTTGAAAAAAAAAAAAAAAAAAAGTGGCACACCAGGCGATAGCTGAGTGTGTCATTATTGCTCTTACCACATTTTGATGTCTTCTGTAATGTCATTATTACTGAGCAGACGCACGGCAACATGGTTGATTGCAATAATTAACCATAAAGGAAAAAGATGATTTGTTTTTCTTGTATCAGAAACTAGAAATATATATATATATATCAATTGTGAGCATGTAATTGTTCAGCGTGTGGTTTAACTATTTTTGCACGTTAAATTTTCACAAACTATACCCAATAAGCGTAACCAGGTTTGTAGAAATTAAACACGCAATATACATATGTCGTTGCCGGCTGGGAGCTAGGTCTTAATAGTAAAAAACTAAGACCAGTATCGGTCTTAGAGATTCTAACCGAGGCCGCAGGCCGCCGAGGTCAGCACTTTCAAGCCCGAGGTCACGATTTTTCACTTTACCGACCGATCCTAATCCGGCCAATAACAATGTTTTTTTGTTTTTTTTTTTCCTTGCGGTAAATTGGGTTACAAATGATTTTGTTTACGCAGCTTTGTCATTAAATCGGCTTTTATACAGTCTATAACCCTTTCGTAAAAAAATCTTTGTATCGAGCGTATAACTCAGATACAGATTTCTTCCGAACTACTTTATGTTAGTTGCATTTAGTTCACCAGTTAAGGTCTCCAAAAGTGTTTCTTCGGTGTGAAATTTTGAGCAAAGTTCGAAGTTGTACTACAAAAACAATCTCTGTCAGTTGTTGCCTTATCTCGGTTTCTTTTGATTAGCCAGCCTAATGGCTTGGATTATTGTTTTAGGCCAGTAATTAAAAATAGTTCCAAGTTACCTGATCCTCGTTACTTTTACCTTAATTAGCGTTTAGTTGCTTTTGTTCAACGAACAAGGCAAAAAAAAAAAAAAGTTCTTCATATTTCTTTCTTGTTAAGTCCATCATAAATCGTTTTTCCCGATCTGATAAGCGTAGTATATAAACGTATCGATAATGAGGAGAACTACGGGTTTTAGTGAATAATATTATGTCCTTTTCATAGAAACACGACTGAACGACCCACAGTACCCTCCATACATCCCTTATATCGCGTATATTGGCAAACGTCAGATGACGTTTGGGGCCACCGGTGGCAATGTTGGCCAATAGGGAACCGATTCAGGGAATGTTGCTGTCGAACATCAATGGAACGGTCGAAAATGAATGTAGATTCCTTTTAAGGGCACGGAAAACGGCTTCAGTTACAGTTTAGTAAATATTTGGGTTAATATTGACTGAGCACATGCAGGAAGAACTAATTGTAGAAGTAGTAAGGTAATAAAATGGGTTTAAAAAGCAGTTTTACTGATTGTTTGATGAGCTTTGCTTTGATTGGTCTTGCCTTGGTATTGCATTGTGGGAAGGTTAGGACAAGAAAAAGATGCCGAGAATGTTACAGAAAATTGGATCCAAAATTGTCGAAACATGCAGCTAGTCTAATTGAAAACGGAATTTATACCAATGTTAATGTGCCTTAAAACTCCCATAACGAGCAGCTCTCCGTACTGAGTATCAACCAACTCAAAAATGAAACCAAACGCAAAAATCTCGGCTGCTAATATTTAACATCCTCCCCACTCCCCTCACTACTTTTAATCCCTATCACATTATCGCTCCTTAAAATTTCGTTTTTTTTTTTTTTGAGGGCACGTGCGTATTTTCTAATAACTTTTTGCATAAGCCTTTGATTATTTGCCCCTTTCTAAGTATCAGTACTGATATAAATAATGGTAAGGAGGCTGAGTGGAATCTAATGCGGTCTGTATAATCACCCGTACGATTCGCAAATCGTACAAATTAAGTCCGGGAGTCTGATTTTTTTACTCGGGCTTAGCGCGAGTCTTAAAATGCCAGCGTTTTGGTCGCCAAAAGGGGGCTCATGGTCCCAGGCGTTCCATGCGTTGACCATGGAAACTGGGGGCGAAAAACGCGACATTGCTCGCTATTCGTGATAGAATGCGGTCTTTTGGGAAGAAAGTTTTGGCAAGAATCACACCTTATACGTTCATCTCACACACAAAGATGTCGATCGTTTTCAGAAAGGGTCGGTCCACGAATTACATTGCTTGAAAGCCAGCCAGGTAAGCAAAGTTCACGCTCGAAACGTTCTCGTGAGATGACAACTGAGCCGACTGCGGTATGAGTTCAATCTACGAGAACACTGGCAAAAAATAGGCAGTCAATGACGGTATGTGGCTACTGCTGGTATTATTTAGAACATTGCAGTAAAACAAATCATATTGCAGTAAAACGAGGTAAATACGAAAACGTTTTTGGACTCGTAGCTCATTAAAAACATGCGACTTGTTTCTTGCACCGCGCAAAATATGTCGATCTCCAAAGTTGTAAAGATAAGACTTTCGGTGACTTGGATTAAATTTCTTACCTCCAACTTAGTTGGCTTTCTAGTAGTGTGGAGGAAAAAAAAATAACGTGTGATTTTGGAGGCACATTGTGCGGGAGAACGAAACCTTCGATTGTGCGGGGCATTGTGCGGGATTATTGACGAACCAATGTTCTTGCCAAGTCCTAAGGAAAATCTGCATTGACGATAGGCAGTTATTTCACTAGTACTTTAAATATATTTAGCGGTCTTAGCAATCGCCAATTCTTTTAGAAAACTGTGTCTGACTGCAAAAGAAAATCATGTTGCGTGACATGAACTAGACGAGCATGAAACCAAAATAAATAGCAAAACAGAATGCCGCATCTTCCCTCATAAATGAGAGTCCTCTTTAAAAATATTTCTGCCTTGATTCAATAAATATACGTAGCTTGAATATTTCTTCATAAACTGCGTTAAAGGTCGCAAATTCTTGGAAGTTATCCGTAAAATACACAACTTGAAAGTTTATGCAAATTATATGCAATGCAATTTGAGCCTAGTCACAGGACTGTTGTTTTCGCGAAGGAGTTTATCATGATTCGTTTTGTCTCTCTCGAAAGGGATTATTCGCTCTCCAAAGGAGAAACGACTCTTGAAAAGGGTTTAAGATCGCAACACGGCAAAGATGTTCAGCTACACAATTTACTCGGATCGCCACGACCAGTACAATTTCTGCTAGCATGTACAAAGTAATCGCCATAAGTTGTAAAAAGACCTCGAAAAGTCTTTGCAAACAACTTCTCCATCGCTGCGTAGACAACTGTGCTTCATTCTTGAACCAAAATGGATTAAACTTACAACTTGCGATAGGATGAGGAGGATAATCAACAAAGCAACCTGAATAGTAAATATCGAAGCGGAACTCTTGTGCTAAAATATCCTGATTCTTTAATTTGCTTTTATTGTGTCCAATACGCGTTTTCGTAAAGTACGATTTGATACTATGATACAAAGCCCGAGTAAACGCTCTTAGAGCGTCTAGTTAAATCAATAAATGTAGTCGAACCTCTGGTTGCCACAACCCTGTTATACTGCAAGCAACAGTATGACAATATACTAAAACTTTCCTAGGAAAATCAGTATATTTGGTACCTCTTGAAAGAGAGGAAATTTCTCAATGAGAAGTACCGGATTTTATCTCGAAATTAACTTTTCATATGAAGACAAAAATCGAGTAAAATTAAAATGTGGCGGCAGAAGTAACCCTTACGTAGTACGCTGGACAAAACTGTTGTGGATCGACGTTTCACAACAAAAAGCTACAAGAAACAAAGTGACACATATAATTTTGCACTTGGAACAAATTTGGTAACTGAGTCACAAAAGTATGCAAAATCACGTGATTTCTAAAAAAAAAAGAGTCAAATTTGGAGTGTTATTTTCGTCAAGATTTGACAAGAAAGCATGAGAAAGACTTACAACTTATTTGGGGAAACACGATACTGTCTTCAGAAAGTAATCTTCTTTGAAGTCTTTAAACTGTTCTTGCCACAAGATCGGTTTTTCACCTGTTTTGAAGATGGCTGCCTTTAGCTGACGTTTCGCACAAGCCAAAAGTGTTTTGTTAAAGTGTTGTTCGCCAAGAACTTCAGACACTGCTATTTGTGCTTTTAGAAACGTTTCCAGACCTGTCTCTACCCGGAGCTTGCATTTTTCTCGCATTTTCTTGCACAACAGCAAGAAATATAACTTTGTTTGGTTTGCCCTATAGCCCTTCAGGGGTAGCATCACAACTTGAATCTTTGATTCTTTAAACCGCTGATGTATCACAGGATTGTAGTGCACTTAAGATGGAATATGGCTCATTCCTCATGCCCTCTCGTCTAACTCACGAAAAAAATCCACAAACATATAACGATTTTCTTGGCACAACAACACTAGTCCGACATTACGATGTTCATGTAAACCATAACGTATTTTCTCTCGGAAATGGCGCAAGTTTCCGAAATTTTGTGATTCAGTCCGCAAATTTAGATCAACTGTAACGCAACTTTTCCTTGCGAGATCTATATGAAAATAACTTTCCATGTGTGGAATTTAATAGGGTGAATTTAAGACAATCAAAAAATTATTTCCATCGTTTTGCTTGCTTTAACTCTTTGTCTATCCAGAACAGTTTTGTCCAGCGTAGATATGAAATGCAATATAGTTTTTTTTTTTTTTTTTTTTGTGCGCTCGATGAGCTTTAAATTCGAGAAAACCAACAAAAACGATTTTCGCCCCTACGGTTTCCAAAATGGCCGATCGCAAAGACTGAAAATTAAGAAATCTGAACATAATTTCTGTTCGCGTGTTAATGAGAATCAAAACTTGTCGATCCTTTTTCTTGAAAGCACGTTAAGTACTCAGCTATTAAAAACAAGTTGTACTTTGACTTGAGTCCAATTCGAATTTCTTGTTTTTGGAATCGCATTTTAGTTATGCATGCTACTATGACCCTACTATCTCAGTTGCAGAAACAAAGCTTGCGTTGAGTTAGAAAATGGTTTACGTAGAGCACACAAATACTTTTCCCACCCAATCCCCACTACTTCCTTGCCTCTAGACTAATTAACTATTCCAAATTAATTAATCAAACAAGCATTAAAGTTTACACCTTATCGCCTTAGTAATTTAGGGCTTCATAGTGCCTTAGCCAATGTTAGCCCCCCAAAACCATCCCAATAGTGAAGTGTTCACTAAAAAAGTGCAAAACAACACCGTGCAAGACTTCACATAGTTCACAATAAGATATTGAATTAACGAACAAAAAATAGACGAATTGGTACCAAGACAACAAGAACAAAAAAACAGAGAGGCAGAATTCATTTCGATCGCTGTTTAAAACTACTCTAGGAAAATACTCGTAGAGATTTTCAAGGGCCGAGAATTTACACAGTTCAAAAAAAAAAACATTAGAAAAACTGAACGATATAGATAAACGAACCTGTGCAAAAAATTGATATATACTGACTTGAAAAAAGGCGAAAAAGATGTCACTGAATTGGGTTTGAAAAATCGAAAATCCGTAAACTTTGACTAAAAAACGCTGTGAGGGAGGGAGCTAGAACTATGATACGCCTATCTATATTGAACAGAACAAATAACAGAAAAATCACTTGCCACAAGCGGGATTCGAATCCACGATCGACATACCGATCTTATGGACGGCGATCTGACCACCGAGCTCCCGAGACAACTACAGTGGAGTGAGTCGAATATCACCTACAAAAGAAACACCGATTATAAAGCATTTGCTCCCAGGCCTCTCGAACTGGGGATTACTTCTGTAGATCTTTAAGAGTCCCTGTCCATAAAAATGGAAAATAACTCGGCAGGGGTCGAAAATTCGATTTCGCTCATATTTTCATGGTAGATAGGCTAGGGCATGACAAAAACTACTAGATAGTTTTTTTTGGCAAAATATCCTTTTATTTCAAAGAAATATGCAAATTGCCAAATTCCGTTAAAATCGTCATTTGACGCACCATTTTATTAAGCAAGTTTGATACCCTCGCATGCAAAACCACATCATTCTTCCGTCTTTAAAACACTCAAATATTTTTGTACAATGTTTAAATGTGTACTGGGTTGATTTTAGGGAATGTTGCGTTGTCTTTTTGGGTGCAAAATAATTAAATTTCGAAGACATGTATTTCATTCACTTAAAAGTACTTCGTGAATACAATTAATTTTCACCATGTGCGAAACCTTCAAATGGATTAAGTTTCTGGTGGTTGAATCGCAGAGGGATGGTCTACAGATTCCTGTGAAAATTTCCTTGAACAAATGATTGTGAGCGACGCGAGAGCTTTTCAAAGTACGTCAAAAATGCAATTATTTGACCATCCGTCGTCAAATTTCAATTTACGGGTTAGACATATATTTCAGCATGCGGCACATGACTTGACCTATGTTAAGTTGAAATAGACACCGAGCTGATAATTTCGAAATGTTCTAACCTCAGTTGCTGTAAAAGGCAGATCCAAAGCCGATTTGACATGTTTCTCTCACCATTCGTCGCACATAAAGCAGAAGTTTGCTTAAAATCACTAAAATTCGCTTCCCCAAAATTCTTAATTATGCACCCTTTTTCAATCGACAAATTCGCTACCCGGTAAAACACTGAAACACCTAGGTTTCTGATATTTCGAAAGAAGAAACGTCAGTGTAAAACCTGGTATGAATATTATTTTTGGGCTTTTCATCAGCGCTGAGTACTAACGCGCTCAAAATCGTGATAATCACAACACTAACCTGCTAGAAACGAAAACAATAGGCAAGTGGCTGTGACCAGATAATCAAAGGGAACGTAAAAATATCTTCTTGCATTTGATTTCCTGGGTATTTGGACTTAAACTATGACAGAAAAGTCATGTTTAGCTCACCTTATGTAAGATATTACGTTCAAGTATGAAGTACTGGTGTATTCAGAATCCTAGACGATAACGGATAACTATTGCGACACGTGGAGTTCGGCAAAGTACATCATCTTCTCAATGACATTCAACTAATGACTCCGCGATAATCCACCACATTCCTATCCCTTGTTCTCAAACAGCAATCCATAAAACTAGTGAAGCCTTCCAGCGTCAGTCCCTTGCTTGCTAAAGCGAAAAGCTTATGTTCTGTACTCCTCGCTCATTCTGCATGCTGAAATGTAAATATGGGTCCGATATGGACTTTCTGTCACGTAATGGTCAATTGATAGGAATTTGTCACGTGTTGCCAAAAACTGAATGGGAAGATTTAATAAGAGCATGTGAGTAGTTGTAGGATATGGATTATATCACATTCTGAACTCAGAACTCCGGCACTGAAACATGAGACCCGAAAATAATGTAACCAGACGCTTTGCTGCGTGTACCCAGGCAGTCGTTATACTAAGAAGCACTAGCTATATTGCAATTGAGCTAAATGTTCTGCATTTGAAGTTGTACGAAATTCAATCGAATGGATGTGCTTAAGCTCTTCTGCTTTTGATTGCGTTTCTTGTAATTGATTAACAGCTTATTACACGTTTGCAGGTCTTTAGGGCGTGAAAAGAGTCAACGCCTTTATATCCGCCTATAAACGTTTCAGTCTATTTTCCTCAGCCTTTGTCGTTGTTATTTGCGTTTCTCAAGCAAGCGAGACATTTTGATTATCCGAGTTATGGCGGTGCGTGACCTACGAACGCGTTTCTCGAAAAACATATACTTATGTCGTGATTTTAGCCCAATCAGCAGTTAAAGTACTAGGAAAAGTGCTTATGTAAATGCTTGTTTGTTCAGTACAGATAATCAGCCGCCTAGATAGCCAAAGTAAGCTCCAGATGTTTACACTATTTTCCGGCCGCAATGTTGGCGTACCGCGGAGGTACTGGTCTCTGTAAATTTGTGCAAAATATTTCGACGAATATCTGAGCTTGGGAAAACGCACAGACGTAAAAATTAGCGAAGTGTCATCTTTATTAATTTCCTATAACATCACAATTTCTTGATTTAATCCACTAAATGGTTATCGAATAAAGTTTTTATCGCGTCAGGATTGCGTGACAGTGAAAGCCAAGAATTGTTTTCCTGGGGTCAACATACATGTACATTAGTTTCTTTCAGCTTAAATATACAATAATTCGCTACATGGGTTTCACTCTTGTAAAGACACAACTCTGTTACAAGAAAATAACGAGAGAATATCATATAGTTCGAGATTTTATCTTTATTATACTTTACGAAGTTTCTCAGAGCGTTTTACTTAGGTGTACTAGTGGGCAGACAAATTTTATTATTGTTTTAAATTAAGGGACATATATATTTTCTATTCATGTAGTTCAGCAGTTTCAAACAGGTGCCACATTTTTAAAACGTGCCTTCAAAGTATGGCTATTTTCGCGTTTGGTTCAAAACTCGATTTAACAGTGTTTAGTAATGGTCATGTTTTGTCCGTTTAATTTGGAGCTCGACTTTCACAGAAAACATTTCCGAACTATCAGGGTATTGCTGGTTTTCAGTGTCACGCAAGTCGAAATAGATCAAAATAAAAATCAAAACCTGTCAATAGATAAAGTCCAGAATCTAGGAAATAAAAGAAGATAAATATGCAAAGACTCTCGCCAAAATTGTGGTCACAGCAATTTTTCTTATGCGAGATATGGGAGAAATGTTTTACCCAAATTTATAGAGATTTGTATGGAGACGCCATGCTGGTGCCTATCCGTATGGGCACCAACATGGCGGCCAGAAACCAACAGAAACATCTATCACTGAGTTTTGCTACAAAAGCGTGAATTTATCCCTCGAGGAACTCTAAAACATTAAAATAAGACTTTTTTTAAGACATGAACTGTTAAGATAGCCAAGTGCCCCGAAATGAGTCACTTTTTTAACCATCATGACAGCTCTCTAGGCCGTCATGTAAATGCTGCGTCACGCAAAAGCTTAGAAATTCAAGCGTCGTGTATCACAAAACCAAGAACCCATTCGGAGCGAAAATGTGTATGAATAATAGTTTTCAGCTGCTCTTATACATCATTTAAGTAAAATCTCAGGAAGATCAATAGTTTTGTAGTTCGGATTTTAGTGACGTTATGTGAAAACCAGCTATCAAATTTCCCTAAGAGAAGATGACAAACTTGCTTAGTCGGCCCTACTTTCTCACATTTTTTGTAATCTTTTGTTTATAACATTACTGTGATCGTTGATCGTAATTTTCGCACACAAAATTTGTCTTTAAATTAACATTAGGAATGCAAGACTGCGTGTTAGTCTTTAAATTAATTAATTCCGGGATGATCTTGAGTTTCTTAACGTTTCTAGCATAAGGACGAACATTCAGCTTTTCTCGCTGGAAACTACAAAGCCTGCCCCAGACGCATGCGCTTTCTTTCAGTCTCTTCAAGTGCCGGCAGGTATTGGCAGTTGTAACTTGAGCCTCCATAATATGCCAGTTTCGTGTAATAATTTCATTATTAGGCCTTCTTAAGTTAAGGTAAAGCAAAAGACAACATTCAGTTCTCCACAGAGAGCGAAGCAGTTGAAAAGACTTGGATCTCAGAAGAGTAATTTAAACAAAGTCATTCAAGGAGAAGATTCTTACGCAGTAAGTATTTTAAGTTACATTTTAAATTTGCCCTCAATCCCTTGTTACCAGCTTAAGAAAAACTGAAGGAATCATAAGTTTCTTTTCGAAGCTCATTCCCTTTGCTTTTGCAGAGTACGATAAGCTCGAGCGAAACATTTTAAAGGACTGCTATTGCTCTTGGCTTCTGTGTTAACATTTCTGTAGATTCCGTGTCTCGGAGACGCTTTCGATCTTAAGAGGACAGTTTCGTACAAACAAGGGGGAAGAATTTACACCGATTAACATCATTTTTGCAACTTCCAGCTCTATTTGAACAAGAAAACCAAACATCACTATCGTATTATTAGTTGCATATTGTAGCCACCTTTTTACTGGGTGTGAAACAATATAACATTAAGATGCCTGGTCAAGTTGATTCAGTTACTTTTGTCTTCTTTTCGAATACAGTTAATAGTCTTTTGAAGTAAATTCTCTGTCACTGGTACATGCAAGAATGGATCAACCGAGGAGTCCCATCTCAAAAATACAGCGTTTGTATGAGGTAACCAGTTAATGGAGTTTCATACCGCTCTCAGGAAAGAAATATGTCCGTAATGTCATCGATTTGAAAAATGAACCATTACGGTTATGACAAATAAGTCGTAAAAGAAATACCCAACCGATCAATTCATCGATCGAGAGCTCCGCAAATGTTTTCTTTGGTTTTTAAATTTCTTATTTGATATTTGATATTTTATTATACTTTTGAATTTTACCTTTATTACAATGATCGTTTCAGAGATACATTAAAAACTTTTTTTTTCTAAATCATTGACAAATCAATTCAAGTGGAGGTACCATAAATTAGACAAAATACTAACTGCGTGACGTCGTATCTTCGTCGTATCTTGCATGGAGAAAATTTGTACCTATGTTGATCACAATATGATCAACATCAACGAGAAAATAATTACGACAAGAAACCGGATTTCTAGAATTTAGCCGAGGAATCGAAGAGATTTTATTTCCGTTTGAATCATAATATGACACGTTTGTTTTAATAAGTCTAGTTTTTCTAGCGTTATTCTCTTCGTTACCTGTCTTTCAAATTTGCTGTTCATAACATTGGTAGAAAAATCAACGTTTCATCACCAATGCCGTGTTGTAGCTACGCCGGCCCCTCTTGGTTAAAAAGATCGGGGCATTTTTGCTTCGTAAGGTGATTCCTGAGAAATAAAAGTTGTCGACCGATTCTTTAATGTTGGAACTTTTTTGAATGTTCCAAAAGTGGAACTAAAGGACAGGTCATCGTTGTAAGCCTACGCGTAGCTCTATCCACCCTCCCCACCCGGGGAAAAAAAGGGGGATGGGTACTGCTACATGTAAGATACATTGTGCTCGAAAAAGAGATATGATTGGCCATTTTCATTTATTCCTGTACTGGTTGTAATCAGGTGCGTTATTTCATCGATTTACGTTGCATTTTGCGGTAGAACAATACTGGTATGTTTAATACACATATCTAGAACAATCATAAATTTATATTTTTACCATTTTGGAAATGGCATTCCCTTTCTGATGCTTTGACTTTTTTTGGCAGTTCATTTATTTCTCTCAGACATGTCTAACGTGTCGACCGTTTTGGGGCGCTGTTTGAGACCGCCATGGTGGTTTCAAACTGCTATGACAGTCATTTTGATAGCATTCCTCATTCTTTTTCAACAACACTGCAGAATTAGTACCTTCTTTATCTTCCATTACGTGTATTTAAATCAATTTTCAATCAATTAGATATTTACGTTATTTCCTTAGAGATCCTGAGAAACGTTTGAAATCGTAGGTGCTGGGTAAGAGAGAGAAAATAACGGATCAAAGATGAGAGATGTTATTTTGTAGGGAAAGTTCAGGGCTTTCTGAGCGGAAAATAGTTTTTTTTGTTTTGGGTTTTTTTTTTTGGGGGGGGGTTTGTTTTGTTTTTGTTTTGCTTTTGTTTTGTTTGTTTTGTTTTGTTTGTTTGTTTTTTTAATGTCTTATTAAAACAAACCCCCTTGGCAGATTATACTATCGTCTCTCTTGTACCACAGTAGATGCGCGAATTTACTTGTAGCTATGATTATTGTTTTCGATTTCATTTCTTGAGTTGTCTGTCCAAAAGTAAGTCAGTCCGTTAGCCCTGATATTGCAACATATGGTTTTATAAGGAATCTTTGCCTGTCATAGAGAACTCGCAGACTATTAACCGAGATATTCAGAGCTCGGAAAGGGGGTGGGGGTGGGTATAAAGTGAACACATGGCATTTTTAAGGGCTCTTAACATTAGACATGATGATAGATGCGAATGCAGCCATGACACTACCGAACGGAACCTAATTTTAACATTGTTTACTGAATTTGATTATTTGGGTGTCATTTATTTTGGTGTTTTTCGGACGTACTTGAAAAGACAAGAAATGCAAGCAAGTGGACGGAAGAGGGCATCTGTTTGGATACCATGATTTGAATCCACCTGAAGTTCGACCAGTCGTCTTGCTTATTTTTTTGGTGACTTAATTACTGCACATGAGTTAAGGAACCGCGCGAGAGTTATAAGTGTCACACTGATGCTTGAAATCAGCCTTGTGCAGCACTAACATGTCTAAACTTGAAGCTACTTTATATAACCTACATATTTTATTCTTTATTTCTCAAGGAATATGAAGTGCTTTATTTTCTTCCTAATAACTTGGTCCTTGGTGGCGTCATTCCCTCTCGATAAACGAGCTCAGGTAAACACGATATCTTCATACCTCTCTACTTCTGTACATCTTTTGTAAGTAATTGTTCTCGTTTCCCATATGTGATTATTATTTTTCTTTATCAGGATGAAGATCGAGGCAAAGACAAAGACCCTGGTTAGTGTACCACTAGGTTTCTTTTAACATTTTCAGCTTCAAATTATCACTATGTAATATTCTCACCTGCTGCTCATTTCTATCACTTGTCGTCATCAAGACCACAAACAAATAGATTACTCCGTCACACGTGGATCTTAGAAATGTTGCCAAACCCTTTAATTTTTCAGCGTGTTTACAGTTTTCGTTTCCAGATTCAAGCAACCGATCGGTTTTAAATTGAATTTTCAAAGAGAGGCCCATCATATGTCGTTTGTCAACACCGCTGGCAATGTTGGCCAAAAGGCAACCAAAACTGGAAATGTCGCTGTCGGACAGCAAGAACAGTGTAGATACCCAAGGATAAGAACGAGAAATATAGGTTTTACTTAGATCTATTATGTCCTTCCTTTATATAGAAACACGACTAATCGCCCCACATTATCCAGGTGATCTGTGATGTCATTGCGGGAGCCTGAGGAAAGAAATTTTCTTGCCGTATCCCATAAACCAACGCGCGCACCAATTCAATCTGTTTTCGAATCATGGCGGCTGGTCGGTTACCATGCGGGAAGGTCTGCGACATAGAAATCGTTCCATGGAAGAGAGATATCTATTCTAAATTAGACTGAAAGTGAAAGGTCAAAAGTTTACTTACCAGGATGTCTTCTGTGAGTCGAATCCTCGTATAATTCTTTCGGATTTCGTCAGCGCTCGATTCCTTCCCGTGGAAGAGTGTTGAATTTACATGTACATCCAATCAGTGAGTACATTTTGACAACGTACTCAGGTTTATTCTGCGGTGGAAGTGTTGTCAACAGATCTAAACAAGCTAGCTGTCCGGCTCTGACGAGAGTCGGATCTTTCAGGACCGGATATCTTTCCTCGGGATTTCCATGGACGTGCGAACTTGGTGGGTAAGTTGCCTGTAGACATCCATCGACTGCTCGCTTCAAGGTTGGAAATTTTAGTAGCAGCTCTTTCAATTGGCTGAATTTTGACTCTCTTTGACGCATCAGTCCCACCGTAATGCGGTATGGTGGTTTGTCAGTAGCCAGAATACATTGCTCTGTCCATTTACCACTCGATTTCTGGTTGACGTCTGCTTCAATGATAGAACTCTGCGTAGCCAAGTGCCTGCAAACCTTCCCCTCCATCTTTTGTAGTGACTTGACATCCAGAACTATGGAATCTTCATCTTCCAAACCAAGAACGTCAGAGGCTTTCATAACTATGCAGGATTTTTAGTGTACCGGTAGCCTTCTTTTTATTTCTAAATAGCCTAAAAAGGGTGCAAACTTGTGAAAGACGTGCACATTATTTCCTAATTTTTAAAGTACTTTGATGATTTTTGAAAATGGCACTTTATGCTTTGGTTTTTGTTATTCGTAATGTGTAGTTCTAGGAAAAATCCATAACCATCCTACAGATCTTTACCTCCATTGTTTCAAGGAAAATAAAGCTAGAGAAAAAATTTTGGTGTCCTGGTGGGTTTAAACCAAAAAATCTTCTCCGGGGAAGATGTGGATATTTTCTGGCACAATACAATCACTTTCAGTGTAAACTAGTTTGAAAAAGCACATTTTACCTGCTGCAATTTTGCAATTCGCAAACATAGCGTTTCAGCTGACCAAATGCCAAGGTGAGCAGTACCAGGGTAGTACTCAGAAACGGGTGTACCATTCAAATTTTTACGCCCAGTGTTCCCAAGATTTTGTTTAGCAAACTCTCTGTGCTTTTCTTTGGTGGGGGCTTTTCCACACAGTTAAGTCTGAATTTTTTTTCTGGCAACTCTCTGCATCTGAAACTGTCCAAAATGGTTCTGGACAGATGATCTTCATTTTGCCCAGTTGGATCTGGTGCTCTGGGGCTTCTGGGATTGGATAAGTGGATTTGGCAGATGAACTGCCAGTAGATAACCTCCTCTCCTTACCATCCACCACATGTTCATCCAATAATTTTTATTTCTTGCCCAGTCAGTGGGTGTTAAATTGTTTTGAGCTCTTTAAGTTGTTTGTAAAAAGCTTGACCACATTTTCTTGTTGTCTCATAGTCATCATTCCCCAACCAAAGGGTACCAGTTAAAACTGTACTTAGTAAATTGTGAGGCTCAGCTAGTTTCACTCTTACACTGGTTTCTCCTGTCAAATGACGAGACCATTTTAGCCAAGGAAAGCCATCAGTGTAATCCATTAGTATCAGACAATTATTGGCTGTATTGATTACACTCTAAGTACCAGGTTGGGTAAGAAACAATGAAATGTACTTTTCAATGTCAACATGACCTAAAACTACTTCTCCAAATTCATTGAATTCAAGTAAGACCAATTTGTTTTAGTAATTCTTGGCAGGTGTCATTCAGATGACCAAAAATCTCATCCTTACTTAAAATTGGATTGATGCCAATGGGCCCTTCCAATTTTTTCCCCCACTCTTTTCTCAGTACATTTTGTGTTTTTTTTTGTCCAATCGTAAGTAACCTCACAATTCCACAAGAAAATTCCATAAATGCTGAGTGCTGTTTTCTAAAAACACGAGGGATAAAAACTTCCTTGAAAAAAGAACCATTGTCAATTTCGAGGAGCTAGTCGCAAGAATAAGGTTTGTTCTTTTGAACTATTTCAGTTAACACTTGCCTCTGATTATAGAAACCAGTGCTTGATGAGGGCTCTTGACAAAACAGCGCTTGAAGTTCTGGGTAGTGCAGGGACAGTTCATTTCTGAACTTGCATAATTTGCTGTGAAAATCGCGAGTTCCAACAGTTCCGTGTAGTACAAAGTCGACGGGTGGCACAATTTTGGCAATCCTTGGTAAAACTAGATCCACAAGTTCTTCATCGTTCAGACAGTTCAGCAGCTCGCTGACCCTTTGCTTCCTTGAATAAGGATTACTCTCGTCCAGAAATTTTTCTGCGCATTGTCTAAATGAAACCCGTTTCCGGGAGGCTGGCAAGCTACCCGGTTTGTGCTCCGGATAAAGACGAATGTGTTCGTTTAAACTCTTTTTGTTTTTGTAAAATTTACCAGTTTTGAAATGGGCAATGAAGACGGATTACTGACTCGGTGTTAAGCACATTTTCCTTAGCTCGACAAGACATCCAGACAAACAATAAAAAACCATAATAAAAACAATTAGCCGGCAAAAGAAGCAATACTTAAGTACTTGCCGCGCCAAAATGCCCACAAGACTTGTG
This sequence comes from Orbicella franksi, assembly GCF_964199315.1. Taxonomy (NCBI): domain Eukaryota; kingdom Metazoa; phylum Cnidaria; class Anthozoa; order Scleractinia; family Merulinidae; genus Orbicella; species Orbicella franksi. The sequence goes on from NC_138159.1 coordinate 14,173,892, forward strand.
CCACCCGCGACAATGGAACTGACTTCGAGAGAGCAACGAAGGCTCCATCGAAACTACTTTAAAATCAGCACATAAAAAATAAACTTAAGACAAACACACCATTTCCAAAAACCAATAACAGCTTTAGTACGAGTAACATTTACTGTTGATAAAGCCAATGTCCAGTACATAACAAAGAAATAAAAAAGCCATATTCATACAACGCAGGAGAACACCGAGCTTACCTTTGGATGGTCTGTAATGCTTCTCGCCAAAAGTTGTCAAAGCATTCAACAACGCAGAGTTTCTCTTCTTGGCAATAACTGCATTGTACAAGCTGCCCAGTGACAAGTCTTCTCACTCATTGATGGCGAAGTATTTTTAAAACATCGAGCTCACATAACGCCGACCAGCCGCCATGATTCGAAAACAGATTGAATTGGTGCGCGTATTGGTTTATGGGATACGGCATTAAAATTTCTTTCCCCAGGCCCCCGCAATGACGTCAAAGATCACCTGGATATGTCGTTTGGCCATGTTGGTTTCGAGAAAGTTTGCCGGCTTGGGCTGTCCACGAATCGCGCGAGTAACATCCGCTGAAGAACTGGGTATCACGTTGAGAGATTACCTTGAGTATAAGGCCAACATTGGGGATTTACTTCCTTACCTTGATCTTCGCTTCTCAATTATACTATGCTCTTTTTTGCTTTTTTTTTTTTTTTAAAGAAATACGACTTATATAGGAAATACGACAAATTATAACTTAATTTCTCTTGGTAGGCTCTGAAGAAAGCACGAAAAGGTTTTTCTGCTCCGGTCTGGGGATTTATGCCCAGCTTTTGAGCAAAAAAGTGGCACACGAGGCGAACGCTGAATGTGTCACTGTTGTTCTTATATCACATTTTGATGTCTTCTGTGATCTATCACTGAACAGACGAACGGCAACATGGAATCTATTTGTTTTGTGATTTATAGATTTAGCCAAGCCTAAAAGCGAAGCCTTTGTTTGCAACAATTAAACAAAAAGGTTAAAGGGGATTTGTTTTTCTTGGATCAGAAACTTAAAAAAAAATTATCAATTTTGAGCAGCTAAAAAAAGAATTCGGTTTGTTAGGGTGTTGCTGTGAATTCATTGGTTGGTTACCTTTGCTGTGTTTGTTTTGATTGGTCAGCCGATTTGCTTGGATAAAAATAATTAAAAATAGTTCAAAATTTTCTAATCCTCATTACTTTTACTTTTCTTTACTTTAAGTTGCTTTTGTTCAACCAGAGGGAAAAACAGAAATTGTGTATTATTAAACCCACGGATAATAACTATTATGCTCTTTTTTATAGAAACACGACTGAATGACCCACAGTACTATCCATTCTGGCCATATGGCCGACGAGGTGGGTTCCTACTTCTTGCACATGTAAATTTATGCGAATCTATTAGTATAGCAAGACATCTTTTTTACCTTGATTTTAAGGCGACGTATATACTGTAATATACAAGTTATTTTCTTTTAAATGACTTTGAATAGATCAAGAAAACATTTATCTGCTGTGGTCTTGCGATTTATACCAAAACTTCAACTTGTCAATGGGAATAATTTAAACCTCTTAAGTTTTGACAACCAATTCGTTACATGATTTCGGGGCTGCTTAGAATTCATTCTTTAGTTCTCTTATCTGCATTTGTTTTGATTAGTCAGCCGATTTATTTCTGATCCTCATTACCTTTACTTTTTTTTTTTTTTTTTTTTGCTTTTAGTTGCTTTTGTTCATCGACCAAGGCGTACACAAAAATTGTGTATATACCTCTTTTGTTAAATGTATGATAAATTATTTTGCCCGATCTGACAAGCGTAGCATATAATTAAACCCACCGATGATAACGAGAGCTACGGGTTTTAGTGAATTATGTTATGCTCTTTTCATAGAAACACGACTTTTTTTCATTAGCACCTAACATTTTTGTTTTGTTTTTATAACAATAGCTGAATAAGTCCAAAGTCCCAAGGGTCCAAACCAAGGTTCAAATCTTGAGACCCTTTTACCATCTAATTAGTTTAGCTTTTTTTTGTTTTAATATGTGTTTAAAATGTCTATTTAGTGAGTGTACGTGTTATTGCTTCTATGTATACTGCGTAGAGTTTTCTTTTGGAGCTGCCAGTTTGGAAACAGCTCTTTTGAGTCAAATAATAATTATACAATGGCAAGCAAAAAGGAGAATGTGAATTTTAAACTTCTTTCGCTTAACGGACGTGGAATCCGTTCGCTTGAAAAAAGGAAAGCTTTGTTTATCTGGTTGAATAAGCAAAAAGCAGACATTATTTTCCTCCAAGAAACGTACAGTTCAGTAGAAATCGAGAATATATGGAGAACCCAATGGAATGGGAAAATGTTTTTCGCGCATGGATCAAATCACAGTTGCGGCGTTATAACACTCGTTAGAAATGATTTAGATTTTGAAGAAGAATCCTGCAAGTGCGACCAAAACGGTAGATTTATAATTTTGAATGCGTCTGTGCAAGTAGTTAAACATGTCTTTGCCAACATCTATGCACCAAATAAGGTACGTCATCAATGTACTTACTTTAAAGATTTATATGAAAAATTGGACGACATCATAACAAGCGCTGAACAAAACGTTATCATTGGAGGTGACTTGAACGTCACTTTTGATTCAAGTCTGGACTGTTTGGGTGGTTCACCAGCAAAAAAAGAATCGGTTAAGACTCTTGAAGAAATCTGTTTGGATCTGGATTTGATCGATATCTGGAGAGTAAGAAATCCGAAAGAGAGGCTGTTTACTTGGAAGTAAACCAAACCTTTGATCCAAAGAAGAGTAGATTTTTGGCTGATTAGGGACACCTGCCAAGACGAAGTCGAAGAAGTTAAAATTATACCTTCTATAAAGTCAGATCATTTAGCAATTGCATTAATTTTTAATGGCATAGAAGGACAAAAGCATGGTCCATCTCACTGGAAATTCAACTCTAGTTTGACTAAGGATGATGAGTATGTAAAACTTATTAGTGAAAGTGTACTCGTTTGGATTGAGGAATTTAAAGAGGTCAATGACAAAAGAGTGCTCTGGGATCTTATAAAATATAGAATCCGACAGGTTTCTATAAAATATAGTAAAGGGAAAGCACGACTAAGAAAAGACAAATTGCTAGAAATAGAAACACTTCTTAAAGTGTACCAGGAAAAGTGCTCTACTGATCCGTCAGCAGAAAATATTGAGCAGCTTGAAATTCTTCAAAGTAAGTACGATGCGCATTTCGATTACCTTTCGAAAGGAGCTATTATTCGTTCGAGAGCGTCCTGGTACGAGAAGGGTGAAAAAAATAATAAGTACTTTCTAAGCTTAGAATCTCATAAAAAGGCCAAAAGTTGTGTCCGTAAAGTTTTTACTAAAAAAGGAACTTTAAGTTCAGACCTAAAGAAAATTATGAATGAGATTGAATATTTTTACACAGATTTATACGGTCTCGAGAGTAACCTACCAGAATTTGCAGATTCCTTTTTTCAACATTCTGCAGTTCCTAAACTCTCACCAGATAGAGCAGCAACTTGTGAAGGAAAGCTACCGGTGGAAGAATGTTTTAAAAGCCTACAATCCTTTAAAGAAAACAAATCACCAGGAAATGATGGACTTACGGTAAAATTTTATAAAACATTCTGGGGTGTTCTGGGTAATCTTCTAGTAGAAAGTCTAAATTGTGCTTTTGACTACGGTAAGTCATCAAATTCACAAAAGCAAGCGATTATAACTTTGATAGAAAAGAAAGGAAAAGACAGAAGACATATTTCCAATTGGAGACCAATCTCGTTAATAAATGTGGATGCAAAGATTGGATCAAAAGCAAGAAGACTTCAGGAGGTTTTACCTGATATAATACATCATAATCAAAATGCTTATGTTAAAGGAAAGTCTATCTTCGACGCAGTTAGAAGTATTTGACGATATTTTAGAATTTACTGAACGGAAAAAGATCAAAGGCTTTATGCTAGCAATTGATTTTAAAAAAGCGTTTGATTCGCTTAACAGAAGTTTTATGTGGAGGAAAAGGTTGTTGTTATTCATCGTGGTAGATGCAATAATAAAGTGTATTATCGTTTGTCTCACGATGTAGTCACTTGAGATGTAGATCGCGACGTTTCGACTGCTTACTGCTAGTCTTCTTCAGGCGATAATGTCGACTGATTGCACGGTATCATTTATATCACAAAGGTCGGCTGTGATTGGTGCATTTCGATCCTCCTATTGTTCCATTGTTCCGGCGAGTAGCTGTTCCCTCAGTGGTCCGCTGTTGTACCGTTCTCCTGTTGTTGTGTTTCTTGATCGTGGGTATCCATGCTTCAGGAATTTCAATTCCACTATCCCTGTTGATGTTGTTAGAGTGAAGTCTTATGTGAATAGCTTCCTTGACCCTACGTGTGTACCAGTGAGGATCTCGATCAATAAACTTGACCTCATTCCAGATAGGATAGTGGCCGGTCTCGTGGGTGTGTTCAGAAACGGCGGAGGTCTGGGTACGGGCGAGTCGTATATCCCTGTCGTGTTCTTTGATCCTCTCCTGCATAGATCTCCCTGTTTCCCCAATGTAGACTTTGCCGCACTCACAGGGAATCCTGTAGACAAGACCATCTTGTTTAGTGAAGTGTCTGTACGACCGGGCTAAACGTCTCGTCACCAAACCATCAGTAATCGCTGGAGAGAAGAAACATCTGTCATCTGTACTTGTTTCTAACGGATATCCGTCCTCTTTTGTACAGAAGATCACAAAGGCACGAACAACCCCAAGAAGAGAGCCTGTCACGGAATTTAAATCTACCGCCGTTTTACCTTATGTCCAAGGAGTTTCGGAGTCTCTCCGCCGCTGCCTAGAACAACAAGGCATTCGCACCGTCTTTAAGTCTGACACGACACTTCGGTCACACTTAGTGCGACCAAAGGACACCGTTAACCCGGCTAAACAAGATGGTGTTGTCTACAGGATTCCCTGTGAGTGCGGCAAAGTCTACATTGGGGAAACAGGGAGATCTATGCAGGAGAGGATCAAAGAACACGACAGGGATATACGACTCGCCCGTACCCAGACCTCCGCCGTTTCTGAACACACCCACGAGACCGGCCACTATCCTTTCTGGAATGAGGTCAAGTTTATTGATCGAGATCCTCACTGGTACACACGTAGGGTCAAGGAAGCTATTCACATAAGACTTCACTCTAACAACATCAACAGGGATAGTGGAATTGAAATTCCTGAAGCATGGATACCCACGATCAAGAAACACAACAACAGGAGAACGGTACAACAGCGGACCACTGAGGGAACAGCTACTCGCCGGAACAATGGAACAATAGGAGGATCGAAATGCACCAATCACAGCCGACCTTTGTGATATAAATGATACCGTGCAATCAGTCGACATTATCGCCTGAAGAAGACTTGAAACGCTGTTAACTTTTAACTCTGGCCCTTCCTTCGTGCGTTGGATTAGGACTTTTTATCAAAATATAACAAGTTCAGTTATGAATAATGGTTTTTCGACGGGCCCATTCAACGTACGGAGAGGTGTTAGACAAGGTGACCCCCTATCAGCGTATTTGTTTATTATCTGTCTTGAAATTCTTATTATCTCCGTGCGTGAAAATAACAATATCCAAGGGATTCAAGTCGATAAGGAAGAAATTAAACTTGAAATGTTTGCCGACGATGTTACAGCCTTTGTAAGAAACAGGAGATCTCTCGAAGCCCTTCTCTGCACTACTGACTTGTTTAGTAAGTGCTCTGGACTTGAAATCAACTCCGAAAAAACTGAATGTATGCTTTTGGGTAATCAAGTCTCCTTGGCAGCAATGGATGTCATTTCCTCCAAAAACATCCGAATTAAAGACACGGTTAAAATTTTAGGTGTTTACTTTACTTACAATGAAAGTCAAAGAAAAAAGTTAAATTTTGATGAAATTCTTAAATCCATTAAAGAAAAGTTGCAAAGGTGGAAGTGGAGGGACCTTACCATTCTAGGAAGAATTCAGATTGTAAAGACGTTTGTGATACCATTGTTCATGTACCGAGCCAGTTTAATTTGTGTGCAAAAAGATACCGTAATGGAAGTCAACAGATTACTCTTCCAGTTCATCTGGAAAGGAAAAGATAAAGTCAAACGTTTATCACTTGTAAGTGATATCGATAAAGGTGGAATAAAAGTGCCTCATGTAGAATCGATTATTAAAAGCCAAAGGATCATGTGTTGCAAGAAATTTGCTAATGATCAACAAAGTAATTGGAAGATTATTCTTTCCCATTACCTAAAAAATATGGGGTCGAAACTACTTCTGCGCTGTGCTTTTGACTTAAAGAAATTGCCTATTAAATTACCGATTTATTATGAAGAATGTCTGCGATGTTTTGCAGAATATTCATGCGCGAGTGGAATAACTGAGCAAGCACTTTGTCAAGAAATACACAATACAGTGATTTGGAACAACAAGTTTATTTGTATACAAGGTAGGTCCATTTTCTACGAAGAGTTATTTAGGAAAGGAATTATTACACTTGGGGATCTTACGACTAAAGAAAATGCAGTATTCACAGGGTTTCAAATTATTACAAGCTCTTCGCTTACATCCAAAGAAAAGTTTCAGCTAATGGCGATCATGGACGCATTACCTGCACAGTGGCGAAAACATTTAAAAATCTGCAATAATTTTTCAAAAAACTATACGTTTTCCAGTAACGCACGGTTACACCTAAATGGCCACAATGTAAACTGGGATAAGGTCATATCCAAGAGCATTTATAACGAAGTTCGCTGAAAGAACGAGAGTGTACCAACTGCACAGCTAAGGTATACAGAGACATACAGCGAGACACTGGAATGGGAAGAGATATACCGAATTCCCTTCAAAGTAGCTATTGATTCTAGATCCCGTGAATTCCAATACAAGATATTACATAGATATTTAGCGACAAACAAGTTTCTCCACAAAATTGGCCTAGCACCTTCGCCTCTGTGCACTTTCTGCAAAAAAGAAAGTAGGTCTATCGAACATCTCCTAATAAAATGTGAATATTCCGACAGTTTCTGGAGAGAACTAATTAACTGCCTAAATACGATAGAAATAAAAATCGAAGAACTATCAGATGTTGACAAAATGTTTGGACTTTGGAACAGACAAGTAGACTTTTATCTTCTCAACCATCTGTTGATCTTAGCAAAACAACACATTTACTCCTGTCGAAATAAAGAATTTCCTCCGTCATTAAAGATCTTTCTCGCAAAAGTTTCCTCAGTATATCAAATCGAAACGATTATTTCTGATTCTAATGGCAAGCGAACATTTCATGACGCCAAGTGGAAGAAATTTATTACAAATAATTGTATTTAGGCCGGCAGCCTAAAAAATGTAACAATTGACGTAGTTTTATTAATACATTAGTATATATTTTGGTATATTAGTATTTTCCTTACAAGTAGTGTTATTAGTAACAGTATTTCTTGTTTTGTTTTGTTTTGTTTTTTTTTTTCATCTATACTAGCGTTAGTCTATGTAGTTTCTTCTAAAAAAGGTAAAAATTAGCGTAGTTTTTTATTCATTAATATAAATAGTTAGTAAGTATTTTGGGTGTATTAGTATTTTCCTCTTAAGTAGTGTTATTAGTAATAGTATTCCTCGTTTTTTTTTCCAACTGTACTCACGTTAGTTTATTTAGTTTTTCTTTCTTTTATCTGCAAATGTAATTTCAATTGTTATTGTCACTCTTATTTGTAAACTTATATAAATATCAATAAAATACAAAAAAAAAAAGAAAGAAAAAAAAAGAAACACGACTGAACGACCCACCGTACCTCCCATACTTTCCTTATATCTCGTATATTGGCAAACGTCACATGTCATTTGGGGCCACTGGTAACAATTCTGGCCAACAAGGAACCAACTCAGGCAATATTGCTGTTGGACATCAATTGAACGGCTGAAAATGAATGCAGATTCCTTTCCAGGGCATGGAAAACGGCTTCAGTTGTAGTTTAGGGATATTAATTAGGGTTAATGCTAACTAAGCACATCCAGGAAGAACTAGTTTTAGAATTAGTAAGACAATAAAGGATTTAAAATGCAGTTTTACTGTTTGCTTGATGAGCTTTGCTTTGATTGGTCTTGCATTGGAATTACATTGTGGGAATGTCAGGACGAGAAAGAGATGCCGAGAATGTTACAGAAAACTGGATCCAAAAGTGTCACATGAGGAAGGTAGTCTAATTGAAATCTTAACCTATACCAGTGTTTATTTTTATCTGCCTTATAACTGCCATGACGAACTCCTCTTCGTTCTAATTAAATATCAGCCACCTCCAAAGTTAAACCAAATGCAAACACCAGCCTGCGGATATTAAAGGTGTCTTACTAGAGACTTGATGGACTATAAAAGCCCAACTTTAATTTGAACTCATGCAGCCAGAACTAGCGGTCAAAGGATCTTTCAATATAAAGCGACCTCTCTGTGGAATGAGTTTAGCCTACGCCCAAATTTAGCGCATCCGTGACGGATTTCAAGCGCCTACTCATGCAGGTGAAAGCTTCTTAAAGGAGGTCACTCCAAAAACCGTGTATTTTTTTTTCCATCACCAATAAAAAGTTCACATTGAGTTGAGTTTCTCACCGTTGTTTTAGCTTCTGAAGTGGATGCGATCCCAATGAAAAAGAGGTGAAAAGTTAGACACTGGGAGCCGCCATGTTGAAAGGATCTTGAAGGCCAGGCCGCATATCCGTGACGTCATTCCGTCCGAGAGTGTGTTTCTTCTTTTGAGCTTAAGTATGGCTGCTCTTGAAGCCAGAACGTGCTAGTGATTCCGCGGGAGATAATAATCAAGTTGAATTGAATGATCGGTTGGAAAATGCTCTGTGGTGTACTTGTGAGAGATGTGCAACCATACCCACGCAAACAGAATGTGTTTGTTGCCGAGAACAGCCGGAGTAGGTCACCAAGATGGAAGGTGCATTTTGCAGTACAATTGCAATGGACGCAGTTAGTGGAAGATGTTTATTTTTAATTGTAAATTGCTCTCAGAGTTGAACTGGTGGCTTAAATAAATCCCCAGTTTAGTGCTTTTGATCTGATTTGTCTTCATTTTCATGTTACTGGCGGTTCAATGCGGAGGTAGTTCTGGTATCACAGAAACTGACAAGTTTTCAATGGTGTGTTTAAATCGGGCGGATGCTTTCCACTTCACAAGTCTGTGTTTTTACTTATAAGATTTGGATACTTTTTGCTCGTGTTCGTACGTGTTTGCCTAGATTTCTTTACACGTATGGACTACGTGGACTCTTGTGAAATACGTAGTGACTTTACATTTAAGATGCGAAGTGAAATCGACGTCTTTGAATCGAAATGTGAAATTGACGACATTCCTTATCAGTACCTAAGATTTTTTGTGAGAATTGTAATTTGTATTGTTGGAAAGCCAAGCATATGTAATAAATTTTGGATAGAGGAAAATAGTATATACAACTTTTACATGCGTAAACCAGCGGAAGGAAAATTGACTCTGCAAGTGTGTTTTCCGTATCGCATGTGTCGTGTTTACTGGCATCGTTACTTGACAAAGCATGCAGTAATAATACAGTTTCATTTTTCATCGTAACGCTGCTTTTATTGGCAATTGTAATTCCCAAAAATAAATTGAATGAAAAAAAAAAAACAAAAAAAAAACCGTCCTTAAGTAATGATGAATTGTGTTGATAAAATTGTAAACAAATTGCAACACATTTCCGACAAAATATTATTTACATGGGGATATGGGATTTCGCTATAGCAGGACTTGTTATCGGTTAATTGTCGATAAATAGATAGGACTGATGTACAATTAACCACTTCTTCCGATGTATTTCAAATCACATTAGACAGCATTTAAAATTTGAAGTATTTTAACGTATCTCTGGCTGTCAAGGCCGATTATTAAACACGTTCTGAGTTTTTGGATCACATAAAAGATTTATAGATCGAAAATATGCTTTTTCGATAAAAGAAAACCGAGGTGGGTTAGTCTGACATGTAATTTTAAAGAAATCTGCAGGGCATTTGAAGTTCCCACGGTACCCTAAGAAATTTAGTAAATTCACCCCCAAAAAATGCGTGCAGTCGCTGTGCATCAATGAACACGAAAACACGAAAAACCTTGCCCCAGTCTAGGAAAAATATTGAATCAAAGCTTGCAACATGGAAGCTTTTTTTTATAAATACTGGTAAGACTGGTAAATGAAGAATAGAATTTCATTCAGCCATTTCCCCTGTTATTATAGACAAAAAGTGGCAAACTGATATATACATGCAAAACCCGTGATTCACGCCGTTTTAGCGTCTTTTCGTGAAAATATATTAAGCCTGAAGGGTTGAAAATTTTTGGCGACTGAAATACTTGTGCTGGTGACCAAACCTGAAAATTTAGGGGCCAACTGGCCCCAAGGTTTTTTTCTTGAAATTCAAGTCCCCGTCCAGCGAGGAGCTTCAATTTCTTGCGCAAAAATAATATTTACCAAATCAAGTCAACGACAGTTCTGCCGGACAAAAATATTTTTAAAAAATTAAAAGTATAGCTGATAGCTACCTCTTTTCGTTCCTTGCGATGCGCCGTTCGCTTGCAATGCGTGCCTTTACAAGAGCCTTCCGTTAAAAAAAAATTGTCGGAAAGCATTTTTCAGTGACCTACTTCTTGTGTTTCCACCCACAAGTTCAAATCGGTATTCAGTTTTGAAACAGTCGCCTGTGAAATGCTCGTTGCACACATACACATTTTTGAGTTTTTTTCGCCTGAATCTCTCATCCCGACGTAGCTGTACGAACCGCTTTTAGCAATTTTTTGTTCTTTGCAGTCAAATCAAGGAAAGTCACCCCTCTTTCCCTATCCTTTTCGGTTCGGGTTTTACAGCCCGGGGCCGAACATTTAGCTCACAACTGAATAAACGAATTTAGAGCAGAAAGGAAGCCTTTGAGCTTCGCGCCAATTCGGACGGAATGACGTCACGAATATGCGGCCTGGCCTGCAAGATCCTTTCAAAATGGCGGCTCCCGGTGTCGATTTTTTCACTTCTTTTTCATTGGGATCGCATCTAGTTCAGAAGCTAAAACAACGGTGAGTAACTCAACTCAATGTGAACTTTTTATTGTAGATGGAAAAAAATACACAGTTTTTGGAGTGACCTTCTCCTTTAATGACTGTTTTACGTAATTTTATTAAACCTTTGTTTTCTTTTTACGTTATCATTGTCATGTGTTTAGCTTTCTTCGTTTCTTTTCTTTTCTTTTTTTTAATTTTATATTGTCACATTGATTCTGAAAAGTCCCGTGGGGACGAGCCAATAAAGTATGTATGTATAAGTAACTCTTTTGATTACTGTTTTATTTTTTCTGTGATACCTGAACAATGTAAACCTTAATAAATAGCCAAAATGAACGCCCAAGCGCATAGAAGAGACTAGGCAGTAGTAGGTTTATTGACGGTTTTCTCGTATGTCTCCGCCTCATAATTGTTATAGGGCATAATGGATTTTTTTACGATTTTATTTCCAGTTTAATGGCTTACATCAATTTGTGAAAAAATTACTAAAAATTAATACATGGCTTTTAAGTTTACAAGAGTAGCTTACGTTACATTACAAGTGAAAGAAAAAGAAATTACAGAAGGAAACTTGCAACAAAAACAAAGCACAGCAAAAATAAATATATAAATGAATAACTTTATGATTGCAAAAAGCGAATCTAAATTGTTGTTGTTGTTGTTGTTGTTTTTTCTCTGGTTACCTACGTATTTCTTCTATTTACTTATTGATTTGATTTCTGGCCAGGGCTAAATATCCAACTTGTAACTTGCTACCACAATTCACAAGTTAAAAAGGGGCGCAAATTAGAGTGATGTGAATTTAAATTTGGAACACGGTCCTATGCTTTACATATTACTTGTGTTTTGCTGTTTTTGGCGATGCAAATGCCCCGTCCTCGTAAGTCATGGTTTATTCCCAGGAATACATGTATACAACAACAGGAATATGCAACGGCTTTGCTGTATTCTGACTGGTTGTACTTTCTATGGCATGGTATAAAAGATGGATTTCAACGATCTCTGCCAATGGTTGAGTTGTATTAAGGTTCAGTCAAAATACAGTCAATAAACGGAGAGACGTGTAATCAGAACAGAGGAAATAAAAACATCCACCCTACGCTCCAAAACTGTTGCGCAAAGAAGACTTTTGATCGTGGCTTAACATGACAAGACAAACCCCAATATGTATTGCATGCATATGGAAACAGTCCAGCATCATCATCAAAGGCTCCTTGGAGCTACCTTATGGTATGTCATACTAGTCGATTAAGTTTTTTCCTTCGTCTCTCTTGCAACCAATGAGTGTCGACCGACTTGGAATGCAATTAGGTGAGCGTCTGTATAGCAATAGGGACTCCTGATCGAATCATACAACAGGTGTTTTTTTTTTAGAAAATAATACAAGCCTTTCATATACCTTTGCAGACAATGGTAATGTTTTCTTATACCTTAGTTTGTTTCATTAAGTAAAAGTAGCAACCCAATTAGGATTTTATCAAAGTTTTACTAAAATCTTTGGACACTTAACATAACCGTCAACATCAGCAAAAAACTTTGAGCAGTGTGTGATTGTTTTATACTCTCATGAAAGTATAGAAGTCAAACCCGGGGGGGGGGGGGGGGATTCCCTGGTTGATAGACAGATGACAAGAATGAAATTCTTCAAAACTGCTATTGAGAAATACAAACACGTTTTTGTTTTAAATTGGCGTGACAAGATTTAAATTGTACGTAGCTAATAAAGTAACTAAAGCTTGAAAAACTGAACAGAGTCTGATAGCTTATAATTTTCCAGTAAATGGTTGAAAACTCAACGCAGCTGTTTCATTATAATTTTCAAATTTCATGTTTGCTTCTAATTGGAGCAACGTGCAGCCGTATATCCTATATGTAATAACTGACATAGCAAGATAAAAGTAGATTCCATTTTGAAAAGAACATTTAAGGAGAACTGAAACAGCTATGCAACGTTCTGTCTGATGGAATTTTCAACTCTGTATTCCACTTTTTCCATGACACACTCTGGAGCATTAGCCCCTCGGCTGCCAAATCCCCTCTACAACCTACTTATCAAATAAAGTTTACTTCTAGGGATAAGACAGAACAATCGTATTGTTGAGAGCAATTTTAATGCTTAATCTCAACACAGAAATTGAAATAATGTTGAAGAATGCAACAGAAACGACAACGTTGGATAAGACAAATTAAAGTTCAAAACACGCAAAACTCCAGGAGCAATCGACAAACTTTACATCTAATTTTCTGGTCTTGTTAAAGGCCATTTTTTATATAAATGCACATATCGTTTCGTTTCGTTTCGTTTCGATTCGATGCGTTGCGTTGCGCTGCGTTGCGTTGCGCTGCGTTGCGCTGAGCTTATGCGTTGCGTTTCGTTTCGTTTCGGTTGTTAAATTTTGGTTTGGTTTGGTTTCATTTTATTTCATTTCACACCTCGAGGTGTCTCCTAACAAAGCATTGGCACAATTCCGTAGCTGCCCGTGATTCTGGAAAACTGCACATTTCACAAGTCCGCTCTAAAATGGGCCATAGAGTACCTGGAAGAGAACCTACAAGACGAAGACCACACGGCATATATATCACCTAACAGGACGTTTCTTTACTATGACAACGACATAATCAAAGGCGCTTATAAAGACTTTAAACTCCCAACCAAACAGAGGCTGTTGTACTTCACGAAGGTTATAAAAGAGCTGGAGAGTGCTGACAATGGGAGCCGGGCATACTTCCAGGTAAAGTAAATGCAAGAGAATATGAAGAGCATTAGAGCTAATCTTTGTTCCCAAAGTAATTCTTCTCCAGTTGTTTTAAAACATAGTACCCAGTTTTTCCGAGGTTAATTCTAAAACGCTTGTTGCGTGGATGTTTTCGAGTAGGGTAAAATTGCGTGCAAAGCCGTTTGACATGTCCATGCGAGCAAGATGCGTGCCACAAGATTGGCTATTTCTAGGCCATTTACTGGCAGCGGTCTAAAAATAACTTGGGGGGAGATTACTCTTGGAATAAGTCTATATGGGAGGTATCTGTCTTACCCTTCATGCTCTCTAGGTACGTGTTAATCTCTAAATGTTTGAAATAATCCCGCTAAAAAATGTTAACTTGCATGCGCAGTCGACGCTATTACACGCATAAGAACCAGAGTTGCAGAGGAGGTTTGTTTCGAAAGTTTGCTCTCGTGTTCTCGTGTCCTGAGTCACGCGTACATTTGTGTGACCTTTCATGATATGAATGCGACATCATGCCCGCTATTCGCTGGATCCGCTATTGTTGGGATCGCTGACAGTTAAACATGAACCGTTTAATTAATGGTAATTTTCTTCTCACAGTCATTGTTGGTCCTTCAAGAGGGTGTGAGCTCATCAGCGCTGGAAGACATTGATTCATTTAATTACACGTGGCTTCTGGACCTTGTAAAGCGCATGGAGTGGAGCAATGAAGTCACTAACATGCTATTGGTTGGAATGCATGATGTTGTCACTCCTACGCACACGACGCCTCGGAAAATCTTTATGTTCAGGTCAGCACAAAAGGCTCTAGAAAAACGTACACACATCTTATTCATGCCGTGGAGCATTAGTTAAGGCTAAATAATATATTTTGTTAGTTTTCTGCAGCTAACAGCTATCTTTAGAAGAAACAAAACACAAACCGCGGTGATAAACATGGAACCAAAACGCATGTTAAACAAAGTTAATCTCCTTGACGTTTCGTATGTACAACATACATCTTCAGAAGTGACCGTTAACTAGATTACAATCGAAATTAAACGCGAAGAAAAAGAAAAAGACTGGTATCTAATAATATGTAACAAGACTAATGGTTAATAACAAACAGATGAGTCTGCGGGAGAGAAAAAAAAATACCATAATAATAATAACAATACAAAATGTTAGTAAAGAAAAGGTTTCTCACTGCCAACGTTTTCATTCAAGGCTGGCTTTAAATCACGAATTAACAATATTTCCTTAATTTTACAATGTATATCTGACCTACCAGTTGCTAAGATATCAAAATTGTGCCATTTAATATTATGACCCGTGGAAGTAACGTGATCCGCAATGGCTGAGGTGTGACCGCTTTTAGCAAGGGCCTTAAAATGTTCAGTTTTTCTATCATGTCGTCGACGCTTTGTTTTTCCTATGTAAAAATCATCACAGTCCCAGCAGCTTGCCTTGTAAACCACCTTAGACATCTGAGAACGGCTGAACCTGTCCTTGTAGGGGAAAAAAGACTTAATTCGGCGGGTGTTTCGGAAAATTATTTTAACGTTAAAACAACCATAAAAGTTATAGATACAAGATTTAAGTTGCTGGGTAATTACTTTACTTTGGAACCCTGAAAATGGTAAAACAATGAAGATTTCTCTCTGGGGAACTGTAGTGATAGGGTCTTTAAGTTTGTTTTGATGTCTATTCACTACATCGTTCATGTTGTACGTGATGATACCACGGGGATAACCATTGCGTGACAATAGCTTCCTGAGATCATCCAAGGCAGACTGTAATGATGAAGACGATGAACAGATGCGAAGTCAACGATAAGTAAGGGTGCGGATGAGGTTTAGCTTGTACTTGCGAGGTGTGAAGGAGTCCCATTTCGTGTAAAGGCCAGTGAAAGTTTTCTTACGGTAAATGGATGTTGAGAATGAATTGTTATGGCGTTTGACAAGAACATCAAGGAATGGAAGTTCGTGATCCTGTTCAAATTCAATGGTAAATTTGATGTTGACATGTCGGTCGTTGAGATAAGAGAGAAATTTAACAGCAGCGTCCTTATTGTCAAATAAGGTGAAGGTGTCAACGTATCTGCACCAAATGGTAGGACGAGCACTGTTATTCATCACCCAGTTCTCCTCAAAATGACACATAAAAATATTGGCCAAGACAGGACCCAAAGGGGAACCCATGGCAACACCATCAATTTGACAGCTATCTTTTTAGAGACTTATCTCTATCTCGGCCTCATAGATTTAAGATTGTCCTAACGAGGGAAGCTCTGTTACAATATTTGCCTCGTTGACATGAGCAGTTCAGCTTATGAACGAGCTACAAAAATATCAGTTCTGAATATTACAAGGGGAACAGCGCCGTTAACTGTCTCTAGGAATTTGAGCACGATTTTTTGGATAGTATTTGTGCGGCGTTGGCAGGTTAAAAAACCTAAAACTTTCCAAAGAATATATGAGCTCATAAGGGTTTTTGCAACCCAGAAATGTTGCAGTTTTTAAATCCAATTTCGCGTTGAATATTACACCCAAAGAGAGCTAGGAGCTTCGCTGATTTTACCAAGTTGCACACGTTTTTAAACGTTTGTAGTCAATTCGTATCTAGCATAGTGCGTAAAGCAGTATGTTTATCGGTAGAAAAATATAAACAATGATGACCACAACGAGCACTCCATTGGGCTCAGCCATCTTGGGTAATCATTTCAGGTTCCACTGACAGCGATGCAAATATCTCTAATTCAAAATTTTCCACTCTCTCTGTATTCTGTTTAACTGCGCGAAAATTAGGGCGAAAGCTAAAAATTCCTCTCAATGCATAGTTTCATGAAGGTTTTCACCGCATCACTATCAAACTTTATCTGACATTGATCGATGTTAGTAACCTCAATAAATGATATATACAATAAGAATTTTTTTTTCTTGCTGGACGCAGTGGGAGATTGCGAGCGGCCAAGCGAGTCTGATCTTGATTCATCAGTTCCACTCCCAGGTTAGTCATATTTCTTTTTTATTTGCATCGCAGATTTTTGGACGAAAACGTGTGATACTATTCAGCCCGAATTATTTTCGTTCGCTGTATCCTTTTCCTATTGGGCATTCCCATGATCGGCAAAGCCAGGTGAGATTCAGTGATGTGAAGTGATAGTTACGTAAATTCCGGGGGGGGGGGTACTCCCAGAAAAATTGGGTAGGGGTGTGCAGCCCGCTTCCTAAAACCATTACCCTATTTATGACCAAAATCTGCGATATTCCCTACCCTATTTATGACCTGACTAAAAATTCGAAACCCTACTTATGACCTTTAAATCGAAACCCTGTTTCAGACCTGCGTTATAATTAGTTCCCTAGTTCAGACCAATGTTAAATTACCGTAAACGTAATTTATGAAGGGCTTTTGTTGATTTTCTTTTCGATAATGACGAAAAAGTAGCTTCTTCTTAAAAACATATTCATATCAAGGTTAGAGTGCAAAAGTCATACCCTGTTTATGACCAAAATGGCCAAAATTCCTTAAAATCGATACCCCATTTATGACCAAAACGGCTGAAAAACCATACCTTTCGGGGCCGCACATACCTACATAGCTCATATAAGGGAGTACCCCCCCCCCCCCGGAGTAATAGTCGATTATCACTACCTCTTGTTCCAAGGGGGTTTTTGCTTTGTTTTTTTTTTTTGCTTGGTTTTTTCTTTAGTTGATGTTGTTGATGATGGTTTATTATTTTGTCTTTTACTGTTAAACTAACTAGACCTTCCAAGAGTATAAATGCATACCAATGAATTGTTAGGTTAACTTGACGCAATGCTGAGTAGGAACCTGAGATGACTGGCATCCAATGGCATCTATTGGCGGGTTGGGGTGGGGTTAAGGCTAGTAACCCTTCTATCGGAGGGGAATGGGTAGTAATTCTTTTAGCCGCCCTATGCTACAAAATCGGTGATAAAAGCCGAGAGCTATGGGCCAGTTAGCATTGAGAGTCCCTGTCCATAAAAATGGAAAATAACTCGGCAAGGGTCGAAAATTCGATTTCGCTCATATTTTTGTGGTAGATAGGCTAGGGCATGACAAAAACTATTGAATAGCTTTTTGGCAAAATATCCTTTTAATTCAAAGAAATATGCAAATTGCCAAATTCCGCTAAAATCGTCATTTGACGCACAATTTATTAAATAAATTTTAGAGCCTCGCATGCAAAACCACGTCATTCTCCCGTCTTTAAAACACTCAAATATTTTTGTGCAATGTTTAAATGTGTGCTGGGTTACTTTTAGGAAATGTTGCGTTGTCTTTTTGGGCGCAAAATAATTAAATTTCGAAGACATGTATTTCATTCACTTAAAAGTACTTCGTGTATATAATTAATTTACACCATGTGCGAAACCTTCAAATGGATTAAGCGTCTGGTGGTTTAATTGCAGAAGGATGATCTACAGATTCCTGTAAAAATTTCTTTGGGAAAATGATTGTGAGCGACGCGAGAGCTTTTCAAAGTACGTTAAAAATGCAAATATTTGACCAATTCCTCGTCAAGTTTCAATTTACGGGTTAGACGTATATTTTAGCATGGGCCACAAGACTTGACCTATAATAGTTTGAAATAGACACAGAGCTGATAATTTCGAAATGTTCTAACCTCATTTGCTGTAAAAGGCAGGTCCAAAGCCGATTTGACGTGTTTCTCTCACCATTCGTCGCACATAAAGCAGAAGTTTGCTTTTTTTTACATAACGTCCGATGTACATCGCCAACTGTCAACTTATTTAATGGTCGAATACCATGAATCTGTGACCCTCTTTCGACACATATGATCACCACTGCATCTAAGTCAAAAACGGCTAAGTCATTTGTAGATAGTTGCTTGCTTTGCACTACACCAAAATATTACGTTTGATCATCATGGTTTGATGGCTTGAATCCTTGCTTGCAGCGGTTCCTTGTTCGTCACGCAATACTGTCATCCCATTTTAGGGGGTAGGGGTAGGACAATTTCTATCCTAATACATAAGGCTCCGTAAGGCTGGGAACCACTGGGAGCACACAATCGTGTTGAGTAGGAAGAGAGTAAATTAAGAAATGAGAAGAATGAATAGTTTACCATTGCCCCTGTTGTTATCTTTCACTCGATCACCGCTACCTACATGCCCTGCGTAACACTGTAACGCTAAACTCATACCTAGGTCTTTTGGCGCTGTGCAATTATGTTTGGTTTACATGTAACACAGTGGGCTACCCCCCGGGGGGTACTGCCATATATGGGCTATATAGGTATGCGCCGCTGTGAAGGGTATGGTTTTCAAGCAGTTTAATCTAGCATAGGGTATATAAATCAGAGCGTTTGGGTCTAGAATAGGGTATCATTTTTCACGAAACTGACTAGTTGGTTGAAGATTTCATCTAAACTAAGGAAACCAGGAATTGCCACTCAAAAATATGAAAAAATGAAATCGGCAAGTTTAAATTTTTGTAACTCAACCTCAACATCGTCGATAGATGACTATCGTAAAACACTACTGGATATTATTAACTGTCAAAAATCGGGATTCAGACGGAAATCGGCGGTTTTAATACTGGTTACTCTAGTATAGGGTAGCAAAATTCAGCTGAACTAGCTCTAGTATAGGTTAAGGGTTCCAGGGTCCCAACGGCACATCCCCACCCAGAAATTCCTAAAGTACCCCCCCCCCGGGGGGGGGGCTACCCACGGGGAAATGGGTGATGACCGCAATTTGGGCTAGCTGCTTAAATAGAGGTTGGTGTACCTTAAATATTTAATTTTTCACTATCGGGTTATAAATTTCTTTGTGAACATGGAGTCAATTCAAGACAATCATGATTGACGTGTATTTGAATTATCACTCGTCATGCACCTTCAATTTCAGACTCTTATCTGCCATCGCCCTTTCCAAAACAAAGTGTTTAAATTTTGGGTGGGCGCTGAATAGGGGTAAAGACAATAATGAAACCCTTATCGGAACGACCAAATAATAATCATAATCATAAATAAATATTTATATAGCGCCTATCCATGCTTGCTCTAGGCGCTGTACAATTCGCCAAAATGAGCTGTACTAATCTTAATAATTAAAAATGTGCATTTAAGAAAGTAATAAAAAGTAAAAATCGCTAAGAATAATAAGTTTTCTTAACAAGATGAGTTTTGAGTTTAGATTGAAAAGAACTTAGATTGTCACATGAGCGGAAACAGCAAAAGCTCGAGAACCATACGTCTTCAGGTGAAAATTCGTGGGGTTAAGAAGTAGTAAGTGTGATGATCGGAGGATTCTGGAAGGTTGGTAGTACGTTACTAGATCTTGAATGTAGACAGGAGATTGTTGATGAAGAGCCTTAAAGGTAAGTAATATAATCTTGAATTTAATGCGTTCAGAAACAGGAAGCCAGTGTAATTCTTTCAGTATTGGAGTGATGTCGTCGTACTTTCGGGAACAGGTGATAAGTCGGGCATTTGCGTTCTGAACAGACTGGAGCTTTTTTAACGCACACTTCGGTACATTGTACAAAAGAGAGTTGCGGTGGTCGAGTTTGGAAGACACAAAAGCATGGACCAGGATCTCGGTGGTTTTCGTAGATAAGAATTTCCTTACCCGGGAGATGTTGCGCAGATGATAAGAAGCTGACCAAATGGTGGCCGCGGAGGTAACCGGTCGATAGGTGGTTTATTTACAATATTTTACTGACAATAATTTTGGACTGTATTGACAACAGTCCTCTATTTTCTGTTACAAACATACCAACGCCTCGCCACTAGGCAAACAAAATACGCCAAATAAAATGGCATGGCCAGGGCTATTTACTCACGTAATTACTAATTAAATTTAGTCTGTTTTTCTCATGAATTAGACACGTTGTGATTTCCTATTTTTATTTCAGCTAGTTCTTGCTTCATTGATCTATAATTTGTTTCATGGCGACTTTTTTAAAATTCTAGTGAGTACAGGCACTAGCTTTATCAGCTATTGTCTAAAACATCAAAACGTACAACAAACGTGATTTGGACCGAGGCCACGTACACTATAGAATACGATTATAAATACAGTCATATTATTATATATATGAACAAACTGATGAACAATGATTAAATTGTTTCATTTATCCTGAGAGTGCTCTATACAAAATGGATCAAACTGTGCAACATATGCCGTGACAGCATTGCGTGACGAACAAATAACGGCTGTAAAATTGTGCTGCGCAGACACGCTTATCAGCAATGGTCAGCAATGGCGCAGTGCAAAGCAAGCAGCTATCTACAAATGACTCAGCCGTTTTTGACTTAGATGCAGTGATGTTCAGATGCGCAGAAAGATGGTCACAGATTCATGGTATTCGACCAATAATAGGTTGACAGTTGGCGATGTACATCGGACGTTAACCTTGTGTAAACACAAGGTTACACATGTGCGACGAATGGTGAGAGATCGACTAGAAACTCGTCAAATCGGCTTTGGACCTGCCTCTCGCAACAAATAAGGTTAGAAAATTTCGAAATTATCAGCTCTGTGTCTATTTCAAACTATTATAGGTCAAGTCATATGGCGCATGCTAAAATATACGGGTCTAACCCGTAAATTGAAACTTGACGACGAATGGTCAAATATTTGCATTTTTGACGTACTTTGAAAAGCTCTCGCGTCGCTCACAATCATCTGCCCAAAGACATTTTTACAGGAATCTGTAGATCATCCTTCTGCAATTCAACCACCAGAAGCTTAATCCATTTGAAGGTTTCGCACATGGTGTCGGCACGAAGTACCTTTAAGTGAATGAAATACATGTCTTCGAAATTTAATGATTTTGCACCCAAAAAGACAACGCAACATTCCCTAAAACCAACCCAGTGCACATTTAAACATTGCACAAAAATATTTGAGTGTTTTAAAGACGGAAAAATGATGTGGTTTTGCGTGCGAGGCTCTCAAACTTGTTAATAAAATGGTGCGTCAAATGACAATTTTAACGGAATTTGGCAATTTGCAGATTTCTTTGAAATAAAAGAATATTTTGCCAAAAAAAACTATCCAGTAGTTTTTGTAATGCCCTAGCCTGTCTAGCATAAGAATATGAGCGAAATCGAATTTTCGACCCTTGCCGCGAAATTAAGAATTTGTCTGATTTTTACAGGCAGGCACTCTTAAGAGGTTTACTTTAAGCATCTCGTAACTTCTTCGCCATTCTGCTTGTTTCTTTCTTGTTAAAGGTGGACTTCAAAAACCCGGATCTAGACAGGTTTCCCAGGTTTAGCGAGATAGGAGGAATGGAGGTGGCTATGGAGCCTGGAGAAGTGCTTTATATTCCACATTACTGGTGGCATTACATTGAAAGTGAAATGCACAGGTAATCATAACCCTTCTACTCGTGAAGTGGCTAAAGGCTCGAAAATTGAGACTCACAGCTGCAGCACTTGACAGTTAAGGCTATTAACATTCAGTCTCGCTTTAGGGTTTTATCTGCAAAGGTTGAACTTAGAATAGCATAATGAACAGTACCGCGGCATCAGTTTCTCAATGGCGTCTTCTCACTGAAGGATCACAAACCGGTCTTAGAAGTTAACCACCATGCCGGATAACAGACAGTACCGCATAAGAGCTCTGCTCATTAGCTTTACTTGGATGGATACACGCCGCCAGAGTTTAATCCTTAAAGTTTTAAAGCTAGAATTCTCCGGTACAACTGAAGCACCAGTACATACAGTACTTACAACATAATGTTAATTTCAATGGTCAGAAAGTAGGGTTGTAGCTAGTGGGTTGAAACGTAGAAGAAAAAAAAAAAACAGAAGTAAAGCTTCCATTTCCATTAGTTTTACGTGTATGGACGCCCGCCAGAGTTTCAGTGATTCACAAAGTTCTACAGGTAATACAGAAACACCAGTACATACAGTACTTACAACATAATACTCATAGCAATGGTCAGATATTAGGGATGTATCTACAAGGTTGAAACTTAGAGCAGCTCAGTTAATAGAAGTAAAGCTCATGATTAGTAGCCTTAATTCATTTACAAAGTCACACGCTGGGCGGATTTCATTCAACTAGAGTACTGATTTTTGGCGATTTATATTCCCTTTTTAGCAACACTATATCAGTAAATTTCTGGTTTGAACCAAAAAACACGACGACTATGAATGATGTCGTTAAAGATCCAGAAGAGTCAGACAATAAAAGTGCTGAAGCCCTGACGGAGAAAGGCCTTGAAAGTGAAAAACCACAAGAGTACGAGAACAACCCTCTAGTTGAATCCGAGCAAACCGTGAAGAAAGATTTACTAACGGGTAGCGATGGAAAACAACCTAACGAGCACAATGACGAAGAGGAAAAAGATCAAGTTAAAGTTGTTATAAGCGAGGAGGGAGAGAAAGTTGAAACGGAGGCAATAAATGAAGAAAGTCAGGAGGACGAAGAAGCAGACATCGAGCGTTCCGCTGCGCAATACCTGGCCCTTTTGAGAGAGACGGAGACGTTACTTTTTCGTGCTACTCTAAATCTCGAAAAAGTTAGTCAACAAATAGTTTCTGGCTAAAAGAAAGCTCTGTAATTCTTACGAAGGGGAAGGATAGTTCAGCCAGGCCCACTGGTAGATGTAATGCGGTTACGCTGTACGCCTTTTATCTTGACCAAACTTTGGGAAGACTGGGTACCAGTGTAGCCCGATAAGAAGACTGCGATTGTTTGGGTGTGCTGTTTAATTAAGAAAGAGAAAACGTGCACTGTGTTTCTATCGAGCTACAGAAACACAAGTGGGAGTTTGGGAGAACTAGAAATGCTTGGGGAATATGAGCTAACAGGTGAGTGTTTTCACAGCTTTTTCGAGTTCTTCCAGACCTCTACGAGTGTTTCTATGACTCGAAAGAAACACAGAGAACATCGATTTTGTTTCTAAAGAAAACAGCCTGTTTACTTTGAACACCAAAATGTAAATTCTCTTTGCTCCGCCATCATTACGTCAACAGCTTGTGCTAGTTCTGTGTTTATATCAAGTTTTAGAAACACCAATTTTTAACCAATCAGCAAGCGTGTTTTCTTTCGGCAATTTTCTAGAAGTGCGCCGAATTTCCCACTTTTAAGTATCGTGTAGTGCGCTGGTAGACTTCACAATACATATAACGGCCGTGTGTTCGACTCAGGGGTAGATGGTCTTGATTCGTAGCTATATATAACGCTGGTGATAACAAAATTGTCCGTCCGATCAGTGGAAGTGACCAGAAGTGGTTGTATGGCATAATTTCCAGAGAGGGGGCAACCTGAAAACCTAAAATCGGGGTAAAAGTGTAAAGGTGTTCGCTCAGCTGTGTACTGTATTGTTACAAACCCAAAAAGGACTCTTTACTTGTGTCGCTGTTATAAGAGCGGTTAATCAAGGAAACTATCTGAAGAACCATGCAGAAATTGCCTTGGCCGTTATGCAGTTTCACAGTTTTTAATCGCTTGCCTCGAAAATTAAAGAGATTTTAGAGAACAAAACAGAAACAAAGAGAATAGAATCATATAAAATCTTGGTCTTCGGCCATCGTAAACAGAAAAACATCTGCAGGAGTTGCAGCCAGCATTGAATGCCGATGTCAGCAGTGAAAAGCTTTTACTTTACCAGGAGAGCTTCTCCGTTGTTCACTTTACAGACAGTTTCCGTTTGAAACGTCTTAAATTTATACTGCAGATGTTTTTCTGTCTAGGTTCCAGACCCCCATTGATACAGTATAAATAACTTTCCAAAAAATTTTAACGGTTATACTTTTGAAAATGTATGTTGACTAGCATACTAAACGTCAAGTTCATGTTTTTAAAGTGTTTATCACCGCTGTTTGTTTTATATTTTTAAAGAGAGCAGATTTTCGAGAGCAAAGAGAACACTAAAGAGACAAGGAGATTTTCCGCGCAGGAAGAAAGTTCCAATCTCCATACAGGGAAAAAGTACTTTCTATTTCCACCAAAACTTACTGACTCTACGGTTTGCCTATTAAATGCAGGCACCTCGGTTTATTGATAAATCACCTCCAAGAGCTACAGGGGCGGACGGTCATTAACACACTGCATTCGTCGATAAAACTGAGGACACTTGTAATAAGCCATTTCCGAGCTTATCTTATGCCTTTGTTTCAAAACGAGTCTGCGAGCAAAACCTTTCATATGAAAATGAGTTTGCATGAAAATGAGCCTGTAGGCTGAAGACATTACATACGAATGGTTTCGTGCGAAAACTCGTTCTGACACATACAGAGGCGAAAGGCAACTCGGGATTGACCTATTATTGTGTTATTTGTTATAACCGAACCTAAATGTCTGTCTTATTTTTGTCTCTTTACAGGTCAAGAAGATTTTAGACGAACTGCTGACAGGAAGATTTGATTATTTGTAATATTATTAATATCCAGCAATTAAATCAATAGCAAGTTAAACAAGTCAGCCAAACGACTGGGTAGATCGACTCCTTTTGAGTTTCGAGAGTAATCAATATTCCAACGAGTTCTAAAAACAGTACAAATATTCCATGATATTTATATTCAGTGCAGACCTGTTAAACAGGTTAGATTTAGTCCCAGTATTTCCCTCGACCACGCCCCTTTTGTTCTTCCTTTTTTGTTTCTTTTCTCCTTTTTTTCCCAAAAAAGCCTTATTCTTAGCATCACGCTGTTACTGGCCATCGCCTTACTCTGCGTGCTCGTCAATATTAAACAAGACTGTAAACAAACCCAGCGAAACTAAATGTCCAAAAAGTTGTACGCATTTTTTTCTCCTTTGTGTTTAAGCTAAGACAACAAATAATAGACATACACTTTGTATAAATGGCGTCGATATTTGAATAACAATACATCCTAAGCCTCACATTCATGTGAAAAATCATTTGTCTGGAAACATAAGTTCGAGGCTAAGGATGTACAAAGTATTCTTATTCAAATGTAGGCGCCATTCATACAATATACTGCATGTGCATGTGAACTTGATTGCACTTGAAATAAGCACACTCTGTTATGGAAGTCAGTAAATCATAGAATTGTTCAGTAAGTCCGTTTATATAAATAATTGCGCTAAGAGGTAATCAGCGCGATAATGAATGAACGAAAAAAAAAAACGAAAGAACTGAAAAATAAAAGAGTTAAAATAACAAATAACTAAATGTTATGTACAAACAATGAGTAACTAAATAAAATTAATTAGTCATAAATGGATAAACAGCAAATAAGTGAGTCAATCATCAATCAATGAAATCAATCAATTAATTAATCGATCATTCCGTCAACACTCAGGTAGTCAAATCAATCATTCCATTACATAGAAATATAAGCGTTATATTTAGGTAATTTGTTAATTAAAATTAATCAATGTCTATCTATAAATCATATATTAAATTTACGAAAATGCGCCCTTTTGTGCGGAACAGCTGTCACCTCTGTACTTAGTAAGGTTCTTTCCGAAGGAAGCTGTAAATGACACTCCCTCGAAAGCCATTTTATCCGGGGTGGGGCGGGGGGGGGCGGTACTTCCTCATATGGACTATATATGCGGCCCCAAAGGGGTTTGGTCTTTTCGCTATTTTTGTCAGAAATAGGGTACCGATTTTTGCCGTTTTGGCTTCAAATAGGGTAGGGAAAATCTCAGAATTTGGTCTTAAATAGGGTAACAGTTTTGGGATTTAGGTCGCACACCCCCACCCAATTTTTTCAAACTTCTTCTCGTCCTAATCTCCTAGCTAGAGGCGTGTCTTCCATTTAGGACTGCCAAAATGGCGGCTGTTTAAGACCATGATGTAATTCTTACGTCATATGGCAACATGCGTCGTCAAATTTTGCTGCCGCCTTTATAAGGAGTCAGTTGAAAAGCGAAATTTCATCCATCCCCTCTGCAAAAGACCACTAAAACGCTATTAGGATTAACACATTTAACGTATTACAACTTATGGCAATTAACTAACAATGACCAATAATTTAAGTGCTGCTTAATTAAAGATGCAAAGGAATGATTTGTAAGAGTCTGAGACCCCATATAAAAACAAATTCACCATAATCAATTATAATATATAGATTTAGGCCAGCCTAAAAGCGTAGCTCCTGGGCCGGGTTGTTCAAAGCCCGATTAGGCTAACCCAGAAAAAGGTAGAATTTTGATTTGAGTTTTGTAACTTTGCAGTGAGGTTTCTGTATATTGTTTGGCCTTCTGTTTTGAGTTTTAATAATCAACATATACACAAAACAAAACAGCAAAAAACATTTGTATAGAAGAAAAAGTTATAATTCCATTAACTTTTAATCCTGGGTTAGCGTAAACCGGCTTCCGAGCAATCCTGCCCTGTTTCCAACACGCTAACCCAATATGAGCCCGCGATCCAATCGACAACCAGAACTTAGTCAGCGGTCAACTTCAAGAAAACACGTGACCTCGAGGAGCTGTAAACCTGAGCCCGCAATATGGTCACGTGATACTGGTCAGCGGATACCTTGTTTTGACAGGTGTAAATTGATCATAACATGGATGTCCAATATCAAGGAAGTACACAATAAACCAAGGGTGCATGTCTCTGTCAACCTATTATTTGGAGTATGGCCGCCATGTTGGGCAACTCCGCCGTCGTCGTCGTCGTCGTGCGTACGCGCCCACGAGCAATACCGCTAGCCATGATAACCATGAGAAAATCAACTCATGGGTTTCCTTTTCTTTCCTATATGAGTATGGGGCTCCGCTTGGCGGCCCTTCGGGCCGCCGGAGCTCCGCTATAAAAGCGGAAATAAAAACCAAAATAAAAAAGAATAGTTTCCACATTTTCAGATGCCGCTGTCAAGTTGCAAAACGTGATCTATACATTTTGAAACGAGGCAATAACATCTGGAAGATGTCGACGCTTTATTTAGGTATATATTTTCGCTTATTTTCACATTGAAGTGCTCACCATGTAAACAAATAATACACTGCACAGCGAGCGAATCTCTAAAAGCAGAATGTTCCACTTGATACGGGCTGTTTGTAGTATAAGACATGGACGGAAGGGAATTTTTTTATGACTGCAAAGCTTAAAAATACTGAATACTGACCTTTTATGAATATCGAAGCGCGCATTTGAATTTTGCCGTTCGTTTCTCGGTTAAATTGTTTACGCCAAACCTGACCACTAGGCTAGATGTACCTGAGAAAACTGTAGGCTTGATAAATATTTTGTAGAAATCTATCGTAGGCGTCGCGTTAATTTATATTAAACTTTCTTCATTCTTAGTACTTCGAGCCTTACAGACGTTTTGTTATTTGTCGAGAAGACACATCATGGGATTCAAGACCGGCTCAAATTTTGAAACCTCCAAACTTTCGTGTTTGAGGTCAGAAGCGTTGCAGTAGATGAGAAGGGAATCGAACTTGGCGCTGTATTCGAACGGTAACTCTAGGATTTTACTGAGCCTTATATAGCCGACTTGAGCATCGAAGTAACTTAGACCATAAAATACTACATCATGTGTAAAAATGATAAGATAATCAAACTTTTCAAAACAGCTACTGTGTAAAAAGAAAGAATCATTGTCAACCCCGTTGAAATGTGTTGCAATAGAATGTGTTGCAATAGAATTATTGCATAAAAAAATTTGTCATATCTTTCTATGGGCTATAACTTTTAATACCATAAAAACACTTTCTACGGGTTAAATATACACCCACCTGTTAGGATATCAAAAAATATTTCTGGGCAAATGGTTTTAAGTCGACCGCCTTGGCCTGTGTTTCTCAAAGATTTTGCCCAAAATCCGCCGTTGGAATGTAAACAATTGCGTGACGCAGATAGCCACTCTCGAGTAAATATTCGTTTGCAACAATCCGATGAAAGCAATTTTTGAAACGCTGTGTGGATAAAATAATGGAAAATGTTTTTTTTTGTTCAAGTTAGTATAAAAATATATTTTTTCATTTGCATTGCAACGCCCACGACATCCCCGATAAAGAACGTGACTACAGTGCTCCGGGAAATGATTTTAACACTTGTTTACTTTATTAATTTCACTGATAATTTACAATACAGTGGCAGTTTTAGAGATACACTTAACCAATCCTCTATGGTTTATGGCAATTGAATCATTTACTGACAAATAAAGTCAAGTAGAAATAGCATAAATTCTATAAACTATACTAACTGCGTGACGGCGTCTCAGCTCTTCTAGCTGCGTAGAAAATTTGTACCTACCCAATATGTTCAAACTCAGCTAGGAAACTCGGAATTTCTTGAATTGAATTAGCCGAGGAAGAAATTGCGTTTAAGTTTCAATCATACTGGGAAAAAAATCCATCTTTTCTACTTTGGTTGTTTGATCAATTAACTGAAATTTGCAGATCATAACACTGGTAGACTAATAAACATTACAGTGGTCGATCTAGGACTAGGTTTACACAAAAGGAGTTTTTCCGGATTCGTAAAAGTTTTCGGATTCATCAATTTTAAAGAATTCGGATTAGTAGGGGTTTACAGTGAAAGGATATTCGGATTCTTAACCGTTTGCACACGGCGATAACTCCGGGAACATTCATGATGGAATGGTTAACAAGCAGTTTGTTCCCTCGACAACGAGAAACAAAATGCCTCCGAAAATAAGGCTAGGGGTAGGTTGAGACAGTCTGAAGTTTTCTTTGAACTCGCTGACCACGGTACTGTTGTCCATCATGTCAGGTCCCTCCAGGCATTTATTCTGGTCTTTACTTAATATCTAGAACCATCGAGGTTTTCGATCGTGCCATCGTCGTCATCTGCGCAGTAATGTATGGAGGACGTCAATATTGTTTGCGTCGATAAATTGGGTTTCTGAGGAATATGGCATTACCCATTATAAAAGTGATTACCTACACCTGAAACAGCGCGAAGTAATCAGCAAGCGACTGCCATCAAATAGCCATCAATGTGTCTACGACTCGACTACGACTCGATCATGTAATCCGCCATTTTCGTTCCACCGCAAACTCAAAAGATTACAGGCGAAAAAATATCCGGGTCGAGAGAAAATCGTTTACACGACAAAACTCTCTGGATTCAAACGTTTTCGGATTTAAAGTTCACACTTTAAATTCCGGCTTCAACATCTCCGGAGACACGACCAAACCGGGGAGTTTTTATTTCAGATTCGTCCACTTTTGTGTAAACGGCAAAATCAATCCGGCACTAAAACGTTCCGAATTCATCACGAATCCGGAACAATTTCCTCTAGTGTAAACCTACAATCCATGCCATAAGTTGTTGGGACACCTCCCCTTTTTGCGCGCTAGAACCCACGAGTATAATTGCAAGTATAATTGACCCCCTCCCCCTAGCAAAGTTGCAAGAAAATGAAGCTATTCTGGAGACTAGATCGGACGTGGGAAAAAAGGAAAAAGGGACAATAGAAAGTGGTTAGACAGTTGTGTTGGAACCGAGCGTGATTGCTAAAAAATCGTTATTATGGGAATAAGACGTGAATATCTATCTTATCTTCTCTTTATTTGGAGAATACTGTTCTAGGAGGCGAACAATTCTTGAAACATGGTTTTTTTTTTTTCTTCAAGATTTTTATCAACATTGACAAGGGGCAAAGGGGTAGGCGGGCTTGCGTGGTTTTGGTCTTAAGAGAGGCCGCCTGTGAAGTCATCTGCCGTGAACTGTCCCAACACTTTTGACCAGGACTGTAGTCTT
>NC_138159.1:14206852-14279352 GCF_964199315.1 Orbicella franksi
TTGTGCTTGTGCTTGTGCTTATGCTTATGCTTATGCTTATGCTTATGCTTATGCTTATGCTTATGCTTATGCTTATGCTTATGCTTATGCTTATGCTTATGCTTTTGCTTTTGCTTTTGCTTATGCTTATGATTATGATTATGATTATGATTATGATTATGATTATGATTATGATTATAGACGGAGCGGACGGACGGACGTGCCACGGCTTGCTCCGCTACTTCTTAACATCATTTTATTCTTTTTATCCTTTTTAAACGTTTAACCCTCAATATGTACCTACCGGAGAATTTATTAGATTTTATTGGGGGTTTTGGTCCAGAATACACGGCATAAGACTTAGCCTAGACGAAAATACCGCGAAGCATACAGCCATCACAAGACGTCCAGAAAATCG
Source organism: Orbicella franksi (assembly GCF_964199315.1). Lineage (NCBI taxonomy): Eukaryota > Metazoa > Cnidaria > Anthozoa > Scleractinia > Merulinidae > Orbicella > Orbicella franksi. The sequence continues at coordinate 14,207,250 of NC_138159.1, forward strand.
AAGGTGAAGTGGACGGACCAAATGAACGAGGACCTGCTTGAATGCAAAAGAAAGGCACAGGAGCTAATAACATCCAGCGAAGCCCCAGTTAATGGGAATGGAAGGAAAAAGGGATACATAGAGATTATGAAAAACCTATGGGACGCTAAAGGATATGGAGACCTTAGACTAAAACCTCAAAATTTGCGGGACCAAGCATCAAGACTTGAAAAAATTCAAGAAAGGTCAGTGGACAACACCTCGGGTGACTCGAGGGCGATGTCAGGAATTGATGAATCTATGTTTGGCGTCGGAACTCAGTCTGCTTCCAATATTGATCATTCAGACAGCGCAGATTTATTTACTTTGGATTTTCAAGATGTTGGAAGTGATGAATCACGATATGCTAATTCACAAGAAATAGCGAGCGATTTGAATATGACCAGTACCAGTACGGAAATCCCAGGAGGCGCAGAGTTAATGAAGCAGATAGAGCAGAACGATCTAGACAATGTGAGTGTACTGAGGTGTCTGCCAGAGCACAATGTTGTTGATAAGCCATCAATGATCACTTGGGGCATACGGAGTGATGGCAGTCTCATTGTTATACCAACCTCCATCATAACAGATGCTTACAATGAGATTGTTACATGGAGAAAGAATGTTTTTCTGGTGCCATATGGTAAAACCGGAAAGGAATTTATTGATCAGGTTACATCGCACATTAATGACTGGAATAGCAACTCTGATCAACAGCACATATCCTTGAAAGCAGCCTTTGTCCTTTTGGCTGTTGCACTTCAAAAGCCAAGCCCGAAATCTAAGACAAAAGACCATCAGGATTTCCTATCTAAGCGCCTTGCGCTCTGGAAGGAAGGGGAAATCAGCAAGTTGCTACGCGAAGGTAGAATGCTTCAGGGGCGTATTGGAAAGCTTAAGACTTGATCAACCGGAAAAATCCAAGATATTTGCTAAGCTTGTGCTCGAAGGACAAATCAATTCAGCGCTGCGTTTCCTTAGCGAAACATCAACAGGGTGCGTGCTGGAGCTAACGGATGACGTCATGGCCCAGTTGAAAGAGAAACATCCAAACCCGCAACCAACAACGTTGGGCTCACTTCTCTCCGGGCCGATTAATGATGATATCCCTGAATCGGTGTACTCAGAGATAAATGGTGAGATGATAAGGGAGGCCGCGTTAAGAACAAAGGGATCAGGGGGACCATGCGGGGTTGACGCTAATGGTTTTAGAAGAATGATGGCTTGCAAATCCTTTAAACAGTCGTCTACAAAATTATGCGAGGCGATAGCCACAATGACAAGGACTCTATGTACAACTTATATCGACCCTGCAACCATAGAGCCACTGGTGGCAAGCCGATTGATTCCCCTGGATAAAGGTGAAGGTGCAGTGAGGCCTATAGGGTCCGCGAGGTGATACGAAGGATTATTGGAAAGTGTGTAATGAACGTTTCTAAGGGAGACGTGGTTGAGGCGAGTGGTTCACTCCAGCTATGCGCAGGTCAAACGTCCGGCAGCGAGGCTGCTATACATGCTATGCATGCCATATTTGAAGCAGATGACACGGACGCGGTACTGCTCATCGATGCTTCTAATGCATTCAATGCACTTAACAGAGCAACTTCACTGCATAATATCCGGGTTCTCTGCCCTGTAATTGCAGCATATGCCATCAATACTTACAGGAAGTCGGCACGCTTGTTTATTACCGGCGGCAAAGAGATCATGTCAGCTGAAGGAACAACACAGGGTGACCCACTTGCTATGGCCCTCTACGCCTTAAGTGTGCAGCCGCTGATCACAAGCCTGCAGGCGGCGTCCAGTACTAAACAGTGCTGGTTTGCTGACGATGCCTTTGGAGCTGGCTCTGTACTGGAAATCAAGAAATGGTGGGATGTCCTCAACAGCCTTGGCCCAGTCTTTGGCTATTTTCCCAACCCCAAGAAATGTTGGATTATCTCAAAGCCAGATAAAGAGGCAAGCGTGAAAGAAGTGTTCAAGGACACGGCTGTCAATGTGACGGTAGAGGGACAAAAACATCTGGGTGCGCTGATAGGTTCGCGGGAATATCTAGAGGAATACGTTAGCGAGAAGGTGACCAACTGAGTCAGCGAGATTACCAAGCTGGCAGAGTTTGCTCTTTCATAGCCTCCAGCGTGTTATGCTGCTTACACCTTTGGCCTCAAGCACCGATGGACCTATTTTTTGAGAACTTTGCCTGATATTCAAGAATTATTGGAGCCTTTGGAGAATGCCATATCTAAGGTGCTCATCCCTGCAATTACGGAGCATAGGTGCACTCGGCTGGACAGGGACATTCTAGCACTGCCAGTCCGTCTAGGGGGGCTTGGCATGACAAACCCGTGTCTTGACGCAAATCTTGAGCAATCCTCCCCCGTCAAAGTTACCATCCCGCTGGTCCAACAGATCGTGGCTCAATCCCATCAGATGTCGGATGATTCTTTGGTCAAGACACTACAACAGGCAAGGAGGAGTGAGAGAGCAACGGCGCTCCAAGACAGGGCAGAGCATATCAGAGGGGTAGCCCCACAGAAAGACCAACGGGCACTTGACCTTGCTGCGGAAAAAGGGTCATCTGTTTGGTTGACGGTACTCCCCCTTCGTGAAATGGGTTTCAACCTAAATGAGAGAGTTCCGCGATGCAATCAAACTGCGCTACGATTGGCCGGTTGATGATATCCCCTCCACCTGTGTATGCGGTGATGCTTTTACAGTGGACCACGCAATGATATGCAAGAGAGGTGGGTTCGTTACCCAACGTCACAATGAGCTGAGGGACTTAGAAGCCGAACTCCTGAATATGGTTTGTACCGATGTTGAGATTGAGCCTGTCCTGCAAGACATCTCGGGTGAACAGCTGGGAAGAGGTTCTAATCGAGCTCCAGATGCGAGATTAGATATTCATGCGCGCGGGTTCTGGGAGAACCAACGATCAGCATTCTTTGACGTGAGGGTTTGTCACCCTAATGCTGATTCGTATAGGGACCTAGAGCTCCAACAGATATACCGCAATCATGAGAACGAGAAGAAGCGCCTTTACGCGAGGAGGGTTTTGGATATCGAACAAGGAACTTTTACACCCCTTATTTTCACGTCAACAGGCGGCATGGGAAACGAGTGCTTGCAATACCATTCCAGACTGGCGCAGCTGATCTCCATCAAGAAAGGAGAACATTATGCTAAAACAATCTCCTGGATAAGAGCAAGGACATCCTTCGCTTTACTAAGATCCGCACTAATCTGCCTAAGAGGTTCAAGAGCTAGAAGGAAAGCCTTTTGTGACTTTAAGAACATTGATATTGACGTTGAAACCCAGGAGGGAGCCATTATGTAAACACTGTTGAAATAGGTTTTAATAGTTTATTTCTTTCGATTTGATTTATATATTCACCCGACCTGTAACGTAAAGGGACGATTGTACTTTTCATGCGCCAGTTCAAATTGCTAAGGGTAAATAAAGGGGAAAAGTTGAATTACAAAATGTTGTTCTGTTTCAATGCTGTTTCACAATGGAACTTAGTATACTGCTTCATTAAGGAGCTCGATAGCCAAAAAAAAAAACAAAAAACAAAATAGATATATATATATATATATATAAAATTGTTTGTTTTGTTTTTGCTTCTTTCCTTTTTTTCGGGAAAGGGCATTTTTGGCAAACTTAATCATTCTAGTTTCACGAAAAAAAGAAACAGATTATTTCTTCCTTATGCCTCGCATTTTGCTTCTATATTTTACGTTTTCCGCAACGTGTCAATTCACGTTGGTGGTTGTCATGAAAACAGACGTTGTTTCGGCACTCTTTTGGGCCGGAATTCGTCGGATTTCAACGAAAATCTTGCTCAAGCGGTTTAATTAAAAGAATATTGAGTGTGTTTCCCGCTGAACGTCAACTGAATGTCCTCCCCTCAACCCAACGTAAGTTCAACTAGGAATTTTAATCGTTTACATCTCGCTGTGATCTCTGACCGAACGACAGGAAATAGACTTAAAAAAAAAAAAAAATAGAACTGCAAATACCGCGGGAGGCAACGAATTCGAGTCTAAAAGGCAAACACGAGGTAGATGAAGCTTTTTTTTACAGACCTGACCTTTCGCAGGTTTTATAAGTATCGTTTGAAGAACACAGGAAGAAACCCGTGAACTGTTCTACTGAAATATTACTCTGTAATTAAAATATTTCTCCAGCTTAAGTATATGGGAGTAGACTCTTTTTCCTTTATGTTCTGAAGATGCTACAATTTATGCAGTGTATCATTTACTCTGTACTGAAATGCACTAAATAAATCGATCTATACGAAAACAGGCGGGGTTTTCATGCATTGGACACATTTCACATGCCGTGCATGCCAACTTGCATGAACTTTTTCTATTGAATTGCTGATCAGCAGTGATTTTATGATGGTGTGATAATGAAAATTAAGTAGGAAAACCAACTAGGCGGTTCCCCCCACATTTTTTTTTGTTTTTCGTGGATTGACTTTTTCAAGCGATGGTCGACGCTAGTCAATCGCTTTTATCTGGCAAGCATTCCCTTCGAATGTTCGTGATACAAATCTGCTGTGCGGGAACAAAGATTTTCACCCTTCAAGTAGCCCTGCGCCTGCACTCACATTGCTCAGCGGATTCTGCCCACTTTAGAGGGGCCGAGGAGCACTAGGAACAAGATATTAGTTCGTGAAGCCATATACTGCATGTCTCTTGTAAAAGAACCAATAAATTGTAACCATATTAGCGTTTTGCAAACAGAATAAACACGCGAGTAAATAAATAAACAAATAAATAACAATAATAATAATGATGATTATTATTGTTATTATTATTATCATTATCATTATCATGATCATTATTGTTATTATTCAATATTATTTTAAATTACCGAAACTTACATAAGAGCCACATGAGTTGTTATAAATTACAACTAGATTGTAACCTGTGACCTGTCACACCCAATATTTTGAACTTTAACACCCAACACTTAAGTGGATCGGAGTATGGACTGAGGGTAAAATGCAGACTGCAGACCAGAGATAAAATGCAGACTGCAAACTACAAACTTCTTAAAAACATATCGTTGCGGTCTTCATTTTACTCCTGGTCTACAGCCTACATTTTACCGTCAGTCTGCATTTTATCCCCTGTCCGCGGTCTGCAGTCTGCAGTCCGAAAACCTAGGTGTACAATAAGCCGCTTTCTTATATTGTAAAACTGTACTCAACCTTGAAAGATAGAGCCCTACCACTATCAACAATAAAAAAATGAGAAACAAAGATATCAGATAACTCACCTCTTAAATCTTTGCAAGAAAGTACCTATTGGCTGCCATGTCTTTTTTGGCGTCTCATGGCGATCAACTTCTTAAGCTGTAGGGTTGTTACACCTTTCGTGTACACGTTTCTTGAGTACAAAAAGATCTGATATTTTCCGAACTGAGAACGAATTTGTCCGATACCTAATAAAGAGCGAACATCACTCGGGACCTGAAAGCTCTGTTCAAAAATGGTTTAAATCCGACGTGTTTTGCCAATGTCACAGCGCCACAAACTTGCCGGCAAATCCTAGCCTGCGAGCAGACTCACGTTTGGGTATTGAGGGCGAGTGGCGCGGGTGCGCACGTGAGCGGCGAAGCCGCGAGAAAGTCACTTTCTTCGTGCCTCCTCACCAGACTCCTCCCCGTCGGAGCGCTTCACTTTTAAATTCGCTTTTTTCCGCTCGCACGTGTGCTCCCTAATGTGAGCCTGCTCCCAGGCTAGCAAATCGTAGTTTAATTTTTATGTTCAATACACCTTGACCTGCCATTTTTTTTAACGACTAGGCCTAAGAACTGAGTACAGTTTTGCAGTTGTTGTTAATAATTAAAATAATCCAACACGTAAGGCACATTTTGGACGATTTTGTACAAGTGAAGTGCATGCTACCCGTGTAGTTATTGGAGAACCTTTAGTCGAGTATTTCTTTGCAAAGTAATGTTTCCTAGTTGTAGTTAAGAATAAATTAGCCGGAAAACTTTGCTTGAAACCCTAACAAGTAAGCTGTTTGTGGCATTTCTGTTTTATGTAGTTTTGACTAGCTTGTATGGTCACAACGAGAAAGCCCAACATAAACGATTTTGCTCGATCACACCACTCTTCTTTTCCTGAAAAATGGCACCAGTTTATAAGATCTTGCAGCATTTAACTTGAATAGACCTAGATAGCTCAAAAGGATAGTAACTAAAGATCTGTACCCGCAGTTTTTTTAAACATCTCATTTACTTTGACACGCCTTTTTTTTGTCACTAATGCCCAGTCCCCCAATAAAAGTGATTTCTAATTTTATTTTTTAAGGGGTTATATCCAGTGCCTTTTGAGCATGCGTAAATTGGGCGCACCAAAAGCTCCATTCAAGCATGTCGCATAACTTTCTAGGACATTCTTGGTGTGCGATTTTGTCTGACTTGCTTCCTTTATTCGTACGTGCAGTGAATTCGCGGTCGTCCAAATAATTCTATCTTTTATGTAAAGTTCAGACCTACTGTCGGCGAGAAATTAAGGTAAGTACAGTTATTTAAGAACGAAGTGAGCTACTTTGCTAAATCACGCGAGAAATGATCAGGCGATCATGTAATATATGGTAACGAGTCAGATTATATAATGACCACGCAATGTGGCTTTGCAAGACCACTTTTTAATACTGTAACAGTATTATAAATCTAATATTTTATAAAAGAACAGACTGGGCGTTGAACATAATGCTCGGGAAAAATTCTTATGGGGTTTAATTTACCCAACGATGCTTGTGTTTTCCACAAAATTTGCATAGCACAATCGGTTGAGGTCATCGCGCAATGTTCCCTTTCCTGAAACCTAAACGGCATTCCTTCGCTTCTTTTAGTTAATCACGGCCTTGTCACCTATTCCTGAGTAAGTGGTAGCCAAAATTCACGGAATACAGCAATCAAAATATGTGTCTTATTGTGTCCCAGACGTTAGTCGCCTTTTGATTTGACGAACGTCAGATCTAGAGACATCAAATAAAGTACGTCTGATCGGAGAATGTTGTTGATAAACATTATTATACGTACCAACAGGCATCCACTTAAGTTCACGAATTGAAGCGATTTTGTAGCGTTTAGAGCAAACAGCAACTGTTACGGTCGAAACAAAACGAAATGAATGCGGTTGTTAAGGTAACAACCGTTGCGTGACGTCCCCAAACGACAGCTGCGAAGGAAGCTTCGTACGATTCTACACTGAAGCTTACGTTTCACTGTGCTATTACTTGACGACCCTTGATCAATGCTATGCAAGGTAAAACTGTGAATTTTGAGATGTCAAGGTTTTTCAGTTTCATCCCTGAATGCTGTAAAATTCGGTATATCAGTTTGACAAGCAGCTTATGCGATAGAAGATGATTCTTATATAATAGCTGGTTTTCACATGACGTCACTAAAATCTATTGATCTTCCTGAGATTTTACTTAAATGATGTATGAGAGCAGCTGAAAACTAATATTCATACAAATTTTCGCTCCGAATGGGTTCCTGGTTTTGTGATAAACTACGCTTGAATTTCTAAGCTTTTGCGTGACACGGTATTTACATGACGGCCAAGAGAGCTGTCATGATGGTTAAAAGAGTGACTTATTTCAGAGAACTTGGCTATCTAAACGGTTCATGTCTTAGAAAAAGTATTATTTTAATGTTTTAGAGTTCCTCGAGGGATAAATTCACGCTTTTGTAGCGAAACTCAGTGACAGATGTTTCTGTTAGTTTCCGGCCGCCATGTTGGTGCCCATACGGATGGGCACCAGAATGGCGTCTCCATACAAATCTCTAATATATAGATTTAGGCCAGCCTAAAAGCGGAGCTCCTCAGTTATTTTTCGGAATGTTGTTACTAATGAAGATAATCCAACTTGTATGAGGTAAATTGCGAATGATTTAATAGTTTCAGCCGGAACTAGTATTACATCAGCAGATCGAGGTGTAAGATGGTGTGATTATGAAATATAGAGCCATGATCTCAAGGATTTCTTGGAAGCAAACCAAAAATCTTGATCACATAACAGAACTGTCTTCTGTGCTTTTTGGTGGCATTTCTTGTTCTTTCCTACCTTATTCAGAAAGACAAGGCATTGTTATTAATCATTATATTCTTTCTAAGCTAACGTGAGGACTCCCACACAAAAGAAGTTTAAACATTTTTTTGTTGTGGAGACTGATTGAAATGCAGTGGTTACAATATACTCAGTCCCTGAATCTCTACCAAATGAAATCTCACAAAAATACCAAAACAGCATACATATGTGAAAAGTTGGAAAGTTTTGTTTTCTAACTTGTCCCCAAAGATACATTTAGCCATCTTCACTATTGTATGGAGTCTCCTCCTGCTGGAAGGGTTTGCAATAAGCAAAATCACCCTCACATGAATGGTAATTACGATATATATATTTTTTTGCTGATCATGAATACTTGCATAGGCTTCTAATAATAATTTTATTATTCAATTTCAATGTGATTTGTTCTTTTTCTCGACTGGCATTGTGGACTGCAAGAGCTGTTATTGGGTTCCATTAATTAATTTTGCTATGATTAAATTATACCAAGAATTATCAGTAAGCTAAGAGGAAGTTATATTATATACATGTATTTTGTCTGCACTACACAACCAAATGCACTCCAAGGTTATCAGGCATAGGTACATTTGTCAGAAGAGCCCAGCATATCCAAGATATGTTTTGATTGATGCATCAATTAAGATAATTTACAGCAAAATGGATGAAAAATACATCAATATCCTACATGCACCAAAGCCAGACATGGGGTTATAAGGCAATCATTTAAACAACAGATTGAAATAATTTATAAATTAGAGAACACTATTTCTACAACAGAATGGAACAAATTAACCTTATCGGACATTGCGAATGGCAAGGCTGTCTGTAGAATGTCACAAATTTCTCAACCCTTTCTTTCTACAAAAATGCTAATCCTGCAACTCTGCTTAAGACCCAGTTCTCCATTTCGTGTTGGCAAAATATCAATTTATGCCATGTCCAATGCAGATTATCACAAAATTGATTTAAAAGCTCAATAAATATCATTTTAAAGCCAAAAAGCCAATTATGTAAATAAACCATGAGTAAATTATCTCTAAGAAAAACTGATTAATTTAAAAGGCACTTAAAAATAATTAGTTAATATGTGTTTCTTAATAATGTAATGCAGTGTATCTGTCGCAATGTTGCAGCTATGATATTACTACAAACAGGATGGGTTGCAGAACTGAACCTCCAAGTCAGTTTATTCAATGAACTTGGTGCAGAATTTATAATCCCATCAAGTTGTCTGTAAATACAGAGAAACCAAACATAGCATTACAATCATAAGTAATGAATTACTGAACTCTTTTACATGTATGAACAGTGTATGTTCCATTAATATTGGGGATCTCTCAGAAGCTGCATCCATAATAAATTAATTTGTTCCCAGATGCATTTGTTTATAGAACTTTTCACAAATTAATATCTCTGTCATAACAGTGATCTCTGTGTTCTACAACAATTAGTACACAAGAAAAATCCACTCAGTAAGATATTGTTTACAATAAAAATCAATGCCTATAAGCAATCATAAGGACCTTAAATTTATATTTCCTCAGAAATATCTCACCAGGCCATGGTTGCTTGAAAAATCTTTGATGTTTTAATACAGGCTCCCCATCTGTAAACTGTTCATATATTGACGGACAGGAACAGGCATGTGATTCCTTTCTTTGATATACAGTGTACTTCATTGTTAGTTGTTTACTGAGTGTTAGTAGTGAATCAAATGCTAGGGCTTGGTACTCCAGCTTTCACTGTGGCAGGCTCTGCCCTGAAATACAAAGCAAACTTACATAACTGTTATGAACTTCGCCACTTGCTTTCAAGAACAAATGCAATGTGCTTCAAACAAGAAACTGGAACATTGAGGGTTACAACAATGTGCACAGTTCCAATCACAGGGTCATCCAGGCTGTTTCGTTGTACATATAACTGTACAACTGTACATGAGTTCAGCTTCCAGAAGAAAATCAGAGTTTGTCAGGATAAATACTGATGTTCTTGCTTACTCAATGAATGAATGTGCAGTTTCAGAAGATATTCACACCCAACACCCATTCATGGCCAGTCTTTAGAAATTCCAAATTAAAGTATCAGGAATCAAGAGCTCTAATAGAGAAAAAACCTCCATGTGGGGTATGAATCTTTTCTTGAAGAAAACAATGTCTGAGAAATCATTAATTACAAAATAATGTTTAAGAAACATCTTACCTTTCAGAGAATTTTGTAATCTACAATGTCTGGCCAGTTCATATATTTGACAAGTTGGCACTGGGTGTGTTTGTAAATTTGTGCACTTCAACATCACATTACTATGTAGTAGCACTGGTCAACTAAAAACAGCATAATTTGGTTAATTAATATACACTGTACATTATTAGGTTAAAATATTGGTGTAGATTGTTGGACATCAACAGATACAGAAACTATTTGCTCCTGAATCATAACGAGTGAAAAATCCTGCATGAGACATTTACATGTACATGTAACAGCCCTCCACCTCAGAACCATCACAGATATGATATGATATTTTTAAACTCTCTGAAATTTCAGATTATTCAAGATTAACATATGCACATACATCATCTGGGGCAACCCTAAAACACTGAATTTGGAAACTGAAATCCGGAATCCAGAATCTGGAATCCAGAATCCGGAACCAAAAACCAGAGTCTGGAATCCAGATATTATGAATGATGATAGAAATAATTCACTTCAGCAATGTCTAATAAATAAATATGAGCAAAAATTATTTTGTTGTTATTTATTTTCTTGGCTTTACTTCAGTCCCAGACTGTAATTGCTAAAAAATTATTGACTAGTTCTGAACAACCCTTAGCTATATATCTGGCCCGGTTGTTCAAAAGCTGCATAAAGCTATCCATTGGGTACATCACTATCCAGTCAGGGTTACTGATTTTTTGGGTGGATAGAGTTACTCATAGCCTGCAAGCAGGCTCTAGTATCTGTTTCTAGTGTCTGAGCAGGCTAAATAGGTGTCTAGTGTTTTTCTGCATTGGCATGTGACCAAGAGCCTTCATGCGGCTTTGTCACTCGCGTCCCCAGCCCAAACACAAGAGCCTGCTCATAGGCTAAGTTACCCATCTTTTATTCAAGCTGGCCCTAGTGAGAGCCCACTTCTTGTCTAGATCAAATTGCTCTGAGAAGACTGGTGAGCAGCACGTTAACAACAAGCTATTATAGGCTATTGCAGTGAGTTTCTGGCAGTCTTTTAGCATCTTTTAACAACATGTGGTCTGATCTGTTAGCAAGTGAGAAGCAGACGGAAGTAAGTGTGCAACATTTCTACAAATTGTTTTAATATGATGGCCGCCAAGAATATGAAAGGCTGATTTGTCACAGTATCAGTGTGGAAATTGTGTTAATCTGGAATTGGTCTCGTATCTGTTGGAAAAATCAAATTTCATATTTAGACCAGATGGGTTAGCTTTTGCACTTCGAAAGTGGGGGCGTGACTGTCAATGTACAGGGGGCTGTCACTGACGGATATCCTGTTCTCTATGACATTTTCTATCTTGTTCAGTATCCACTAGACATAAAGGATAAATTTATACTCCTGGTAAATTGAAGATCACTTATCAAACAAAATGGCAATTACCAGCAAGCTTATTTTAGACACTCTCAAGGTGCTTGGAATAAAATTAAGATGCACTTTACTGAGATTCTCATAATCATAGCCCTCACTAAAAATAATAGTTGCACGATTTCAACAGACGGGGAATTTTTGTTTCAAAAAAGGTTAAGTTTGAGGTCCTTTTTACTTGGCAGCTTACTTTTTACAGTCAAAAAGCTAAGCAAAACAATTTTCGCGTATTTGAAGAACTTATTTTCTTTGATTTGTGGATTCCGGTTTCCAGTTTCTGGGTTCCAGTTTTTGGTTCTAGATTCCGGATTCCGGATTCCGGTTTCTGGGTTTTAGGGTTGCCCCATCTTTAACAGAGTGTTTGCTTCACATTCAGTTTACACATGGCTGTTATCCAGCATAGGCAGACTTATAAGTTTTCCTTCAAAAATATATTGCAACAACTATTGCATCTTTCATTACCTATTCTTGTGATGACATGACACAATATCCAAGAACAAGAAGTCATAAGCATAAAACTAACTTACGTGGTAGTGCTTACAGTTCCTCTTACTGTCTGCATATGCCATCCATAAACTGGTGCTGCCTGGACAATGTACTCATTATTTTTCTGATCACACCTTTTAAAACGTCACTGTTATATAATTTGCCCTGAAAAAGCAATACATGAAATGTTATGCCTTTGGCACTCACCAAATACCTTTACATGATGTATAATGAACACCATATCAACATTCACAATTCTTTTTACTTTCATTGTAACTCTTTTGTGTCATTTTCCCTCACTTGAAGACAGGACTTCCACATTAGGTGATTTGCCTCTGGAACCTCTATGAATTCACAGGGAGTGATAACAATTAAATCGTGACTGATTTTAGCAAAGGAGGCATTCAAATGTCAGATTTTAATGCTAAGTTTATACAGTAACTTTACATTACTCTTCATATATGTATATAACCTCTCAATTATTGCACCTATAGACAGAAGGTGTGCTGGGGGAAGAAATGTTCTAAACTCTCTGAACTTTTCCCCCTTACCTGTAATAGGATAACTATTATGAACTACGGTTTGTAACCAACACCAACATCAGGTTATGTATACACATGTATGTTTGTTGTCGTCTGTAATCATAAAAAAATAAAAATTTAAAATCCTCCATAAAGTTCATACTCAACAACACTGCTACATGTAGCACTGTTACTGGAATTCAATTTAAGTGAAACTGTTGCAACAGCTCTGTCAAAATTGTTTCTAGCAGTTAAGGCAGGATAACAGAATATACATGTAGCACACAGCAAAGGCTAGAGATACACACATGTTAGTTATCAGTTAGGATTTGGTGAGCTTCTGTGCTGTAGGTATGGTGGAAAATAATAGATTATCAGAAATGAAGGTTCCTGAGACATTTTGACAACACTGAGAGGAATTAATATATAAATTCACAAAAGAAGAAGAAGTTCTTGCCCTGTCCAATTCTCTGTAATAAAAATATCATTCACATACAAGTCATTTATTATATATGGTTTGTGTTTAAAGCCGATATAATGCACACTCTGATGGGCCAATTCCAGTGCATTATTTACATTTACATGGTATGCCTCGGTAAAATCATAAAACATTGCGTGCGACTAAAATAAAAAATATAAAAAATAAAAAATAAAAAGAAATGCCTAATTCATAACAATTTAAAATATTCAACACTAAAATGAATGTAATTCTTTACTTGAAAATTATTCTCCCGTAATGCCCATGGGCCAATTACAGGGATGCTAAAAAGTCCTAACACAAAGTAAAAGGAAATTAAGAAAACTGTTGCTTTTTTCCGGAAAATTGTAGCGACTGAAGACAATGATGGAACACTCTGAGAGTGCATTCTATCAACCTGATGAGATAAAATTTAAGGAGAATAGAGTATTCACAAAGTTATATCACAAATGAATTGGTACAGGAGAGGAGAAAGGAAACTGTACAGCCAGAAAGAAACTGAAACTTTCTTCAACGAGCAAAAAAGTATACATGCACAACAAAGAAAACAGTCAGTGACACTCATTTAATAAATTAGTTAATAAAAAATTAGTGTGAAGAAGAGAGCAGAGAGAGAGAGAGTGGAGATAGGAGAACGCTCTCTCCAACTAAATTGTGTATATATGTATTTATTATATGGAGAAGAGTGTTTTACTGGGAACTAAACCACTCGTAGATTCCATACGCCACTTCATCCGGGACCCAAGTGGTGTATTTTCTGTATGTCACCTTTGTGAGTGTCGTATCGTTCAATGAATTCACGATTCCCGCCTTTTGCTTTTGTTGAATTGGTTTCTCCATATAATAAAAAGAACATTACACGTTGGCTCGAAGATATGAATTTTATGTTCTCGTGGCAAGAACAATATCTCACGAGTTCACTTCGCTCACTCGTGAGATATTGTTCTTGCCACGAGAACATAAAATTCATATCTTCGAGCCACTGTGTAATATCCTCTATGTAAAAGTTATTCTTATTACCGAGAAATGGTCAGGGCAAGAATTTCTATTACACTGTTCAATTTACTGAGTTAATAAGTACCATCTCACTTTTTAGGAACATTTCCATACTTAGTGTAAATACCGTGTTGGGGAATAACCTCTTATTAAGAAAATAGGGTCCATGTACCCCCAACCAAAAGCAATGGCACAAATAAAATGAAATAGCCAATCAAAATCAAAGCAGAGCTTTATTTGCAGACAGGATTGTCATGCATAATCGTCTACTCGACATTTTGGACTATATAAGCATTTCACCAAATCGAACTGATTGGACACACAACAAAATAAAACGAGGAAATCTACATTATAAACACAAGATGCATATCACTACATCTGAGCTCGAGTATCAACAGCAAATCCCTTCTCAATGAAAGGTGACCGAATAAAAGAGGGATAAAGAAAATTCGTTTAAGCTTGCGGTGTTAAAGTTTGAAAATTATTCACGCTTAAATTTGAATTTTATTGAGAGTCTGTATTTTTGCAAGCTTTGCAGTCATTTTATTGGCAGTAGCTTTACCAGTCTTCAACCAAATTAACCTCGGAATTCACAAAAGCATTTTGCCAAACCGAATAAATCGAACTAACAAAACGAGGAAATCTCCATACTTTGTAATCACAATATGCAAATATTCACATAGGAACAAAAGTAAATTTAGCAAATCCTGTTCGCTTCGGCTTAAAATGGTTTGTAGACCTTTCTTGGTTTTCAACAACAGAAGAAGAAATTTTAGCAGTCTACGAAGCGGCAGTGCTAACTAACTCAAAGAAAACTTCAAAACTCGCCCGGCCGTGTTTACAAGTACGGTTTTGGTTCAGCTTATTTTTAGACGTGAGGTTATAAGCTTAAGTTGACGACGAAAATCGACAGAAAACTCAATTTGTTTACAACTTACAGCAACCTCCAAAGCGACCCACGTGTTATTGTTTAGAGAAGAGCGAAATTAAAACGATGCAATTTTTAAAATCTCTTACAGCATGGCTTCAAATAAGGAAGACTTTTAATGGATTCCAATTGAAAATAAGCTTCTATCGCCGAGGCAGCTTGTTAATTTTCATAGCAAACGCAACAACAAAAGTCACTTACCGCAAGTTGGCAATTCAGTTCGGCCAGTGTAAATCTTCCAGGCAGAAACTTGCACCAAAAGTTGTGAAGACTGAACTGAAGTTATATTTTCGATAGACCAACGAATCAACCACTTCTTTCCGCTACGTTTACTGTTTTGTAATTTCTCTAAAACACTCGGGTACGTTTGATTTCTCTTGTTCATCACCTGACCAAATCAGGTGACTGTTGAATTTTCTTGCACGGCTGCACAGCATCACGTTCGCGCGAATTTTGAACTTGGCCATGGGGAGTTCGGCAGTCTTCTGAATCAGTCTGTCGGATACTTTCGTCTCCTTTCTATAGCCCTCGTTAGCTTTGGTTCACGGCATTGTTCGGTATTATTTCACTTCCTTTCTCTAGCCCTTGACTAGCTATAATTCACGGCATTGTTCAGTACTGTTTCGCCTCCTTCCCCAGCGCTGGCCCGCTCAGTCTTTTTCGCGATCTTCTTCGCTACTTCTTTGCCTGTTAATTCTTGCTTTCTGTTTATTGCTTCAGTGGAACCCTGTCTTAAAAATCGTCTTTAAAATATTAGCTCAACCTCCGCTATCGTTTTTCTTTAAAAATCCCGCCAAGAAAAATGGCATTCTCCCGCTACAAACCGAGGGTGCATGTCTCTGTCAACCTATTAGCTGGAGTATGACCGCCATCTTGCGCGACTCCGTCGTCGTCGTCGTCGTCGTCGTCGTCGTCGTCGTCGTCGTCGTCGTCGTCGTCGTCGTCGTCGTCGTCGTCGTGCGTACGCGCCCACGAGCAATACCGCTAGCCATGATAACCATGAGAAAATCAATTCATGGGTTTCCTTTTCTTCCCTATACGGGTATGGGGCGCCGCTATAAATTTGGGTAAAAAATTTCTCCGCATATCTCGCATAAGAAAAATTGCTGTGACCAGAATTTTGGCGAGAGTCTGCATATTTACCTTCTATCATTTCCCAGATTCAGGACTTTATCTACTGACCAGTTTTGATTCTTATTTTGATCTATTTTGAATTGCGTGACACTAAAAACCAGCAATATGTAATTCGGACAGAATAGACCCCTCCACAGTTTTTCCGTCTTTAAATAATTATTGTACGTAAAAAAAAAAAGCGAGCGGTGGATACTGCTGGAAAAAAGCGCCGCAAACCTCGTAAAATAGCCATGTTTTTGAGTCACATCCTAGGGGTGGCGAATGGTCCTACAAAAACCATGAGTCTCGCAGAATTTTCGTCGAATTTAACGGATTCCACTGCCTCCTTTTTTAGCAGTTATATGCATCTCGAAGCTTCGATTTCTTCACTATGCTGTCTCGGAGTCTCTATTTTTTTTTAAGGCTGAGCAAGTCTAGAAGTCATGATTTATTTGCTTGTTTTTCCAAATAACATCTGAGGGTGTTACAGTCTGAAAGTCTCGCGTTCGCATTTAAAACGCGAATTAAAAAGGCACAAATACGCTGGGCTCGCAAAGAAAATCGCTTGTCTTGCCTTTTTGCCATTCCGTGGTCATTCGACAGCCCTATAATCTTTTTCGTAAACCTTCGATAGCGAACAGACCTTTCACGCTTGGAAGGAAGAATGTGCCTCCAGAACAAAAACGTTACATTACGGAAATTTTACCAACTATGTGTCTACTTTTGAATCAGATGCTCACTATTCTGTCAGATATTTCTGCTAAACCTGGTCATTTCATTAATTTCAAGGTACCTTCTCCAGCCATGCCGATCGATTTTCTTGTTCTAATGTGAAGAGAATAATAATACAAAGATCACTTTTTTTTTTTAATGGCAGCCGGCTTTATTCTCAAATAATTAACAATTCAGGAAAAAAAAAAAAAAAAAAAAAAACGGTTTCGTGTATATCTTTTGTATTGATAAATTCTTGCACTTAAGTAAACAAAACAAACTTCGTTTGTGCTAAATATCAGTTCCAGATTTCAATCTGCGTTTTATCGAAACTCTGTCATGTTTATGGCGTGGCCGGATGCTGAAGTCGAAGATTAACTTTCATTTTCCTTAGCGATAAAATATACAGTTTAACTTTATAAGAGTAGATGGTTTCGCACGTGCTTAAACTATCTTTTGGGGAATGGAGGGGAGGGGGTGTTCTATATAGTATTGCGGTAATCTTGTTGGAAGTTTCGTTAATTTCGTGATTTGTAGAGACCCTTTTCAAAAGTGCAGCGAAAA
The DNA here is from genome assembly GCF_964199315.1 of Orbicella franksi. NCBI lineage: Eukaryota > Metazoa > Cnidaria > Anthozoa > Scleractinia > Merulinidae > Orbicella > Orbicella franksi. The sequence goes on from NC_138159.1 coordinate 14,224,754, forward strand.
AATGAAATAAGACCACCTTAATTAGGATGAGACTTTGTTTACATCTTAGTTACAAAATCATAGAAATAGTCTGAGTACGAGGCCAGCATGATTTTGTTTAATTGTACATTTGTTTACACAATATTTTTTACGGCCAATGAAGAAAATAAAATTAATTAAATTAATAAACTAAGAACTTGTTCTTTTTCTTTCTTTCTTTCTTTTTTCTTTTTTTCTTTTTTTTTCTAGTACGTTATTAAATTTCATGGTCTGTTTTAGCTTGTCATAAAAAAAAAAAACAAATGGTCATGGCTTATTTGTTTTTGCTGTGATTTTTGCTTCTTTGTTTGTTTTTCTTTTAATTGTTTGACAAATAAGAACTTAATGGTGCTGGATTGTCAAGGTCTGTCAATGTAACAGATGTTGTTCCGTCCGCCATTGCACTCATATGTTTGCATTTAAAGTTTAAAACTTCTCTGATCTGTAAGTAAATCAACAGAATAAGTGAAAGATGTATCAGAGCAGAATTTAGAAACAGGTCCGGAAAGGACTTCACAATCATATTAAAATCTGCTGTGACTCTCCTCTTGACCAAATTGACACTTTTACATTGGCAGGCTGCTTGTTTGTATGTATAAATGGTGTATTGATTGATTAATGTGGGTTCATTTTGGAAATGTTTCATTGAGACCATCTACTCTAAAGAAAGGAACGATTCTCAAACGAATATATCAGTTTGTGGTTAATTCGTAACGTTGCCTAGTCAGCTTCTCTTCTCTGATATGTTCTTAAGACTACTTCATTATCTCACAAAACAAACAAAAAAACAAAAATTAAACAAGTGAAATCACTTTTCTCTCAATGCCGCCACCATGACTGACAATCTTGCAATTGTTTCCAAATACGTTTAGTGTCTTATATTAACTTTGCCACGAATACAAATAAAAGCTTGCCAGCTATCTGCATCTAATACTCCCTTATGGGGCCGTTTAGCCGAGAAATAGGGTATTCTGTAGGTAACTATAACAATATGAAATGGGATGTCGATTCGGAGTCACAAGTAGGGTGTGGAAAATGACATATTTTGACAAGAGACAGTAAAAGGCTTGAAATATCGGACCCCTAATTCCTTTTTATGATTCCGTATCAATTTTTTTTCCTCCTCTGTGTAATTAGCTAACTGGTCAGCCTCCAGCTTACTGGGGCTCTTAGCTATTTTATTTTGCTTTTCAATATATATACTTTTAAATACACACCTAAGGCTCTATTTGAGCCATAATCGCTTCACTACAGGAAATCCATCTTTTTCTCCAGGCAGCCCTCATTGAAGAAAAGAAATGGCTTCTATCATTGAGAAGAAATTAGTGAAAATCCTCGAGTGCGCAATTTGTTTGGACTCATACGAGGAGCCAAAAGTGTTACCATGCCAACACACATATTGTAGGAAATGTCTGGAGCAGCTCGCATTTGGAGATGGGCGTATACGGAAAGTTACATGTCCTGAATGCAGAAGAGTCATTAAGGTAAGGCAGAAGGCTAGGCAGAAGCAAAATATTAATATTTTCATAGTAATTGAAAAGCGTTTCATTTATAGATTTTTACTGCTAATGCTCTTACAATCTTCCTTCTTACTTTTGATTAATGGTTTGCACAGGTTGATGTTAAATCTTTCCGGTAGTTATGCCACCGTTTGCGGTTAACAAAATTACCTTAAAACTGCATCGAAAGGAAGGACCCGAAGATGGTATTTAAAAAAAAAAAAAAAAAAAAAAAAAAAATATCTATATATATATGTCTGAATTTATGAAAACCCTGTCAAATTTGGGGCAAAACTTTCGCGCCTGCCTGCCGGCGATAGCCAGCAGGGAGGCCTTTGCGGTGCTTGAAAAGCCAGAGGGGCTTCCGTCAAGCAGGGTGGGGGAAGATAGCCCTGGGACCTGGCTACCCGCTGATACCAAGCGGGGCTGCCAGGAGCTAACCCCAGGGGGGTGGGGTGGGTCACAGAGAGAGGCACATTCCTCAGTTAAAACTGCTCATTTTCTTTGCAGGACAGCCTTGGCCGGCAATGCCCTGCAGTCTTAGGGGCTGGCAGCCAGCCAGCCAGACACAAGCAAGGTGGGTGAGTAGGCTGTGTGTTGACAGAGTGCCTGTGGTTGATCGAGTGAAAAAGCCTGTGTATTTTCTTGGAAAAGTGTCAGGGTGGTTGTGTTGAAATTAGCACGGTTTTCATAAATCCAGACATATATATATATATATATATCAACGACAAATTTGTAACTTAACATTTCGATTGGCTGAGGTTGTGCTACTCGCGAGGCCTTCCCGTTTCCGTTTTTTATTTATTTATGTATTTATTTATTTGTTTTTTATTTTATATATATATATATATATATATATATATATATATATATATAATATATATAATTCATAAATTCAGACATATATTGGCGGGAAATGCCCGGGAAATGCCCCCAGCATGCACCTGCCGGCTGGAAGTGATTCCCATGACTGGTTTGGGGCCACAGCAGCTAAACTGGAGCCCCCCCCTAAATCATTCTGCCCCAATATATGTCTGGATTTATGAAAACCGTGCTAATTTCAACACAACCACCCTGACACTTTTCCAAGAAAATACACAGGCTTTTTCACTCGATCAACCACAGGCACTCTGTCAACACATAGCCTACTCACCCACCTTGCTTGTGTCTGGCTGGCTGGCTGCCAGCCCCTAAGACTGCAGGGCATTGCCGGCCAAGGCTGTCCTGCAAAGAAAATGAGCAGTTTTAACTGAGGAATGTGCCTCTCTCTGTGACCCCCCCCCCCACCCCCCTGGGGTTAGCTCCTGACAGCCCCGCTTGGTATCAGCGGGTAGCCAGGTCCCAGGGCTATCTTCCCCCACCCTGCTTGACGGAAGCCCTCCTGGCTTTTCAAGCACCGCAAAGGCCTCCCTGCTGGCTATCGCCGGCAGGCAGGCGCGAAAGTTTTGCCCCAAATTTGACAGGGTTTTCATAAATTCAGACATATATTGGCGGGGAATGCCCGGGAAATGCCCCCAGCATGCACCTGCCGGCTGGAAGTGATTCCCATGACTGGTTTGGGGCCACAGCAGCTAAACTGGAGCCCCCCCTAAATCATTCTGCCCCAATAATTATTGGCGGGGAATGCCCGGGAAATGCCCCCAGCATGCACCTGCCGGCTGGAAGTGATTCCCATGACTGGTTTGGGGCCACAGCAGCTAAACTGGAGCCCCCCCTAAATCATTCTGCCCCAATATATGTCTGGATTTATGAAAACCGTGCTAATTTCAACACAACCACCCTGACACTTTTCCAAGAAAATACACAGGCTTTTTCACTCGATCAACCACAGGCACTCTGTCAACACACAGCCTACTCACCCACCTTGCTTGTGTCTGGCTGGCTGGCTGCCAGCCCCTAAGACTGCAGGGCATTGCCGGCCAAGGCTGTCCTGCAAAGAAAATGAGCAGTTTTAACTGAGGAATGTGCCTCTCTCTGTGACCCACCCCACCCCCCTGGGGTTAGCTCCTGGCAGCCCCGCTTGGTATCAGCGGGTAGCCAGGTCCCAGGGCTATCTTCCCCCACCCTGCTTGACGGAAGCCCCTCTGGCTTTTCAAGCACCGCAAAGGCCTCCCTGCTGGCTATCGCCGGCAGGCAGGCGCGAAAGTTTTGCCCCAAATTTGACAGGGTTTTCATAAATTCAGACATATATATATATATATATATATATATATATATATATATATATATATATATATATAAAGTTAAGATGCTTCGAGCCAACAGGGATGCCACGCGCCAGAAGGATCCAAAAGGATTCGTAGTCCAAACCTCGAGTAATGAAATTTGTAGGCAATTGTGGAAAACGAGGACGGACAACTTCGAGCGAAAAAAATATGTATATACAGTAAAAAATCTAAGAAATCTAAAAAAAAAAGTTTAAAAATTTAATAAAAATAAACGTTTCGGTCAAAGACCTTCATCAGTTGCAGTGCAAGTGAATAATAAATTACAATAACCTTAAATAAGTTTACAGTATAAAAAATGACATAATATTACAAAGATGATTACATAACAGGGCGTGGTAACACATGAAAACGAAAAAATTAACCAATGATAAACAATCGGTGATTACTAAGCGAGATACTATGACAATGCGGTACAAAACTCAAAAGACACAAACCAAATAAGAATAAATAATCGAATATAATACAAATAAGATTAATATCAAAAAAGTAACGCGATTCGTCGAGTCAGCCGAAAGTGTGAAGGGACCCGCGTGTAAAATATTCAATGTTCAAAAAAGGCGGTCCCAAAATCCCCAAACAAAGCCCTTGAAACTATGCCGCGGCAAGGCACAACAGGCGCCCTAAACAGGGCTCTTAAACAACAATAATGTAATAAATTCCCCGATGGGGGCCCCTGAGAAAACCTAGCGCTAACAAAGCTAACAAGATCCAAGGTCAGGGCCTTTGAACACCTGAACTAAGATAACCGCCAAATTTGCAAGTTATTTTTGCGCTAATTGTAGTTTATTCTTTTTTTCGAGTGGAATTCCTGACGTTTATTCAAGCCAAAAGGTGCCAGAGAGAACAACTGTGCACTCCAATATGCCTCTTTAGTGATTAAAAGCTTTTCGATGTTACTTGTATTGTTTGCATTTATCTGCACTTGATCAATACACTGGAAAGAAAAGTCGTTTAAGTCGTGCGGTGTTCTGTTGAAATGCACCGCTACCTCACAAGTCTTTTTCTTGGTCAGCATAGCAGACTTGTGGTTGCGAAATCTAACTCTAAAATCTGTTGTTGTAGAGCCAATGTATTGTAAGTTACACTTCTTACACGAAGCCAAATAAATGACATTTTTTGAATCACAGGAAAGTTTCAATCGTATCTTATAGCTCTTGCCTGTTTGAAAACTTTGGAAAGAATTTGATTCAACAAAGTAGTTGCGACAGAGATCACATCTTGTTCTTTTGCATTTAAAGCAACCCTTAACCTCAACAACCTCTTCAACCTTAGTGTTAGAGCCATAACGAGATGGCGTTAACAACTCCTTAAGGTTTTTAGATCTTCGAAAAGAGGCTATGATGGAATTTGGCGGAAAAAATTCTTTTAATTTGGGGTTGGATTCCAAAATACCTAGGTGTTTTCTGATGATGCGACCAACATCAGGTAAATTTGGATTAAATGTTGTTACAAATGGAAACAATTTCTTCTCAGCTTTGGCACGAGTTCTAAGTAAGTCAGTTCTAGATGTAGTTAAGGCTTTAGAAAGTTGATCTTCTACTAGTTTTGTGGGATAACCCTGATTGACTAAATAACCCTTGTATTCAGTTGTTCTCTCGGCAAGAAATACTTGTTCAGAGCAGTTTCTCTGTAACCTAGTTGCTATGCCATAAGGGATAGCCTTGAAAACGTGTTTGGGGTGAGCACTTGATGGTGGAAGATACAAGTGGCTATCAGTTGGCTTTGAAAAAACGTCTGTCTGGATGAAACCCCCGATGAGATGTAAAGTTAAATCTAGCACGTGAAGCTCGCGTTCAGAAAAAACTAATTCAAATTTAATGGTAGGATATAGGGAATTTATAAAGTCAATAAACTCATGCAGTGCAGGAAGGCCTTGTTGCCAGAGATCAAAAACATCGTCACGGTATCGCCACCATAAAGTCGGCTTTATGGGGCCAGAAAATTTAGCTTGATAATCTATTTCCCCCATGGCAAGATCCGCGTAACTACAGGCGTTCTTTGGGCCCATGGCTGTGCCATGAATTTGTAGGAAAAAGTTTTCCTTAAAAACCGAGTGATTGCTCTTCAAACAAATTTCTACTGCTTCTAAAATGCAATTAGTGGATGGAAGCTGGTTTTCTCTGGCATTCAGTGCCTTCTTTACTGCAGTAAGACCGAGTTGATTATCTATGTTAGGGAACATTGACACAACATCCCAAGAAACTAAAAGGGTGCCTTCGGGAAAAGGGCCACTCCTGTTAAGATCCTCAATTCTATTAAGTAAATCGGTCGTATCCTTGATGAAAGATGGCAACTTACGAGCCAACGGTTGCAAGTAAAATTCACTGAAGGCTGAAAGATTTTCTATGGCCGTACCACAACACGATGTGATAAGCCTGAGTGGATTCCCTGCTTTGTGGGTTTTAATATTACCGAAGGCGACCCCTGGTTTGGCTTTTTTGTTAATTATCCAATTAGCTAATTGGTCTGAAATTTCACCTTTTCTGACCCATTTGTTGCACCAACTTTCAACTACAGCCAAATGCCTATATGTAGGATCTTCGTAGCCGACTTTATGGTGGCGATACCGTGACGATGTTTTTGATCTCTGGCAACAAGGCCTTCCTGCACTGCATGAGTTTACTGACTTTATAAATTCCCTATATCCTACCATTAAATTTGAATTAGTTTTTTCTGAACGCGAGCTTCACGTGCTAGATTTAACTTTACATCTCATCGGGGGTTTCATCCAGACAGGCGTTTATTCAAAGCCAACTGATAGCCACTTGTATCTTCCACCATCAAGTGCTCACCCCAAACACGTTTTCAAGGCTATCCCTTATGGCATAGCAACTAGGTTACAGAGAAACTGCTCTGAACAAGTATTTCTTGCCGAGAGAACAACTGAATACAAGGGTTATTTAGTCAATCAGGGTTATCCCACAAAACTAGTAGAAGATCAATTTTCTAAAGCCTTAACTACATCTAGAACTGACTTACTTAGAACTCGTGCCAAAGCTGAGAAGAAATTGTTTCCATTTGTAACAACATTTAATCCAAATTTACCTGATGTTGGTCGCATCATCAGAAAACACCTAGGTATTTTGGAATCCAACCCCAAATTAAAAGAATTTTTTCCGCCAAATTCCATCATAGCCTCTTTTCGAAGATCTAAAAACCTTAAGGAGTTGTTAACGCCATCTCGTTATGGCTCTAACACTAAGGTTGAAGAGGTTGTTGAGGTTAAGGGTTGCTTTAAATGCAAAAGAACAAGATGTGATCTCTGTCGCAACTACTTTGTTGAATCAAATTCTTTCCAAAGTTTTCAAACAGGCAAGAGCTATAAGATACGATTGAAACTTTCCTGTGATTCAAAAAATGTCATTTATTTGGCTTCGTGTAAGAAGTGTAACTTACAATACATTGGCTCTACAACAACAGATTTTAGAGTTAGATTTCGCAACCACAAGTCTGCTATGCTGACCAAGAAAAAGACTTGTGAGGTAGCGGTGCATTTCAACAGAACACCGCACGACTTAAACGACTTTTCTTTCCAGTGTATTGATCAAGTGCAGATAAATGCAAACAATACAAGTAACATCGAAAAGCTTTTAATCACTAAAGAGGCATATTGGAGTGCACAGTTGTTCTCTCTGGCACCTTTTGGCTTGAATAAACGTCAGGAATTCCACTCGAAAAAAAGAATAAACTACAATTAGCGCAAAAATAACTTGCAAATTTGGCGGTTATCTTAGTTCAGGTGTTCAAAGGCCCTGACCTTGGATCTTGTTAGCTTTGTTAGCGCTAGGTTTTCTCAGGGGCCCCCATCGGGGAATTTATTACATTATTGTTGTTTAAGAGCCCTGTTTAGGGCGCCTGTTGTGCCTTGCCGCGGCATAGTTTCAAGGGCTTTGTTTGGGGATTTTGGGACCGCCTTTTTTGAACATTGAATATTTTACACGCGGGTCCCTTCACACTTTCGGCTGACTCGACGAATCGCGTTACTTTTTTGATATTAATCTTATTTGTATTATATTCGATTATTTATTCTTATTTGGTTTGTGTCTTTTGAGTTTTGTACCGCATTGTCATAGTATCTCGCTTAGTAATCACCGATTGTTTATCATTGGTTAATTTTTTCGTTTTCATGTGTTACCACGCCCTGTTATGTAATCATCTTTGTAATATTATGTCATTTTTTATACTGTAAACTTATTTAAGGTTATTGTAATTTATTATTCACTTGCACTGCAACTGATGAAGGTCTTTGACCGAAACGTTTATTTTTATTAAATTTTTAAACTTTTTTTTTTAGATTTCTTAGATTTTTTACTGTATATACATATTTTTTTCGCTCGAAGTTGTCCGTCCTCGTTTTCCACAATTGCCTACAAATTTCATTACTCGAGGTTTGGACTACGAATCCTTTTGGATCCTTCTGGCGCGTGGCATCCCTGTTGGCTCGAAGCATCTTAACTTTATATATATATATATATATATATATATATATATATATATATATATATATATATATATAACCATATGAGGAAGTAGCAGATCCCATTAAAATAGTGCTCAATACACATATAGTGTAGAGCTGAGTATATGAGTAATAACGAAGAGGCAAGATTTGCTGTTACTCCGAGTTTCGTGCTTACGCACTCATCAGACAGTATTTAATGATAAGCATTCCTATCAACTAGATATATATACACGGTATTAAACAATAGGCTAATTGCTGGACTAGTTGCATTACAATAAGTGATAGTTATACTGGAAAACAATAGGTGTGAAGACAGAAATTACGGGGACGAGTATAAACTGCGTGGGTGCAGTACAATATAAAGAAAGTGTCAAGCGTTCTTCAAGTAGAATTTGTTCTCGTGCCGGCATTTAGAAATAAGTTCTGATCTTTTGTTTAGTAGATTGTCGTTGCTATGTTTGATAATCATTAGTTTTTCTGTGAGGCAGAGGTCGCATCGTTTGGAAATGTTGTTGTAGGGTCTTGCACGGCTAATAATTGACCATTTGATGTTGAAGTCTTGTTTTTTGTCGTGTAGTTGCCAGATGTATTTAGAAAGCTCGGTGCTGTTGATGTGTTTTCTGTGCTTAAATGTGGATTTGTGCTGCGAGAATCTCTGTTTGAATGTTCCTTCTGTCAGTCCAATGTAGTTCTTGGTTGTGTTGTTAGTTGTAACTTGTGCGTTGTAGATTACACTGGAAGTCAGGCATTTGTTGTCTAGCGGGCATTGGTCTTTTTTGCGGCAGTTGCATTGCTCTCCGGTGATTGCGTTGGCGTTGTTGTCGGCGTTTGTTATTTTCATGTTGTGTTTGTTGATTACTGTTTTCATGTTGTCCATGCAACTGTAGCTGACTTTGACGTTGTTTTTGTTGAAGAGGCTGTGGTATTTATGTTGGTTCGGAAAGTGCTTAGATATGAGCTTCAGGAATGTTCTACCGATGTTTGTCTTTACGTTTTTACTAAATGGAGGGTTGTACCATATAATGTTTCTTTGTCTGTTGCGTCGGGGGCGTGTTGGTTGATTGTCTTCGTTGTAAATTAGTGTTTCAGAGTATCCGCTGGCTTTCAAAGCAGTTTCGTAGATTGGTTTGGCCTTGTTGAATTCGTGTTCGTTGCATGAGTTGGCGGAAATACGGCGATTGATGGATGCTGGAAGTTGCTTTATTATGTTAGGTGGGTGGTTAGACTTTGTGTTGATGTACTGCGGCTCGTCGTTAGGCTTTCTGTAGGGGCAGTAGGTACCTTTTGTAAGATCGAAGGTGACGTCCAGGTAGTTAACAATTTTCATGTTAGTCTGTATGGTAATGTTAAGTCCATATGTCTTGAAGCGTCTTGTTATGTCCTTCTTTGTACGGTCTGCTTGAGGTCCGGAGATGTTTTTGAAGATGGCAAGTCCGTCGTCTCTGTAAAGCCCGATGTTGTCTATCCCGTATATGTTACACAGGTCGTCGAGAATGAATAAGCCTACGAGCTCGCATACTTCGGCTCCGTCGAAGCTGCCCATAGTAACGTCAAAAGAACTGTTGTTTTTCTTGATCCAGGCGGTGTTACTGTCAAAGAGAAGGGATTTTCTTGAATGCATAATAATATCGATGTCGCGGTCCGTAATGGAAGTGAATTGTTTGGCGAAGTTGATTGCGTCTGTAAGAAGTTTCTCAGTAATGGAAGGGTAGAAGTTCTCAATGTCAAATACGGCGAAGGTATGTTGATCTTTGTGTTGTATAGAGGAGAACCAGTTGATGACGGATGATGAGTTTTTCCATTGGTTAAGGCCAGTCTTCTGTCTCACAGTCGTGTTAATGTTCGCGAGGATTTCTTTACTGTAAAGAAATCCTCAGTAAAGAAATCCTCGCGAACATTAACACGCGAACATTAACACGACTGTGAGACAGAAGACTGGCCTTAACCAATGGAAAAACTCATCATCCGTCATCAACTGGTTCTCCTCTATACAACACAAAGATCAACATACCTTCGCCGTATTTGACATTGAGAACTTCTACCCTTCCATTACTGAGAAACTTCTTACAGACGCAATCAACTTCGCCAAACAATTCACTTCCATTACGGACCGCGACATCGATATTATTATGCATTCAAGAAAATCCCTTCTCTTTGACAGTAACACCGCCTGGATCAAGAAAAACAACAGTTCTTTTGACGTTACTATGGGCAGCTTCGACGGAGCCGAAGTATGCGAGCTCGTAGGCTTATTCATTCTCGACGACCTGTGTAACATATACGGGATAGACAACATCGGGCTTTACAGAGACGACGGACTTGCCATCTTCAAAAACATCTCCGGACCTCAAGCAGACCGTACAAAGAAGGACATAACAAGACGCTTCAAGACATATGGACTTAACATTACCATACAGACTAACATGAAAATTGTTAACTACCTGGACGTCACCTTCGATCTTACAAAAGGTACCTACTGCCCCTACAGAAAGCCTAACGACGAGCCGCAGTACATCAACACAAAGTCTAACCACCCACCTAACATAATAAAGCAACTTCCAGCATCCATCAATCGCCGTATTTCCGCCAACTCATGCAACGAACACGAATTCAACAAGGCCAAACCAATCTACGAAACTGCTTTGAAAGCCAGCGGATACTCTGAAACACTAATTTACAACGAAGACAATCAACCAACACGCCCCCGACGCAACAGACAAAGAAACATTATATGGTACAACCCTCCATTTAGTAAAAACGTAAAGACAAACATCGGTAGAACATTCCTGAAGCTCATATCTAAGCACTTTCCGAACCAACATAAATACCACAGCCTCTTCAACAAAAACAACGTCAAAGTCAGCTACAGTTGCATGGACAACATGAAAACAGTAATCAACAAACACAACATGAAAATAACAAACGCCGACAACAACGCCAACGCAATCACCGGAGAGCAATGCAACTGCCGCAAAAAAGACCAATGCCCGCTAGACAACAAATGCCTGACTTCCAGTGTAATCTACAACGCACAAGTTACAACTAACAACACAACCAAGAACTACATTGGACTGACAGAAGGAACATTCAAACAGAGATTCTCGCAGCACAAATCCACATTTAAGCACAGAAAACACATCAACAGCACCGAGCTTTCTAAATACATCTGGCAACTACACGACAAAAAACAAGACTTCAACATCAAATGGTCAATTATTAGCCGTGCAAGACCCTACAACAACATTTCCAAACGATGCGACCTCTGCCTCACAGAAAAACTAATGATTATCAAACATAGCAACGACAATCTACTAAACAAAAGATCAGAACTTATTTCTAAATGCCGGCACGAGAACAAATTCTACTTGAAGAACGCTTGACACTTTCTTTATATTGTACTGCACCCACGCAGTTTATACTCGTCCCCGTAATTTCTGTCTTCACACCTATTGTTTTCCAGTATAACTATCACTTATTGTAATGCAACTAGTCCAGCAATTAGCCTATTGTTTAATACCGTGTATATATATCTAGTTGATAGGAATGCTTATCATTAAATACTGTCTGATGAGTGCGTAAGCACGAAACTCGGAGTAACAGCAAATCTTGCCTCTTCGTTATTACTCATATATATATATATATATATATATATATATATATATATATAACCATATGAGGAAGTAGCAGGTCCCATTAAAATAGTGCTCAATACACATATAGTGTAGAGCTGAGTATATGAGTAATAACGAAGAGGCAAGATTTGCTGTTACTCCGAGTTTCGTGCTTACGCACTCATCAGACAGTATTTAATGATCATTAAATACTGTCTGATGAGTGCGTAAGCACGAAACTCGGAGTAACAGCAAATCTTGCCTCTTCGTTATTACTCATATATATATATATATATATATATATATATATATATATACATAAATCTTCACAAACACCAGCCACACATAAACGATCTTCATGAACTCATATATACTATCACAAATGAAGACAAACTACACAATCTAGTTGCACACCTATATTTCGACTGCCTACAACAGTCTTCCTCGGGGTCAATGAGCTGTTACAACCGCACGCGTCATTCTACTTTTAAAAGTAACAACCTTGACAAACGCGCGCGCGTAACTAATCTACCGCGCGTGCCAACACAAGTACATGATAAGTTACGTGCGTCTTGAACGCGTGATCTGAACAAAGAAAAAATCATTGTCATTAAGCCCATAAGGGCGCAAAGTGTTCAGTTAATGGACTTAATGACAATGATTTTTTCTTCTTTTTCTTGTTCAGTTTGTCTTCATTTGTAATAGTATATATATATATAACCATTCAGTATAATTGCAGTGATCTTTACAAAGTTCTGGGTACACAAATTGTTTTTAACATACGTTGTAAGGGTCGCTAATTAACGCAAACTCGTAATTGATGTACACACACAATTATGCTATACAATTAAGCAATTTACGGATGAAATTACCTTTAACAAGTAATATAATTAACTGTAATACCGAACGCAGTCTAGACCCCTGAAGAAGGCGTAAGGCGAAACGCGTCGGGTCAATAAAGGATTCAAATGAACAGATGTAGTCCATTCTTCTTTGTACGAACTATATATATATATATATATATATAGGCAATTGTGGAAAACGAGGACGGACAACTTCGAGCGAAAAAAATATACAGTAAAAAATCTAAGAAATCTAAAAAAAAGTTTAAAAATTTAATAAAAATAAACGTTTCGGTCAAAGACCTTCATCAGTTGCAGTGCCTTGCAGTTGCAGTTCATCAGTTGCAACTGATGAAGGTCTTTGACCGAAACGTTTATTTTTATTAAATTTTTAAACTTTTTTTTAGATTTCTTAGATTTTTTACTGTATATTTTTTTCGCTCGAAGTTGTCCGTCCTCGTTTTCCACAATTGCCTACAAATTTCATTACTCGAGGTTTGGACTACGAATCCTTTTGGATCCTTCTGGCGCGTGGCATCCCTGTTGGCTCGAAGCATCTTAACTTTATATATATATATATATATATATATATATATATATATATATATATATATATATATATACTGTATATGAGAGAACCCCTAACCCTGTTCACCCCAAGTAATCATATTTTAAAGTGAATAAATGTTTGAAAGAAAATTCGCCCTGAGTGGGATTTGAACCCACGTCCCCCCGCATACTAGTCGGGTGTGATATCCACTACACCATCAGGACAACCATGCTGGCAACACGGCAATCGAAGATGTGATTTTACGTGGCATGGAACGTGGTCTCCCGGGAAATTTTCTTTCAAGGTCCCACTCAGGGCGAATTTTCTTTCAAACATTTATTCACTTTAAAATATGATTACTTGGGGTGAACAGGGTTAGGGGTTCTCTCATATACAGTATATATTAATTTGAAAGTAGCCTGTATGCCTTGTGGATCCTCCATTGTCATCCGCTAAGTTGACTTCGGTCGTGTATCATGAACTTGATCCTTAGTTGGATTTCAAAATGGAGTTATAGGCTTCCCCTACCTTGTCACCTTGAAAGAAAATTTCCCGGGAGACCACGTTCCATGCCACGTAAAATCACATCTTCGATTGCCGTGTTGCCAGCATGGTTGTCCTGATGGTGTAGTGGATATCACACCCGACTAGTATGCGGGGGGACGTGGGTTCAAATCCCACTCAGGGCGAATTTTCTTTCAAACATTTAATCACTTTTATATATATATGTACATTTTATCTTTCACACAGTAGTTTTGCTGTACTGTGAAAATTACACTCCGGAGGGCACGTAAACAATTGTGAGACACATTTAGACGGCTATTGCCTAACTGACGGGGCTGCTTTGCATTTTTTGTTTAATGTTTAGGGAAATATCAATTTTAATCATTCATTCCCTTGTAATAAAATTCAATCTTGGTATGCAGTGAATCAAGGTTTTAGCTGGGATTCTGCGAGTGGCCATACAGTAACAAATATGGAACCAAAGGACCTATTCCGTTAGGGGATCTGGGGGTATACCCGCTCAGAAAATATTGAAAAATTAAAGCGTTTTCGGTACGTTTTTCACGAGTTTCAGCCAATAAATTTAATGTATCGATTGGACTTGAATTTTAATTCGTATTTTACTTTGTCAAAAACTTAAAATGGATTAAAAAAACCCATAATAACCGCATCAGTTGTGTCAACACCTCCAACGTTGATCTTAGCGGCCATCTTAGGGATGTGTAACAGTTCGCCATAGGTGTACACATCTGTGTCCACAATCGTCATTTATACATGTCCGTTGTGAAATCATTCTTTTATGTCAAGGCTTTCAAAACACGGTATGTGCTTGGTTATTTGGAAACGAATCAAGCATGATGGCTGTTTTTGTCCCTTTTAAGCCATGGTTAAAATGTCCGTTTTCCTAATTGTAAAGAAGACCAGGTAAATGGGGATTACACCAGGACCAAAAAATTAAAACTGCAGTATAAAGTGGCTGCCAAGTTGGTCTTCAGGCGGGTACACTTTGTAAGGCCGACAGTGCAATTCGCCCTGCAGGAATTTTTTTTTTTTCAGTCACCCTTCCTTGCATGATTTTTCTTTTTCTTTTTTTCCCCACCCCACGCCCCCATTACTTTGCTAATGGTTCGTCCCTAAGACGGAACGCTTTATCTCACCCTGTGCGATTTTTAATTTTATAACTATTTGAAGTTAGCACAAAGTGCAGTCCCTTTCTTAAACAGTCGCTTTTCAGTATTTTGCCCTCTATGTTTTAAGACTTTAGAATTACATGAAGGTTCTTTTTGCGTTTTGTTAGCTTCCACGAGACGGCATTCCAAGCCTTCCATGTAACGTTCTGATCAATAACCTCATGTCAGTAAATGCAGATGCACAATGGAACGCAAGTCCTCGCTGTGAAAAGCACAAGCAAGACATATTAGAGCTGTATTGTCAAGTGTGCGAGCAGCCCATTTGTCAAGCCTGTACGGAGATAAATCACCGTGGTCATTCGTATAAGTTCATCAAGGATGTGTTTAGTTATGAGAAGAGACAGATTGTAAGCTTTGTCAACGTGGCAAAACCGAAGATCTCGGCTCTAAAAGCAGAAGTTGCCTCCATGGAACTCGAAGAGAAAAGAGTTAAAGACAACGCATTGGAGGTCGCTCAGGAGATAGATTCTCATATCGATGCCTTGATTAATGAACACAGTGCGCTGTTAGAACAAAAGAGGCAACGTTTGAAGCAAGATCTTAGTGACATGACTTTAATCCAGATGAAAAAGCTACATGAACAGAAGGAACGACTTCTCTTGTC
Organism: Orbicella franksi; assembly: GCF_964199315.1. Taxonomy (NCBI): domain Eukaryota; kingdom Metazoa; phylum Cnidaria; class Anthozoa; order Scleractinia; family Merulinidae; genus Orbicella; species Orbicella franksi. The sequence continues at coordinate 14,240,262 of NC_138159.1, forward strand.
TCTCAACAGTGCGGAGGCTGCTAAGACGATACTAGACGTCAATACAAATAAGGTTGAATTTCTACGCAAAAAGAATGACGTCAAGAAAGAAATAACCGAGTTACAAACTTTGGCAGAGCATTTCACTCCTTGTGAAAAAGTTGTCTACCAACTTGAGAAAAAGCCAGCCTTTGACGTAGAAACGTTAGAAGAAACTGGTTCAATAGCATCACATGGGGAGTGTTCTTTAAGCATGCGTGGAGGAGAGCGCGGAGTTTTATACACGGGAAGAGCTTTGCAATCGTGCGAATTTATCATCGCTCGAAACAGTTTCCAAACTCTTGGCTTGCGCAATGTGTTTGATAATTTCAAGGTGGGCATCTTAAAACCGAAAGCCGAGACACCTTTCCATATTTTGCTTGAAAAAAACGCAGATGGAACTCACAGTTTCCGTTACATGCCAGAGTGCAGTGGCACCTACAAGATAAGAGTTTTCAGCGAAAAGATTAGCGGAGGCGAGATCTACGGTAGCCCGTTTTCTTGGGACGTGCAGCCAGCTCTATATCTCAGGTCTTGGTTCTACTGGTTCCAAAACTTCGGTTTCCGCGACTACACATACTTGAGTGATTGCGTGTTTGAAGATGGACAACACTCTTGGAGAATAAAGTTGATGAGGGGAAATCATGAGGTAAATTACGGTTATCAAGAAATAGGAGTTACGCATCTCTTTCGCAAGAAATGTTGGTGCTGGACGAATGGACAGCATTTCGCCTCTGGTCATGAGTCCGCTCCAAGTCCGGTGAAATCCGCACGACATGGTGATGTGTTTGTTGTTTTCCTGAACATCGAGAAAAGGCAGATGATCATATACAACGAGAGAACAAAGGAATCGGACATCTGGCGAGACATCGAAGTACCAGTAACTCCCCATCTTTACCCAGATGTTTTTGTAGATGGTCCAGACTTCAGCGTTTTTCTCATTTAGCTAATATTCTTTGTTTGAAAAGAAACAAAAAAAAAGTTCCTGACTCTCTTTGCCGGATCTGAGTAGCTCAGCGTGTGTTTATGCAAGATTACTAAGCTTTCTGAGTACATCGCATTGCTTGGGTAAAACTTTACGAAGTGTTTACAGTAGATCCGTCGCAAAAAGGCGCAAAAAGTAAAACAGAAAGAATGCCTTCATGGAAAGTAATGTTAAAAAAAAAAAAAAATTCAATCAATAGAACTTACAATAAAAAGGCTCTCAGAATGAAAAGAGACAAAAACTTATGTCAAAACATTCTCCTGGTCGAATTTGATGCAAAGCCTGAGAAGTCATTTTCCTTGACATAAGAGAAAACGTAATACAGAACAGAAATCGAGAAAATCTGACGGTCTAATGAAAAATAGTTTTCGAGACGTAAACACAAGCATCTTATTTGATACTCAGTCACCATGGAAACAAATACATCAATGAAATACATGTAGCTCAGGTTTGCTGCCAGCCAAAGGTTTGTTTATGTAGTCGGATAAATGCGTGGCTCTAAAAAAATCTAGGTCATTCAAATTGCACAGTGCACCTAATTTCTCCGACGATAATTAAGTTTATGCCCTGGGAGTCATGGGGGTCAAAACCTCCCACTTAATTCCCGTACCCTGCTTTCCTGCTTCCGGTACCTTTATCTCCCGACACCCGTACTTGTTCGTCTTGTTCCCGTCCCCCGTAAATAGGAAGACTCAAAACATACTCTATTTATTTAGCTTCGCAATCATTGGGCGTTTCCTTTTCCGTTTTTCCGTTGTTTTCACCCTTGTTCCTCTTCGTCACGTCCTTTGACAGCTTAAGTGACAACATTGCATGACCTATGACGTAACCACCGTAGAAGGGTTTCCAATTTTACCGGAAGTAAGCCTCAGGCTTTTAATTAGTCCAACGTTCAATCTCTGTTTTTCAGTCGGCCCAGAATCCTCAAAATAAGCTAGATGTAAGTCAAATAACATTTAAGGTTCTTGTTTTTGAAAGTATTTTAACACTTAACAAATGATTCTCGCCTTCTTAAAACTCCTCTTCCCGCCCTTTTCTGTCCCGCTTCCCACCTTATCCTCTCCCGCCTTCCACCCCCCATTCTCCCTGGCTCCCGCCCCCTACCTCCCTCCCCCGCCCCCTTCTCCTTCCCCATCACTGCACTAATTCTCCTCTTCAAGGCCTGAATAAAGAGCAAATAGTAGCGCTTTTTTGGGTGCCGTTTCTGCTTGCATGGCCAGTCAAAACCCAATACGCTAAAATTTCTCGACTTCCAATTCCTGAAGGGTTTTTCTAATCTGTCAAACTTAGTCACTGGGGGTTTGCAATATCCTCGTACAATTTGTGCCACTTGGGTTCTTTTTCTGGATTCTTGGAATCCGTTTCACATTTCCTGCAGCAGCGGTGTTAACTTTCTGATATTATTAAAGCTTATTTAAAACCTAGGTCTTCAGTATTTCTTTTTTCGCCCGATCTCCTGGTCTAGAATGCGACGTGTTGATAAAAAAAAAAACCTTTTATTCTTGTAAGGGGTCTCAGACGATGCAATCTATTTTGTTCAAGAAAGAAAAAAAATCCATGCGTCTTTCGATTGAAACACGCGTGGACGTTTGCGAGGATGAAAAATGTTCGAGTGTTTCCTTGCCAAAGCTATTTCGAGTTTTCCCAAACAGTTTCCCGAATGTTTCTAAAACGCGATGGAGGCAAGTAGAAACAAATTTCTTTCAGAAAACACTGCGAGAAAAAGAAAAGCCACTTGTTTATTTCGCTTGTCAAAATTTGTTTTCGCGTTCCTCGCACCATTTCTTACAGCACGTCAAAAGACTTGGGCTACAGTACGCTCTGCACGTTAGTAGATTTAACGAGCGGGAGGTCTGTATGGGAGAATCTTGACCGAGGTCGTGAGTACATACCGAACGCAGCGAGGTCTATACTCACGACCGAGGTCAAGATTCACCCATACAGACCTCATGCTTGGCAGGACTAAGCTTGGTTCATAAGATATATTTAAATTATATGGCAAACAAGAAAAATTTAATTTGTTTTATGCAACTGGTTTGTACTAGCTGACATTCTGCTTGCGAACGGTGATGAGCTGAGCTTAAATCTGCCAAAGTTACTTTTTTTCTCTCTCTCTTTAGGCTTTTTGGCACTTCTACTAAATAATATTTTGAAAAGAAAATAGTCAATATGTGTGTATCTTAGTTTGCAACTTTTCCGCCCCAAAATGTAACTGGTCTAGACGCCGGTTTAGGTGGGAAAATCTAGACCGCGGTCATTATCGACCGCGATTTCAGCCAATCAAATTCGTGAATTTTGTAGTTCCCAGTCATTGTGAGACACAGCCATACAATCTGATCGTCTGAAATATCATACATGCATTATACAATATGTCGAATTATTATCACATTTTGATTGGTTTTTACCCATGATCAATCTATTGAAGGACAGACGCGCCTAGATGACTTCAGTAACATGCTGTTGTTTCTTTATTTTATAAAACAAGTAGATTCCATGTTGCCCTGCGTCTGCTCAGTAATAGATCACGGAAGCAGCTGTGACTAATTCCCAGACGGCTTAAAAACTCAGCTGGGTAGAGCACTGCACCGGTACCGCAAAAGCTCATGGGTTCATTTTCCGTTCAAGCCTGGATTTTTCTTAGGCTTTAATTCCACATCTGCTTAAGTTGTGTATGTAACTGTGACCGGATCATCAGGTCTTTACAGTTTCATGAAAATCAGAATTAGCAAACTAGAACCTCGGCTCTTTTTTGGTAAGGCATGGGGTCAACTTAGTATGGCGCGAGGCAAAGGGGAACTTCAGAGCTTTTTGTTTTGTTTAAGGGAAAATATCTTCGAATCGTAGAGAAAGAAAAGAAATGACTGCCTGCCTGACTAATTAATTGACCGATTGATTGATTGGTTGACTGACTGATACTGACTGACTGACTCCCATACTTAATTACAACGACATAATCTCTCACTAGCGTCCCAACCTACTTAAACTTTAAAGCAGAAATACCAACTGCTGGCTCTTTGGTTGGTAAAACTTTCAAGGGACAGTATCACGAGAGGTCTTCTAAGTTTTTGTTGAAAGTATGCTAAAAAAAGGCATAAATTCAATCTCTAAGAGGTCAATGACTTTTAGTGATTTTCCACCAAGTAACAATGTCAAACTTGAAAACGTCGGCCCGACGTTTTCAAGTTTTAGACCACTTCTTTCCTACTCGTCCGTAGCCACAACAGTTCTAAATAACTTTCGTGATTAGTAGGTACATTTTAGCAAGACTAGGCAACTACTAGTGGATTTCCAATTAATACCAACACCTTCATTGGATTTTCAAGAAGCACTGAATCTTGGTGAGACTGCCCCATTGTTACTGCGCATCCTTACTGTGCATGTAATTAACGTCGTACATCAAGCGCAGGCGCTAAGCAAGTAATGTAAGCAAGTTTAGGGCTTGGCAACGAGTACGGTAACCTCGCCTGCAATTCACTCTCTTAAGTGGTCGATGACCTCTTCTGTTCCTTTCGTAGATCTCTTTCGTCCTTCCTTTTACAGACGTTAACAAAAAAAAGGAGGAGTCACAAATATTTCGTCGTTTTTTTTTTTTTGCTTTCGAGTGGCCGAATTTTTAATTTAAATGAGGACGAGTTAGGCTAAAATATATTCTTTCTCGAGGGCTATCTTGCCTCAACGGACTACATCGGCTGCAAAAGGTTACTTTTTAATATTCTTGCTTGAGTTCAACTGAGTACGTTTACCTGGTTTAAATTCCACGAATGTAGCTTCGTTTATTGCTGATAGTCGCTGGTAGTTCTCCTTATAAGAAGGAGCAGGAGTAGTGCAGGAGAAGGGCAGGAGCTATAGACTGAAGGAAAAAATCCTATCAGTGGTCGTTATGCCCATCAATCAAAAAAAGGGAGTGCTAAAACCTAGGATAATTTTAATTCCCGACATTACTGGTCATGTTCTCTAGAATTTAACACCTCGAGCCGTAGTATCTACAGGGTAAGTAGAGCAGAGGAAAGTGGAGGACAGTAGCGTGGGGCGGCGTGGCGCGGAGTGCAAATGACTAGATTAAAAACTGATGAATACTGCAAAGGAGTACTCCCCCAATCAATGATTTTAGTGTCCACCAATCTTGTCTGTTGGTATTGGGACATAATTCTAATTATGCTGACTCTGGAAGAAGACGCATTAGTTAGAAGGTACAATATTTATTCTGATCTTGACAACATCCGAAAGTTGAACAGTGTGTCTTCAGAATAATCATCCCTGAGAACTAAGCGGGTGACAAGGACATGGAATAACCATTACGGTTTTTCCTTTCACGCCATGCCTGAAATCAGACCAACCGTGCTCGTCTCCCTCTCCTGTTATGTACGACTTTGACAGCCTCTTGATTTCGCGATCCGATAGGACATGGGACCAGACGTTGACATTGAAAAGGGTTTTTCGAAAGTTCTTATTGGGGTCAAAAAGTACCCTCCAATTGAATCTTGGTCTTGCCCTAGCAGCAGGGACCCTCCACCATTAAGGTGATTCCCTTGTAAAAGAACCCGCCATAGATTTCCGATAAAACTTGGTATGCTGTTGTTACAGGACAGGAAGATATTATAAACGTAGAAAACGAGATATCATAAACGTAGTAAAAATAGGGGGGTCACCGTGCTTGTTTTCACGCAACAATGCTGACAAATACGGTTATTTAGGTGACTTTTGGTAATCTCCGCGCGTAACAAATAAGCTCGATTATTTTTCAATGCAGCGTGTTATATCACACAGAGTTTGACTTTCTTTGATTGTTTATTCATCTACGTCCCAGAAACAATGTCTTCAAATAACCTACATTTTTTTATCCTGAAAAGGAAACATAATTTGGACATGCGGTGTTGGGCCCGTTATGTCTCCCTCTGTACTATTTATTTCATTTGCCAAAAAAGTAGCCATAGATTTCTGCTAATTTTTTTCTCGGTTATCGAGGATATTGTTCTCATTGAAATTATGAAATAAAAAGTGGGGGTCACCGTGCTCGTTTAAGAGAAAAGGAGCATTATTTCGCTATCGAGCTTAGTTTGAGAGAAATCTCTTACTTTTTTTTTTTACGCGCACGCGCTCATTTGCGCGCGCTAATGACGCGAAAATCGTGCGCAGTAGGGATGCGCAATGTAATGCTAAGGAATCACCTTAATGATACGTTGACGTTCTCTGGTCAGAAACCAGCTCCTCTTCATAAGCCTTCCATCTTTAAGGAGCCTCCAGACTGTATCACTGTTTCGTCAAGTCACACAAATGTGATGCTACTTGCCACCTTTAGCCGGTTCCCGTAGATATAGGCCCCTGTAAAAGAATCGTAAATAGTTAAGGACGTCCGCTCCCATTGCTTCTGCGCATCCTGACTGTACACGTAATTAATGTTGCAACGTCACGACACGTAATGCATTACGATATACAACCAGATTTAGCGCTAGGTACCGGTAACGCTAAGCTCACCTGCATTTTACTTTCTTTAAGATGGCTCCCTATAGTTTTGCGATCGCACGCGCGCTGAGGATGATGGAAAACGGCAGTGCTTTTTGATATTTTACGACGTCAACATGAGCACAAAAAGCAAAACTGACGGTGAATTTTCTCACGTTTCATTCTTTGAAATTCCTTAAAATTTGGCAGACTATTAGTCGGAGCTCGTTTTTTAGGGAAATCTATAAGACCAGTTTTTTCGCAGCGGTAAAAGACATACATTTACAAAAATCGAAAAAAACTGCCCTTACAAATCCTACTTTTCCGTGATTAAAATTCGTATCCTGCAGGATGCAACGTGCTGTGAAAATTTTGGAAGATTTCACGGAAGGAAATTCAAGAAAATAATAATAAAAAAAAGAACAAAGCCTTAAAAAATGATAAACACATTTGTTTGGGCAAGTATAATCCAAGACTAAAACCCAAAATTTTAACAAAGATGATAGCAAAACGCCATTTAGTCATTGCTTATTACATGCAATAATCTTGGGATCAGTGGCTATAAAAACGAATGAAAAAACAGCATTCAAACATAACACTTGCACATGCAACTCCAGAGATTATTATAACCTATGGAGCCAACATAAATGGTCTGTGACACCGTCTTTTTTTTCATAGAAAATTTCCTTGGCAGATTTCCTCCATCTTTAGAGAAACAGAAAAAACTCTGTACGAGAAAAGTTATACATATTTCTTCTTAAAATTTCTGCTCTCGTGCGACAGACGTTTTCTTCGAATGTGGACGGGCAGGGCTAATATGTGTTCTTTCTAAAGAGTCATTTGTACCTCAATGAACGACAACAGCAGCACATGCGGTCCAGTTGCCTAAGGGACGACAAGTGACAAGTGATGGGGGGGGGGGGTGGTGTGGGGAAGAAACCAAAAAAACAACATTAATGCAGTGGAGAGTGACTGAAAAAAAAAAAATCGTGCAAAGAAGAAGTGAAAAAAAAAAAAAAAAAAAAAAAAATCCTGCAGAAGGAATTGCACTCTCGGGCGGGTGTCTGGATAAACGAATAGCGAATAGTCCCGAATAGGAAATGGTACGAATAGCGCAAATAGTGCGAATAGTGGCGAAAAGTCATGAACAGTGACGAGTGGTGGCCAATAGTGGCGAATAGTGGCAAATAGGGGTGGGAGGGAGAGGAATAGCGACGAATGACAGTAGTTTGGTACCCAGTACTCAGTAGTTAACCTCGCATCAACGTGGGATGGGATTTTGCTGCTAAAAAGCTATTCGCGACTATTCGCTAGTCGCTATTCGGGTTTTCCAGATACCCCTGTCGGGCGTACAAGCTGTACCCGCCTACATGCCAAGTTGGCAGCCACTTTATACTGCAGTTTTGATTTATTTGTTGTCCTGGTGGAATCCTCACTTGCCTAGTTTTCTCTACAATTAGGAAAACGGACATTTTTCCCTTTCAAGGCTGACACATTTTGTGCGTAGCAACTTCATCATGCACACTGGTAACCAAACACCCTCGCAGAAAAAAACACTTATAGCTAGCCATGGCTTAAAGTGATTTAAAAGAAGCATGTGCCACCAACAGCCATTCTGCTAGATTTGGTTGCATTTAAGCAACCACATACCGTGTTTTGAAAACTTCGGAATATAGGAGTGACTTCACAACTCACATGTACGTATGAATGACGATTGTGGACACAGATGTGCACACCCATGGCGAACTATTAGTAACACTTCTCCTAAGATGGCCGCGAAGATCAACGTTGGACAAACGTCGTAATCAAAGACAATCATAGAGGTGTTAACACAACTGATGCGGTTAGTATGAGCAGTTTCAATATATTTTAGGTTCTTAGCAAAGTAAACTACGCATTACCATTCAATTCAAATCGATACATTAAATTTATCGGCTCAAAATCGTGGAAAATGAGGAAGGAAGGAAGGTGTGAGTGAGTGAGTGAGTGACTGACTGACTGACTGAGTGACTCATTCCCCTTTTGATCTCCCATCAACAAATTTCTATTTTTATCGTGTTAAGCAAAGAAATTTAGCGAGAAAAGAGGTAAGAAAAACCATTGAATTGACAATTATATTTATATTGAGTTCACTCTTCCAATAGTCAGTACCCTATGATATAAAAGAAAGTCCATAAAAGCTGTCTTAGACAACAAGTTTATTCTCTTACTTGTATTTGTCTACAAATCAACTGAAAAAAGTCTATCCTTATGTAAAATCCCGCAAGAAAAATGGAAAGCTGTTTTTCACAAAATTTAACTTTGTATCTATAGTCATTAACAAATTCTAAAACATATCCTTGAATTGAAGTATCGAATAATAATTTCGAGTAAATGCTTTTCAATAAAAAACAAACGACTAAACAAAAATAGAAACAAAAGAAACAAACAAAAAACTACCGCTTTTATTCTACTTGTTGTCGTCTTAATTTTTCGTTAAACCTTTACTTGGACTCCCTTGGCAGCCCAGAATGAGCCTCCGCATGCTCATGAAGTTTAACGATGTTGTAATCTCTGTCGTGGCTCAAAATCTCAATGCGATGATCCACAAAGTGATAATCTGGCAGTTGGACAACCTTCTTAGCTCTGTAAAGTTGAAAAAACGGACTCGGATCAGTGACATTAGGAAGAGTGAATCAGCATGCAACAGCACAACACTCATATTTTACTAATAAAAGATCCTTGCTCTAATCGTTGCCAGCTTCTGAAGTTGACTAACCTGTCAAAACACAACTATCTTAATACCTCCTACGTAAAGTTATTGGTCTTGCCTTGTGATCTAGACAGTTTTGCAGTCGTGTTCACTCGTAATTGAACAGTTGCGTCGGTCTGGAGCTAAGGTCACTAATTCCACTCTAACAGTGACCGCTAAGAATGATTCATTTCTTTAAGAATTTTTTTTCTTTACTCCATATTCTAAATCATAAAGGCACTTAAACGCATAAGAAACTTACTTGTAAGTAGTTTTGAAGTCACACCGGTAATGGCCACCTCCTTCAAGCAACAGAGCCATGTTAACATCACCCTTCAGCACTCCATCACGCACATACATTTTCTCAGTGGAGGGCTCCCATTTCTTCGTGGTCTTCTGCAAAACTGGACCTTTGGCGGGAAAGTTTACTCCATCAAATCGAATTTTATAGACAAAACAGTTGCCTTCCATCCTGACGAAAGAGAGGTGAGACATAGTGTTACCGGGCAAATATACGATAAACAAGGATATTTAACGGTTAGTTGGCAATGTGATTTAATAGACACTTGTACATTATGTTATAAGAGCGCCATCACGTGGGACAATAATCCTCTTTTTTTAAAATTTTCTTTATCTTTTTTTCATAGCCGCTTTGGAAAAGAGGTCTAAACGTTCAATACAAAACAGTTTTTAATGACAATTTCCATAGTCTTAACAAACTTACAAGAAAGGAGTAAGAAAATTATAACTGTACTACTAGATGCAAGAATAAAACTCCAACAAAATGATGATTAAAGAATAAGAGGGGCACAAATCAAAGTGATGTGATTAGAACTAAACAAATTTTGTCAACCCCAGAGTCACTAATTTCCCCTAGGATGCATCAGCTTCACATCTTACTAACGTTATGTCGTTCGTGGCGATGCAAATGCCCCCGTCTTCGTAAGTCATGCTTCGTTCCCATGAATAGCCTTCGGGAAACGACTGTTTGAAATAATCTGCTATATCTCTTGGGTATTTGGCGAATACCCTGTTGCCGTAATCGAATACTGTTGTCAAGATATCGTAGGCGAAGGGCAGAGGTTCGCCTTCTTTGACTGTAAGGTCCATAGTCTGTTTTCCCCTAAAACATAAACAAGAAACCAAAGAAGTGACAAAAGGTATTGTTCAGATGCGCAAAGGCCTAATAATTAATGACGTCCGAAACCTATTTGATTTAATCGATATAAGGAACTCTAACATTTCTAAAATTCAAAGATAAAATATTCTTAGTGTTATAACATCCTAAGTTCTTCATCTGAATGAACGAGTTGCTTGGTCTTTTAAATAATGTTCACTTTGTCAGTGCTTACTTACAAAAATGACACCTCAATGACATCTTGTTGCAGCAGGATCCAAAGTATGAGTGGTAGAGAAAGGACAATTGAATAAAAAATACTTAGTTCTCTAATCACGTCATAGAGGGTGTGTCCTCCAATCTGGCTTAAGCCCTTACTTGACTGAACGAAAACGTTTGTGTTCGGTAAATTTTGCCTGGCTTAGAAACTTTCATCAGGAGCCTGTACGAATTGACTTATTTATATAGGCGCACGGACCGGGGGGACGCAGCCTCCCCTCCTTCCCCCAGCTGGAGAAATTTTTGAAACTTTTCGGTGAAAGCGCTGACGATTCGGGCAAAATTAAAGTACGTGGGAGAAAACATTCCAAAAGCTAGAAGCCCAGGCCCGAGTTGCTCAAAAGGTGGATAACACTATCCACAGGATAAATCACTTTCTAGCGGATAGCGTGGTTTGTTTTGTTAACACTTATTCACCGGAAAGCGATTTATCCGGTGAATAGCGTTATCCACCTTTCAAACAACTGGGGTTTGCCTTCTATATATAGACTAAAATGAATTTCTCTGACGTTTGCGTTGTCAAAACGGAGTTAAGATCAAATGATGTAGGGATCTAGTTATTCTGTTTTGGAAATTAAAGCCATGTATCGTTTAACTGTGTATCGCGGAAATCCACGAAATAGATTTTAATTATTTCCATCAATAAAACAATGACAAAAGAATCAGAGCAAACGAAGACAAAGACCTTTGGTGGTGGCTCTGAATAAAGCCGTGTTGAATGGCTCCAAAAAGAGCCGTTTTAAAATTTTCTTGAACTTTTCGAACGAGAAAGAATTAACTGTTTCTTTCATAAGTTTCTGATTTTACTAGGCTAAATCATTTTGGAATGATAACATGTTCATAAGACGTGAGAATTGTGAAGGCTTTTGCTTTTTCTGCCCGATTCGAGTGCGTTCGAACAACACTCGCGCTTTCGGCCGGGCATTCTGTAATTTTTTTCGGCCAATAAGCCCAAGTCCGAAGATACCCGTATGCCTATGCTTATTTAACAGAAGAAGTTAAAACGAAACTTTTAGCCCTATAATTCTTGTGCAAATATAAGCTATCGATTTCTAGGCCAGAGTAAAAAACAAATGTTTAAAAGCCTTGGTTTTGCAATGACTCTCTTAATCTAAGAACTGTTCGAAGCAATGCGACCGTTGATATGAAGACAGTTGTTAAACAGTTCAACTTTTACTGACTTACTCGAAGGGCTTGCCTTTTCCTTCTCCTTCAATCGTGAACTTGTGCCCGTTTACAGCGCCTTCCATACGCAGCTTGATCTCCATGTCTGGTTTAATCACACTCTGTGGAATGAAATTGTGGTAAATCTGAGATCTGCGAATCTTGGAATCTGAAGCAAAACCTTTTCTACGTACAACACTCACCATGATGGTAGACGTCAAAGCACGTTTTCAGCCTTATACAGCTCGATGTTCTCGATCTACTCTCTACCTAATCACTGGAATAAATGGGACCTCAGCTCTAAGAGATGCTGCTATAAATCTGAATGTCACACCCAAACTCTACTTGAACCAATCCGATAACAGAAACCTTTTGTACCAAAGCTGATTTGATGTCCATCATAAACCTCATGTCGTTAGGGTCAATTTGTCAGGGGTTTTTTCAAGCTTAAGCCGCAGTGACTTCTACTTTAAATACAGTTGCACGCACAAAACAATTCTTCATTGGTGCGACAGATTATTAAATTCCGATTTGTAAACACACAATAACACCAGACGACTCTTACACGGCTTCAATATGAGACGGAGAAAAATAGGAAACAGGAGGACTTAAAAATAGTTTTGAGTTTAAAATTGAAAAATGGTATCATCAAAAATGTGTAAGGGCTGTTTAACAGATCAAAACAAAGGTCATTATTAACAATGAGACTTAATTAATAACTGTAAAGAAAATGCATAGCAATAATATGCTGCCCCTGAAAGGACTCCCACTTTGGCTTAATTTACAACGCTTAATTGGCTTGTTGTCGATCATACATGACCGTATCGCGGACTAAATTTAAAAGTACGTACGCTTTGGCTTAAGGTAGCTTAGTGGGTTTGTTATAGATCATATATGAAATTACCTTGTAAAATAGATGTCGGCGATTTTTGTTTTCGGTACACAGAAGAGAAATTAGCAGAAATTTGATCAAAAGTTGATCAAACAAAAAAGAATTAATTTTGGACTTGCAACGAATCGATCAAGCATTAGCCGGTTTCACTGAAGTCGAAGCCCCCGTGGGTTCTCTCAGGTTTCTCAGTAAGCCGACATCAGTCGACATTTCTCATCACCTGACTTTGATTTTCATGGCAAACGTTCGCACTTCGCGAATGTTAGTTTACTTTCTATAATCATGTTTGTCATCAGTTCTGAAGTAAAATTATCGCACGGTGATTGTGTTTCTCACCAAATTTGTTTCAAGCCGAACAAAAGGCTTTAAAGGCACCGTCGTCTCGCCTTAGAGCAGGACGACAAAGCTGACAGATTTTATTTTATTTTTTTTTAATTTATACGCTTTAATCTGAAGAAAAACATTCATTAATCTTAATTTGATATTGCTTTTCAAAGAGCTTATCCAGGCCAAAATATACATTATGCTATCAAACTATGAGCATGGACAACGAAGGAGGTTATAACGACGGCTCTTCTTACTTTGGGATGTTAACACGCGTTGCCGCAGAATCCACTCAACTTCAATGGCTCGCAAATTTAAAGATAGGTTGCACGTCCAGGTACAAATAAAGTTGGATCAGCACAATATAATTCCTGTTCAAACTTCCCATGATTGACACTTCGTGGTTATTAAATACCGTAATATGGTGTTTCCAAGCGCCTACACGATTACCAAAATTGACAGACTTTGTTGAGATATTTGGATGAGCCAGACCACTTTTATCAACTCAGTGCATACGGTACCTTATAAGCATATTTGATAATGGAATGGAAGAGCTTGAAAACGCAGGAATTCCGAAGAAGTTCAACAATATATTCAGCGTATAAGCTATGCTAATACACGTTTGTTTACCTTGTAATCATATCCGTCATCAGTTCTGAAGTGAAATTAACGCACGGAGATTGTGCTTCTCACCGAATTTGTTTCAAGCCGAACAAAAGGCTTTAAAGGCACCGTCGTCTCGCCTTAGAGCAGGACGACAAAGCTGACAGATTTTTTTTAAAATTTATACGCTTTAATCTGAAGAAAAACATTAATCAATTTTAATTCGATATTGCTTTTGAAAGAGTTTATCCAGGCCAAAATATTACATTTTGCTATCAAACTATGAGCATGGACGACGGAGGAAGTTATAACGACGCTTCTTCTTACTTTAGGATGCTAACACTCGTTGAGGGAGAATCCACTCAACTACCGTGGAACGCAAATTTTCATTCAAGTTGCGCGTCCAAGTACGAGTAAAGTTGGATGAGCACAATATAATTCCTGTTCAAACCGCCCATGATTGACATTTCGTGGTTATCAAATACCGTAGTATGGTGTTTCCAAGCGCCTACACGATCACCAAAATTGACAGAACTTGTTGAGATATTTAGGTGAGCCATACCACTTTTATCAACTCAGTGCATACGGTACCTTTACAAATTAAAATGAGACCTGAACAGTTTGTTGACATTCTCTCTTTAATTCTATATTTCATTTAATTCAGTTTTCTTTTAGGACTCGTTACACCCCTCCAACTGAAACACATGAAGTATGAAACTTAAGGGTTGCCGCGTACCAAAGTCGATCAGTGCCGCTTGCGCTTGTACTGAAAACAATGTTTGTGAGTTTGCATGGTATTGGCCTAGTCAGTAGTGCGAGTGATATCCGCTATCTTGCTTTTGTCAGAAAAGTTCTGTTTCAGACGCCTCAATATACACTTGTAGAATGTGACAGTTATGTATATGTGACACTCCAAGTGCTGACCATTCTAGAAGCACGTGAACGGGCGTTAATTGTCCTTCTACAAGTTTTTTTTAAAAACATATGAGATAAATACCAGTCAAGAAAGGCCATTGCAAAAGATTTCCTGCTTATACTTTGGATTACGGCTATTTTGTGTTGTCTTCGAGAACATTTTCAATGAGAAATGAAAACGTCCCGGACCCAAAGCACAATTAACATTCCAGAAATACTTGCATGTAGTGTTCACTTTTTGCACCGAGAAATCAAGGGTGAATGAAATCATCGTGTTTTCTCTGGGCTACACATGAAGCAATAATGATAAATAATGATATAAAATTGTAAGATTTCTCAACAAAGATTTCGAGATGGACTCCTTATCGGATTATTAAGTTAGTAAGACTGAAACATCTTAACTTTTAATTTTACTCACAACTAACGATTTCCACAAAGATGGACATTCGCTGTACAAAGCAGTCACGTTTAAGCTAACCCATAGTCATCATGTAAACATTGGTTCAAGTCTACCGTACTAGCTGCCAATGAAAATTTTTCCAAACTACTTTGCCATTTAGCTTCCACTTACTTATTTTGTTGCCCTTAATACTGTTTTGGAAGAGCGACGAATTGATCAATTGAATTTGTCTTGATCGGTTTGCGAACTGAACCGGCCTTTCTCAAGTAGACCAGGGTGAAGTGTGTTATTTACCCCGTTCAGAATGACGTGAACTACGAAGAACGCGTGCGACTTTTGCAATTTTCTTTTAGAACAAAAATATGAAAGTCAATTATAATAATCAATTTTCATGTTAGACTATAATGCATGGAGGTTACACCCGATGAATTGCAATGACCGAATCAAGGTCTGTACAATATGAAATCACTGTACAATATATTTTCAACTCTGTTATGAATGTCTTTTGTACACAATCCGTAAATTTCATACTTAATTAATTCTTTCTGAACACTGTTATTTATAAGTATCACAATATGGATCAAAATGCTCAAAATTATTTCGAAAGTTTAGATTTGATTAATACCACTGATTTTCTTTCTTTCTTTTTTTCTTTTTTTTTTTTTTTTCTAATCTTCCACTAAATAAATGTGCTAGCGCTTGATTAGGTCAATTTGCCGGCGAAAGAATGGCCGTTATAATTAGCGATTTGGAAAAGTCCCATGATGGAAACCTACCAGTAAAGTCAGTGGAATACATCTCTTTCTTGTCTCGTCTCTTATTCTTTACTCGCTTTTTGTCTTTATTTATTTATTTATTATTATTATTATTATTATTATTATTATTATAGATGACTTTGAAAAGGATGGTTAATTCTGCGGAAAAAGGTCTTTTGCCCAAAAGTAAGTATTACCCCGTAGTCCTCGTAAATAAGCGACATGAAGGATATCAGTCTTTAAGGTTATTTTCTACGACAACTTTATTCCAAGATCTCACATCAGAAAGTTTAAGAATCAGAAATGTCGAATTATAGCAGGTTGCTTAGTGATGTAGGACGAAAAGAAAAAGGGATATATAGCAGAGCGAAGTGCGTGCCTTTGGGGAAGAACACGGCTCACAGCCTCGCCTTCTTTTCGCCCGAACGCTCTCGAGAGACCATTTCAAACAGTTATATATTAAATACTGAACTTGAGACAATGGCAATCAAAATTCATTCAGCAAATGTCCATATGGAATGATAGGCTGGTGACGCGATACGTTCAAACAAATCGTGCGTGAAAGCTGATTAAGGTATCTCTTGGGTGGGTGTTTACGTAATTGTTCGAATACAGCATGCCTTCCTAACTTTTTTGGGGCTTCTTGTATGATTTCTTGGACATATTCACGCCATATTTTTGATACATTTGTACCGTTCATATTATATGGGCGATATATGGGATTTCTAGTCTTTTGTTTGACTGGAGCAAACAAAAGTGCTTGGCCGGGGAATTTTACTTCAATTTTTGGTTACAGTTTGGATATTAATGCACTGCCAGTTGTGGTGCTCGTATTGCGTCAGATAAGGCAGGAGATGTTCAATGGCTTTATGATGAAAAGCGTTGAAGATTGCATCAAAAAACACAGTAGGAAGAACTAGAGATTCTCATTTATACCAGACATTTTTCTTCTTCGCTCAAGGACAACACTTGCTCCATTGTGGAATTTATAATCCAACACTCCTACAGCCGGCTCGTAATCCAACAGCCACTTTTCCACGGCTTGAAACGGTGAGGTATTTCTCATGTTGCCTGGAGTAAATGCGTTATGCCTCAGAACGGTATCGTCGTTTATGAATATTTAATAATGGTAGCCCGGTCTCCCATTCAATGCTGCAAAAAAGAGTACATTTCTTCCTGACGCCCAGCCGGTCTTGGGATCAAACAAATAACTGACGTGTGATTGATTGTCTTGTGGAGTCCGACATCTGGCACGAAAACGTAATACTATGACATCACAGTCGCAAGTCTTGGGATCACCAATTTGAGAAGATGTTGCCAAGTTGGCAGGAAGGCACTGCTTGGTCTATGTGAGATAGATAAATGGCTTCATGCCTGGCAATTCCATGCGCCTTTGTGTTGCGCCGTGTTCATGAAGGTGAAAGTTGTTGTAGGTAAAAAATGTAATCTCTGCCTACCGGATAACCTTGTTTAACTTGTGAAAGGTTTCCGACACATAAAAAACCACGCCGACTAATATAACGGAATTAAGGGCTAACGTGTATACAAAGCTTACCCTTAACTTCATTTCAGGAGAATGCAAGAAAGGTCTTTATGCGTGTTGCGCAGTTTGGAAAAACCTGAAGGAGAACCAAGTTTAGTCGCTGATCAGAATAAAAAGGTAAATAACTGTTAAATATTTAACACTTAATGACTGGCCCCAAGGGTACAAGTGAATTTTGTTTCCCGAGAATTTCATTGTTTCTCGAGACGAAGGCGAGGGAAACATAGAGATTTGTTACATAGCAAAACAAAAGCAAAAGCAAATTTTGAAAAACGCGCTGAGATTCCAGCGACAACATCAGGCCACCTTCAACTGCACGCTCTGCAGATCAGGTGCAACGGCGGTCAACCTTTCGCGGGTAATAGTGAACTGTTTCCCACAGTTTTCGCAATGTTGCCCGCTCGTGGCATTTGGCGGTAAAAAGTTCCATTGTTAGATGTCATGTGACCATGAACTAGCCAATGAATGGGCGCGCTGTGGCGGGAAAAACTCCACCTATAGGGGAATCCTTGGGCACTTTCAATTCGACCAAAAATTCCGGTGAGAATTTTCGGAAATTTCCATGGGCGAATGGTACAGACTTTTCCAGCGTGGAAAACCTCAAGCCGCACAGGTTTGTTCGCCTGGAATTTTTCAATGACTTCGAGGTTTAAATCGCAAACATAGAGGCACAACAGACCACAACAGCAGGGACCTTATACAAACCACAACGGCAGCGAAAAAGTCGCAACAAAAGGGTTTAATGAGTCGTAAAATGGTTCTGCACGCGTTATAAATCTTTGTGCATTTCCTAGCCAACCTTTGCAAAACAATCAGGCCATTATTTTTTATAAAACGCTTTCTTCACGAATTTAGCTACAGCTAGTATTTATCGACATATAATTGGGAGGATTCTAAAGTATTTTCATTTTCGAATACGCGTCGCCGTCATCCTTGCGTGAGATGTCCAACACGCTGTGATCGCGGCCAAAAGAACTAACGCTGAATAGGAAATTGCGAATTTGTAACCTCGCAAGGTATACCGAAGTGCAAGGAGCGCGTGGTAGTGTTTAGATGATCGCCTGTCATCAACGTGAATAAATTTGGAAGTGTTGTCAACTGAAGTAGCGCTCAGAAGGCGAATATACTCAGTTTTGTCCATCACAACGACTCCCGAGCCTTTACCTGGTTTGGTAATAACGATGACGTCGCGTTTCTTTAAACAATTCAGGGCTTTAGAGAGAGCCTTGGGTGGATTGAGACTTGAACGCAGAATATAATTTAAGGCGATTGAGCGTAACAATTGAGGAAATTGCAAATACACTCTCTCCGAAAAGTTCCAGGCTTGCCCATCTCTATGGCCTTCCTCAGACTCAGAAAGCCACGTTAAGTATGAAGCCCATTTTATCTGCCACCAGAACGTACAATTATAAGCTCGCCAAGTGGCTTGAAGAAAAGTTTGGAGTTCAATTTGAATGACGATAGACATGTGAATGTAACATTTATTTACCCTCGGCAGTGTTTATAGCACAAAGGCTAGTGGGGTCAAGCAAATAACTGAAAGAAATAATTCAAATTAAACATAACCAGTTGGCCAGTTACAAGCGTGGCCGAGGATTTGAACTCGGGGCTGCCGTGATCATGAAACAAATCCAGGTGGTGGTCAGAGCCGGACTTGAACCCGGAATCGCTGTAATGCGAGTCGTCGCGATGGCCACTCGGCCAGGCTGCGTCCACGGACATTCCCAGGACATTCCCGAAGCGGAACAATAATTCCCTTAGTAGCAGACGACAAACTTGTCCAGTATTCTCTACTTAATGCCTTTCTTGTAGTATTTTGCGAACAGCTGTGCTCGTTGATCGTAATTTTTCTGTATACGACCAACGTTAGCCACGAAATTACTTAAGAGAAAACTACTATTATAAAAAAAAAAATTATAATAAAAAATAAAAAATAATAAAAAAAACTAATATCCAGAACGATCGAAACCGCGGTAATGCCTGAACGACAAGGCTACAAGCCTCCTAACAAAAGAGGGACTATTAACACTCTCAAGTTAACCTGACAACATCGCAAATAAAAGCAATAAGGACCACAACCTGGAGCTGGATGAACAATCATAAGAAGAACTCCCAAATTCAGAGCTTTTGCCTGAACAAAACCACACAATATCATAAACAACACGCAAAACAGTCCACAGACCTGCGCGTGAACATCTACATTTGCAGTGCCAGAACGAACAAACTGGAAGAACAAAAAGCTCGATGAAATTGATGCAAGAAACATAAGAACGTCTCTCTAAGACAGACTTATAGCTAATATTTAGGGAACTTAAAACATATCTTGCAGCACAAATGAGCGGGAAAAAAAAAAAAAACACTAGCAGGTGGCAAAAACAGAGGTGTCAAACTCCACAAATTACACGCGCATAATAGCGGAAACCACACAGGCCTAGGCCTATGACCTCTAACGGCTCTACTCTGGTGAAATGTCCTCCAAAAGCCACAGGATTATTGCTTAGCGAAACATTCAAAGATCCCTCTATCGTACCATACAAAAGGGGCAGATCCTTAAAGATATACTATTTCGAGCAAAACTTTCAAAGCGGCTATTACACGTGGTTAGGAGTTGTGTAGGCCTGTCACCCCATTGTTATCACTAAATTGAATATTTACATAGATATATGTGCTCTGAAGCCGCCCTCATTTTGTAATTATTGAACATCGGCTCACTAAAACAAGTATTATCGAAGCTCAGTTTACAGTTTCCAAGACGTACCTATACGTATTGCACTTAAAAACGGCGCAAGCGTAGCTTCTACATTTGTTTAGCGGAGGCTTCTTTCATGAGAAAAGAAATTGTCGAGACAGAATAACTGGAAGGGCGCTGATGATAAAAAAATTTAAGAAAGGTATAAAGCTAGCTAGGAGAATGTTAAATTAAGACTAACAGCCATTCTTGCATTCTGATGTCATTCTTACAGAATTTTATTATTAGGTCATTTCCAAGTTACCTTGTGCCTCTTTTTCAAAACAAGTCTTTATGTAAAACCTTTAAAATGAAATTTATTTATTTATTTATTTTTTTTGTGCATGAAAATAAACATCTAGACAGAACACATTTTCATATGAGTGGTTTCGCATGAACACTCGATTTGTTGCAGAGGGAAAAGGCAACTCGAAAGTGGTTTATTTTATTTTATAAATAGGTTTTTCTGATTACATTCTTTTTCATCTTTAGCTAGAACGTATGCATTTAAACGAGCCTTTAGATCACAGACATTTTTTGAAAGAACGATAATTAAGCGTTATTTGGATACCAATTTGTGCGTGTTAATAACATGTTTGCTTGAGATGTCACTATAATGTAACAATATCACGCAAATTCACACTCCACGTCATGCATGAGCGCGCACGCTAAAGAATGAAACGAACAGTGATAGGGCAGATGGCCACTGCATTAGCTTTTCCTGGATTTAACCATCTTGGACGTTTGGTGACCCCTATTTTTCTTTTGATGGATCGTTTTCTCTACCGATTTTCTACGTTTAGCGAAAAAATGGAGAAAATCTATCGACTAGAAGTTTAATTTATTTTGCAAAATGCATCATCGAATTCCGTCCTTTTTTTAAATTCTTCGTTTACCTGTGCGACGGTTTCAAATGCCTCTTGAAGGGTTAAGTTTTCTGAAAACGTTGGTAACATCTAGAACTAGTTACTCAACAGACCCCCTTCTACAAAATATGACTAAGATCGTTTGCCTCGGTTGACTCACCTTTGATATTTTTAACTATACACCCTTGTAGACCGTGCCCAATTACGTGCGTCAGCTCTTCAAACTCAGGGTAGTTTTCCACGCGCTTAATCTCTGAAACGAAGTCGGTGACCCCCAATTTTTGTTTTGTTTTGTTTTGTTTTGTTTTTTTTTTGCATTTCTGACACAAGTAACTCATTATCTGACTGTAGCAAAAATTTACAAAAAAGATCTATCGACTGGAAAATTTTCCCGCGAACGTCCTTAATCCTTATGTTTTGTCCACCTAATTTGAAGCTCAATTTTCACTGAAAACAGTTCTAAACTAAAAGGGTATTAAATTCTCTCAGAGAAGATGACAGACTTGTCTAGTCGACCCTACTTCCACTCATTTTTGCCATCTTTTGTTTACAACTGTAATCTTTGATCGTAAGTTTCACAAACAACATTAGCCTTGAAATTGACATAAGGGAAGGAAGAATGCTCAGTTTTAGTCTTGACGTTACTTTTGGATGATCTTAAGTTTTTTTAAAGTTTCTAGCGTAAGGACAAATTTTATGTTTTTCCTGCTCGATGACTTTTTCGTTAGGTAAATATTGCGAGGCATACCTCAAACAAACCAATGTAGGCATGCGCTGTTTTTCAGTCTGTTCAAGTGCCGACAGGTATTGGCAGTTGTAACTTGAGCTTCCATTACATATACTTTCCTACTGGTAACCGAGTTACCTGAAATAACCACTTTCCTTTTAACAAACGGGTTAATTCTTTGAAATAAATCGGCTACTTTTAAGAAATTGAGATTGAAAAATAAAAACCTTAGCAATAACCGAATATAATAAGTTTTATTTGAAAAAGTTAAAAAGGCATGAAACTAATCTGATGCTTTGTATGCGCTAAAAGCCACCCTAATGGTGTAATTGTTGAACATCGCATCATTCAAAAAAGTATTATTGAAGCTCAGTTTACAGTTCCCAAGACGTAACTGTACGTATTGAACTTAAAAACAGCGCATGCGCAGCTTCTACATTTGTTTAGGATAGGCTTCTTTAATGAGAGAAAAAATCGTCCAGAGAGAATAACTGAAAAGTTTTCTCATAATGAGAATTTTAAGAAAAGTAAAAGGCCAGCCAGGAAAATGCCAGGCTAAGACTAACAACCAATATTACTGCCTTCCTAATGTCAGTCTTACAGAATTTTATTAATAGGCCATTCTCAAGTTGTGCCTCTTTTTCAAAAAGAGTTTTTATGCAAAACCTTTGAAATGAAATTGATCATGTGTTTGATTTGCATGAAAATAAACATCTAGGCGGAACACATTTTCATATGAATGGTTTCGCACGAAGAATCGATTTGTTGCAGAGGGAAAAGGCAACTAGAAAGTGGGTTATCTCATTTTATAAAAAGGTTTTTCTAATTGCATTTGCTTTCATCTTTAGTCAGCACGTATGTATTTGATCGAGCCCTTCGATCACACACCGCGTTTGAAGGAACGATAATTAAGCGTTATTTGGATACCAATTTGTGCGTGTTAATAACATGTTTTATTTTTTCTCAGCCCGTGAGCGGGCGGAATGCAACAAATCCTGCAATCTGATTGGTTCCGGGAGCGGGCGGAATTTTCTCATCCCGACCGCCACAGCGGACGGAATCCGTCGAGTTGATCTATTCTCGTGAACGAATTAGCGGTAATCGTCAATTTTTCGCCCTTTTTACACTTCCATCGACGATTAATCAACGCAACTTTATTTCTATTCACCTTTAAATGGCAAGGAAAGTCACTGTAAGTAAATTCAATTTAGTTTTTTGAAGTTGTGAGAGTTTGTTTGCCTGTTGGTAGCTCGACGCTGTAATGGCGCGTAATCCTGCGTGTCTCTCTCTATACAATTTTAATTTAAAAATGACTCAATTTCAGTCGAGTTTACCTCTCTGATCGTTGCTGTATTTGAGAAAATTTCTGTGGAATACACTTAACGACTTGCCTCGCTATCTGCTACTCAATTTACGGTAGAAAACTCTGATTTCGAGTGATTCGCAACGACTGACAGAAATTGTTTTTGTAGTACAACTTCAATCTTTGCACGAAATTTCACACCGGAGAAACACTTTCGGAGAACTTAACCGGTGAACTAAATGCCACTAACATAAAGTAGTTCGAAATAAATCTGTTGCTTAATACATCTTACCTTGTCTAGTATCTGAGTTACTCGCTCGTTCGCTAGTTAGATTTTTTTAGGATTGGTTCGTGCACGGCGCGTAAGCCAATTCAATGACAAAGTTGCGTAAACAAACCCACTTGTAAGCCAATTTACCGCAAGAAAAAAAGATAAACATGTTATTGTCCGTCTTAGGGTCGGTCCGTATAGTGTAAAACTGTGACCTCGGGCTTGAAAATGCTGCCCGAGGCCGCAGGCCCCAAGCAGCATTTTCAAGACCTCGGTCACAGTTTTTCCCTATACGGACCTGAAGGCCAATAACATATATTGCTTGAGATGTCAAAATAATGTAAAAATATCAGTTTTCGCAGTGTTTTAAGTGATTTTAATCCTCATGTTTTGTCCATCTACTTCAGAGCTCAATTTTCACCGAAAACAGTGCTGAACTAAAAGGATATTTTACGTATATTTTCACTACTGGTCACGGGTTACCTGAAATAACCCCTTTGCTTCTAACAAACGGCTTGATTCTTTGAAATAAATTGGCCACTTTTAAGAAATTGAGATTCGAAAATAAAATCCTCAGCAATAACGGAAGTTAATAAGCCTTATTTGAAAAAGTTAAAAAGACATGAAACTGATGTGATGCTTTGTGTGCTGTAAAAGCCGCCCTAATTTGGTAATTATTGGACATAGCATCATTCAAAAAAAGTATTTTTGAAGTACAGTTTACAGTTCCCAAGACGTACCCGGCTGCACGTATTGAACTTGAAAACAGCGCATGCGCAGCTCCTACATTTG
Source organism: Orbicella franksi (assembly GCF_964199315.1). Taxonomy (NCBI): domain Eukaryota; kingdom Metazoa; phylum Cnidaria; class Anthozoa; order Scleractinia; family Merulinidae; genus Orbicella; species Orbicella franksi. The sequence goes on from NC_138159.1 coordinate 14,264,117, forward strand.
TTTAGGGCAGTCTTCTTTAATGAACAAAAAAAAAATCGTCGAGAGAGAATAACTGCAAAGTTTTGCTCATGATAGAAATTTGATGAAACATGTAAGTCCAGCTTGGACAATGTCAAGCTAAGACTAACAACCATTCTTGCATTCCTAATGTTAGCCTCATTGAATTGTGTTAATAGGCCATTTCCGAGTTACCTTGTGCTTCTGTTTCGAAAAGAGCCTCCATGCAAACCTTTTAGAATAAAACTGAGTTTGATTTACATGAAAATAAACATCTAGCGGGAACACCTTTTCATATGAATGGTTTCGCAAGAAGACTTTTTTTAAACTCGATTCGTATCTCGAAATGATATTCTTCGTATCGTCTTTGGAATTCTTAGCATAAACTGGCTTTTCCATTAAAGCTACGCTCCAATTATTTAAAGAGAAGTTTTTTTAAGACGTCTTCAGAGATTTTGTCTGAATTCGTTGCCTTAGATTTTCATGATTTAGGCAACAAAAAAATCGCTTTTGAAAATTCAGTTATTTAATGTTCTTAGTCATGTTCGGTCCCCTTAAAAATAACATACCGGTAATCTAACAACAACAGGTCCTTCCCACCGAGTTCAGTTTCATCATCATGTACATGTTTTAGCACAGTAGCTCTTGCGCTAGTTTTAGGTTTCAGATCATACAGTCGTTTCAACAAGAATCAAAACTTGACCAGAATTTTAAGTTAGGCATGGAATCATGTCGTGTTTTATATCGCACGGCGAGCACCCCAGAAAACAATTTCTGTAAACGGTTCCGCGAGACTGCCGCGCACCACTCGTCGGCTTGTGTCGATGTGCTTCACCAACCGAGGGGTAAATAGATAGCCTTCATTTACCCTCGGTCATTGTTTATAGCCCGAAAGGTTAGTGAGACCGAGCAACTCAATTTCAGGAATAAATAGTTCAAATTAAACGTAAGCAGGCGAATATTAACGTTAAAAGCCGACGTTTCGGTGTCATCGTGACACCATTCTCAAGGCAAAGTAAATAACTAATGCGAAGATTGGATTTCTACAATGTATACAGTCTCTACAAATTAGCATAATAACAAACGATCATAAGTTCTTCAAGTGAATATCTTTGCGCGAATCGAGTCCGTTTGCACGTCTAGGAATGGTTTAAGTTTTCTTATAAAAAGGATCTTCTTAATTAGGCAATCCAATTTGTTAGAACATTTAGAAAGCACGTGAAATTGTTCTGAAAGACAAGGAGGTACGTTCGAGTTATGTTCGCTCAAATAGACGTAAATATATGTTTACAAATTGACGACGATTTATGTTTGTGTCTATCAACGCGTTCGTGGAGGTGGCCGCGAGTGTAACCAACATGTACATATCCTGCATCACACAGGTTAAATTGAAATTTATATTAAAACTAGGCATTGTTGGTTAACAATGCTTATTTGTAGAGACTGTATAGCAATCAAATCTTCGCATTATTTATTCACTTTGCCATGGGAATGGTGTCACGATAACGCAGAAACGTTGGCTTTTAACGTTAATATTCGCCTTCTTATGTTTTAAGAAATCATCGCTGATCAAGAAATTAAACGTAATATGGTAAAAACCTCTAACTCGAAGTAGGCAAACCCGTTGACTATGTACAAACGTAGCCAAGGAGCTAACTCGGGTCGTGAAACAACTCCAGCTGTCAGGGAGAGAATTGAATATGCCACCTCCGGATTTCAAGTTCAGCGCCCTAACCACTCAACCAAGCTGCCTTCCGGCAATAATCTAATTAATCGCCAAGGCTGATGGCGAATTTTGTATTAAATTTCCTAGCTTTTAGTTCCTAATTTTGACCATGTGGATGTGATCTATAGAATTTTTGCAACTTACTGTTTTGTCAAGATTCGATTATGTACGGATACCTCCGCTAAAAGCAGCGACGAGGCGGGGATGGGGGAAAGCGGTAGGGGGTACAAGGACAGCGAAAGAATGCATTGCTGCGCATTACTAATTAACTCAAACCCAGACACAACGATTTTGGTCGTTTAAACACAAATTAAAGTTAATCTTTTGGCCCTTCGTTATATCTGGCTTCCAATGTAAACCCAAAATAGTTTTGTCCCAACAGACCAAGAAATAAACCCAATGAATTCACTTACGCAGTTCATACCAATAGAAAAAGCGTCATTGAATCTTAATTGTTTTCCGTTTCCTGAAGTTGTTTATTTCCGTTTCCGAAACCGTTCAGTTCGTTTCCGTTAGTTGTTCGTGTCTCCTTCTTGTTTTTTTTTGCGCCTAATTAAGCTCATGTGCCCTACTGTACATTATGCTCGAATTATCTCAAGCATGTTAGAGCGACTAATGATAAATTAGAGCATTTTTTGATCAGTTCTTGCACGAAAATCATAGTTGACTGGTCGTGTTTCAGAAAAGAAATAAATAGAGACAAAGGTAGTTCGAAATAAAAGACAAAGAAACTTGAGCTCTTGGGCTCAGTTCTCTTAACTCGGTCGCAACCCTCGAATGTCCACAGAGGACTCAGCAGCGATAAACTGTTTCGCCTTGTCGGAAAGCCTTAAAAAATTTCAAAATACGGGTATCAAAGAGCGTTATGCTAAGCACTTGAAGTCCTATGCACCAAGAATTAGGCTTCCACGCCTACCAAAGTGTGGAAAACAGAAGGCACAACAAATATTTTCCAAGGTTTTCTAAAATTAGATTTCCGTTTCCTGAAGTAGATTATTTCGTTACCTGTTTTTTCTTTGACTTGGATGTAATTCATTAAATTCACATCACGCAAAAGCATGAATTATAGAGGACCTATTAAGGTATAAAAATAACGTCTCCAACCATTCGTTGTCAGTTCTTGAGGAAGGTGGTATTTTACATTGCGTTTTAACCTGTTGCAAATTCCAAGGAAAAGGTAAAGATCGAATATTGATTGATTCTGTCACTGCAGTATTTTAAGTTATACACAGAGACCTTTGACTGAAGCTACGCCAGACTGAAATAAGCTCTGAGTGAGGTTCTAAAGAGTTTATACACGTAGGGAAAGTTCAGGGCTATCTGAACGAAAGTAGTTTCTTTTTTTTTTTTCTTTTCGTCTCATTATAACAAACCCCATGAACAGATTTTACTATCATCTCTCTTGTACCACAGTAGATGTGCGAATTTACTTGTAGCTCTGATTATTGTTTTCGATTCATTTCTTGAGTTGCCTGTCCAAGAGCAAATCAGTTCATTAGCCCCGATATTACAACGTATGGTTTTATAAGGAATCTTTGCCTGTCATAGAGACCTCGCAGACTACTGACCGAGATATTCAGAGCAGGGAAAGGGGTATGGAGGGTGAACATGAGGTTAAGACTCGGTATTCTTAAGGGCTTTTAACATCAGACATGATGATAGACGCGAATGCAGCCATAACACTACTGAACGGAACCTTTTAGCACTGTTTACTGAATTTGATTAGTTGCATCTCATTTAATTTGATGTTTTTTGGGACGTGCTTGAAAAGACAAGAAATGCAAGCAAATGGACTAAAGAAGGGTTCTGGTTGGATACCAGGACTTGAATCCACATCAAGTTCGACAAGTCGTCGTTACTTATTTTTTATGCTGACTTAATTATTGTACACGAGTTAAGGAGCCGCGCGGGAACCATAAGTGTCACACTGACGTTTGAAATCAACCATGTGCAGCTCTAACATGTCTAAACTTGAAGCTACTTTATATAACCTACACATTTTGTTTCTTTATTTGTCAAGGAATATGAAGTGCTTTATTTTCTTCCTAATAACTTGGTCCTTGGTGGCGCCATTCCCTCTCGATAAACAAGCTCAGGTAAACACGATATCTTCATACCTCTCTACCTCTGTTCATCTTTTTTAAGCAATTGTTCTTTTTTTGCCATATATGATTATTATTTTTTTTCTTTATCAGGATGAAGATCGAGGCAAGGACAAAGATCCTGGTTAGTATAACACTAGGTTTCTTTTAGCATTTTCAGATTCAATATCACTATTTAATTTCTCGCCAGCTGCTCATTTCTATCCCTCATCGTCAACAAGACCACAAACAAACAAACAGATGACGCCATCACACGTGGACCTTGAAAATGTTGCCAAAGCCTTTTTCAGCGTGTTTACAGTTTTCAGTCATAGATTCGAGTAGCCGATTGGTTCTAAATTGAATTTGCAAAGAGAGGCCCATCAAAATCGTATAAAAGAATGTTACTTAAGAAATAGAACACATCATATGTTTTTATATTACTATCGAGGTAATGAAACTCGAGTAAATTTATAACGTTATTGTGTTGTTATTTAGTCTAAAGCTAACAAAAATAAGTCTTGATAGAGAAAGATACGATAAAATTTGTTTTATGAAATTTTGCAAGGCTGACGAAGTGAAACGTCGTTTTGCATATAAAACATATTATCTTTTGGGTGTTTTAAATACATCATGTAAATTAAATCAATGTAATTAAAAATAGTTCCAAGTTATCTGATCCTCATTACCTTTATTAGCTTTTAAGAGTCCCTGTCCATAAAAATGGAAAATAACTCGGCAAGGGTCGAAAATTGGATTTCGCTCATATTTTCATGGTAGATAGGCTAGGGCATGACAAAAGCTACTGGATAGTTTTTTTGGCAAAACATCCTTTTATTTCAAAGAAATATGCAAATTACCAAATTCCGTTAAAATCGTCATTTGACGCACCATTTTATTAAACATGTTTGAGAGCCTCGCATGCAAAACCGCATCATTCTTCCGTCTATAACACTCAAATATTTTTGTGCAATGTTTAAATGTATACTGGGTTGGTTTTAGGGAATGTTGCGTTGTCTTTTTGGGTGCAAAATAATTAAATTTCGAAGACATGTATTTCATTCACTTAAAAGTACTTCGTGTATATAATTAATTTTCACCATGTGCGAAACCTTTAAATGGATTAAGCTTCTGGTGGTTGAATCGCAGAAGGATGATTTACAGATTCCTGTAAAAATTTCTTTGGGCAAATGATTATGAGCGACGCGAGGGCTTTTCGAAGTACGTCAAAAATGCAAATATTTTACCATTCCCTCATCAAATTTCAATTTACGGGTTAGACGTATATTTTAGCATGCGCCACATGACTTGACTAATGTTAAGTTGAAACAGACCCAGAGTTGATAATTTCGAAATGCTCTTACCTCATGTGCTGTAAAAGGCAGGTCCAAAGCCGATTTGACGTGTTTCTTTCACCATTCGTCGCACATAAAGCAGAAGTTTGCTTTTGTTTACACAACGTCCGATGTACATCGCCAACTGTCAACTTATTTAATGGTCGAATACCATGAATCTGTGACCCTCTTTCGACACATATGATCACCACTGCATCTAAGTCAAAAACGGCTAAGTCATTTGTAGATAGCTGCTTGCTTTGCACTACACCAAAATATTACGTTTTAATCGTCATGGTTTGATGGCTTGAATCCTTGCTTGCAACGGTTCCTTTTTCGTCACGCAATGCTGTCATCCCATTTGAGGGGGTAGGGGTAGGACAATTTCTATCCTAATACATAAGGCTCCGTAAGGCTGGGAACCACTGGGAGCACACAATCGTGTTGAGTAGGAAGAGGTTAAATTAAGAAATGAGAAGAATGAATAGCTTTCCATTGCCCCTGTTGTTATCTTTCACTCGACCACCGCTACCTACATGCCCTGCGTAATACTGTAACGCTAAACTCATACCTAGGTCTTTTCGCGCAGTGCAATTATTTTTGGTTTACATGTAATACAGTGGGCTACCCCCGGAGAAATGGGTGGTGACCGCTTAATGGGGCTACCCGCTTAAATAGAGGTTGGTGTACCTTGAATATTTAATTGTTTTTTTTTTTTGTATTTTATTGATATTTATATAAGTTTACAAATAAGAGTGACAATAACAATTGAAAATACATTTGCAGATAAAAGAAAAAAAAACTAGACAAACTAACGTGAGTACAGATGGAAAAAAAACGAGGAATACTATTACTAATAAGACTACTTAAGAGGAAAATACTAATACACCCAAAATACTTACTATTTATATTAATGAATAAAACTACGCTACTTTTTACTTTTTTAGAAGAAACTACATAGACTAACCCTAGTATAGATGAAAAAAAACAAAAACAAAAACAAAAACAAAAACAAAAACAAGAAATACTGTTACTAATAACACTACTTATAAGGAAAATACTAATATACCAAAAATACTTACTAATATATTAATAAAAATAATTTTCACTATCAGGTTATAAATTTCTTGGTGAACATGGAGTCAATTCAAGACAATCATGATCGACATGTATTTGAATTATCACTCGTCATGCACCTGCAATTTCAGACTCTTATCTGCCATCGCCCATTCCAAAACAAAGTTTTTAAATTTTGGGTGGCCGCTTAATAGGGGTAAAGACAATAATGAAACCCTTATCGGAACGACCAAATGGTGGCCGCGGAGGTAACCGGTCAATAAGTGTTTTATTTACAATATTTTACTGACAATAATTTTGGACTGTATTGACAACAGTCCTCTATTTCCTGTTACAAACATACCAATGCCTCGCCACAAGGCAAACAAAATACGCCAAATAAAACGGCATGGCCAGGGCTATTTAACACGTAATTACTAATTAAATTTAGTCTGTTTTTCTCACGAATTAGACACGTTGCGATTTTCTATTTTTATTTCAGCTAGTTCTTGCTTCATTGATCTATAATTTGTTTCATAGCGATTTTTTTTAAATTCTAGTGAGTACAGGCACTAGCTTTATCAGCTGTTGTCTGAAACATCAAAACGTACAACAAACGTGATTTGGACCTAGGCCACGTACACTATAGAATACGATTATATAAATATACACATGTTATTATACATATGAATAAACAGATGAACAATGATTAAATTGTTTCATTTATCCTGAGAGTGCTCTATACAAAATAGATCAAAATGTGCAGCGTATGCCGTGACAGCATTGCGTGACGAATAAATAACGGCTGTAAGATTGCGGCTGCGCCGACACGCTTATCAGCAATGGTCAGCAATCAATCAAACGTATTATTTTGGCGCAGTGCAAAGCAAGCAACTATCTACAAATGAGTCAACCGTTTTTGATTTAGATGCAGTGATGTTCATATGCGCAGAAAGATGGTCACAGATTCATGATATTCGACCAATCATAGGTTGACAGTTGGCGATGTACATCGGACGTTAACCTTGTGTAAACAAAAGCAAACTTCTGCTTTATGTGCGACGAATGGTGAGAGATCGACTAGAAACACGTCAAATCGGCTTTGGACCTGCCTTTTGCAACAAATAAGGTTAGAACATTTCGAAATTATCAGCTCTGTGTCTATTTCAACTTATTATAGGTCAAGTCATGTGGCGCATGCTAAAATATACGTCTAACCCGTAAATTGAAATTTGACGACGGATGGTCAAATATGTGCATTTTTGACGTACTTTGGAAAGCTCTCGCGTCGCTCACAATCATTTGCCCAAAGAAATTTTTACAGGAATCTGTAAATCATCCTTCTGCGATTCAACCACCAGAAGCTTAATCCATTTAAAGGTTTCGCACATGGTGAAAATTAATTATATACACGAAGTACTTTTAAGTGAATGAGATACATGTCTTCGAAATTTAATTATTTTGCACCCAAAAAGACAACGCAACATTCCCTAAAACCAACCCAGCACACATTTAAACACTGCATAAAAATATTTGAGTGTTTTAAAGACGGAAGAATGATGCGGTTTTGCATGCGAGGCTCTCAAACTTGCTTAATAAAATGGTGCGTCAAATGACGATTTTAACGGAATTTGGTTATTTACATATTTCTTTGAAATAAAAGGATGTTTTGCCAAGAAAACTATCCAGTAGTTTTTGTCATGCTCTAGCCTATCTACCATAAGAATATGAGCGAAATCGAATTTTCGACCCTTGCCGCGAAATTAAGAATTTGTCTGATTTTTACAGACAGGCACTGTTAACTGCTTTTGTTTAAGGAACGAGAATAAAAAAAGAAATCTTCACATATCTTTCTTGTTAAGTCCATAAAAAATCCTTTTTCCCGATCTGACAAGCTTAGTATATAAACCTACCGATAATAACGAGAACTACGGGTTTTAGTGAATTATATTATGTCCTTTCCATAGAAACACGAGTGAACGACCCACAGTACCTTCCATACATCCCTTATATCCCGTATATTGGCAAACGTCAGATGTCGTTTGGGGCCACCGGTGGCAATGTTGGCCAACAGGGAACCAACTCAGGGAATGTTGCTGTCGGACATCAATGGAACGGCCGACGAGAACTAGGTGGGGTACTGCAACTGGTAAATATCAGTGTAATCAATAAGTTTTCTTCAAGCTATTTGGCCACTATTTCTGTGCACAGGAAGTGTCTGTGATCTGTTGTCATGTTCATGATCAATCTTCTTGTTTTGTCTGCTTAGTGCGCGAAATATATAAAACCCGCTTATGTTTATAGAAAACTACGGGCTATTGTTCAATTGTAATGAATGCCTTTTTATTTAACAGAGGCACGCTCACTTTACCTTCCGGAACCATACATCCCGGAAATCCCGCAGCCATATATCCCACACATCCCAGAGCCATATATCCCGTATCACAAACGTCAGATGACGTTTGGGGCCACCGCTGGTAATGTTGGCCAACAGGGAACCAACTCAGGGAATGTTGCTGTTGGACACCAATGGAACGGCAAACGTCAGATGTACTTTGGCAACACCGCTGGTAATGTTGACCAACAAGGAACCAACGCAGGGAATGTATAAAGCTTTTGGACATCAATTGAACGGCCGAAAATGAATGCGCATTCCTTTCCTGGACATGCAAAACGGCTGCAGTTGTAGTTTAGTGGATATTTGGGTTCATGTTAGCTGAACACATGCAGAAAGAACTAATTGTAAAAGTAGTATGGCAATAAAAGGGGTTTAAAAAGCAGTTTGACTGTTTGTGTGATGAGCTTTGCTTTGATTGGTCTTGCATTGGTATTGCATTGTGGGAAGGTTAGGACAAGAAAAAGATGCCGAGAATGTTACAGAAAACTGGATCCAAAAGTGTCACAAGTTGCAGCTAGTCTAATTGAAAACTAAATTTTACCAGTGTTAATGTGCCTTAAAACTCCCATGACGAGCTCCTCTCCGTACTGAGTACGGAGAGGAGCCAACTCTAAAATTAAACCAAATGCAAAAATCTCGGCTGCTAATATTTAAGAGCCACTGCCTGAAAATATAGAGAATCCGACGACAGATCGGAAAATTCGGATTTTCTTTTATTGCGTCAAAAGGACCCTTTTGGTGAAATATTCACAGAAATATACTTTCAAAGTTCCAGCGACTTCGCATTTTTGTGAAATCTAAGAAAGTTCGAAATACCGATCACTCAACCAAGATGGCTGATGGAATTTATGCAAAATTACACATTTTCAACAGGCCAGTACAAGAAGAAGGGTGCTTGCCTGAATTTCGTATTCGCGCAGTTTGTAATTTACACTTTGATCATTCCTCTGAACTAAAAGTCATTTTGAAGTAAATGTGTTTTGTCTACTTCTTGGCCGTTTGAAAAATACAACTATCGCAATTTAATTTACATGTAAAATTTCAACTGATTTTAGAAGGTCATAACTCTTCTAGTATACGAATCTCTCAACAAATAAAAGATCGATTCTAAAGGAAAAGGTATGCTATAGGTATACCATATCTAAATGGCTAGTTTGGCCTGTGAAAATTAAGCGCGCTAGACGAAAAACTCTAAAGGGTATTTTGACCAATCGCGCCTTTTTTGGACGAGCGAGCAAGAACTTCGATTTCGGAGTCATCTTTATGAACATAGTTCGACAAGTTTCATCACACAAATTATTCTTTATGTATAATCACCCGTACGATTTGCAAATCGGACAACGGTAATTCGGGAGTCTCATATTTTTAATTCAATAAATACAGTCGAACCTCTGGTTGCGAAGACCCTGTCGTACTACAAGCGACAGTATGACAAAATATTAAAACTTTCCAAGAAAAATCAGTATATTTGTATACCTCTTGTAAGAGACAGGAATTTCTCAACGAGAAGTATCGGATTTCCTCTCGAAATTGACTTTTTTATATAAATAAAATATAAAGACCAAATGAAAGCAAAAATAGAGCAAAATTAAAATTTGGCGGCACAAGTAGGCCTTACACGGATATGAAAGGCGATATAGTTTTTTTTTAGCTCAACGAGCTTTCAATTCGAGAAAACCGACATAAAACGTTTTTCGCCCAGATGGTTTCCAAAATGGCCGATCGCAGACTGAAAATTAAGAAATCTGAACATAATTTGTGTTCGCGTGTTAATGAGAATCAAAACTTGTCGATCCTTTTTTGTAAAAGTACTTAAAGTATCCAGCTATTAAAAACAAGTTTATACTTTGACTTGAGTGCGATTCGAATTTCTAGTTTTTGCAATCGCAATTTATTTATGCCGCATGCTACCATGACCCAGTACTGTTTCAGTTGCAGAAACAAATCTTGAATAAATAATTAGGACTAAATTGAATTCAAAATTTCCATGAAAACTGTGATGCTGTCAAATCGTCTACTATTTGAGCTGTTAACAAAAGTCAGTTGTCTGCCCCAAAAACAGAAATCAGTCTAAACAAAAACACCCCAACAATTCCCTTGATACGTACTTAATTGTGTGGCTTGATACGTACTTAATTGTGTACGTAATTTTGTGGCATGGCCATATTGTTTTGATGCAAGAAATGTAGTTGACATTATTTCTGATGCCACCCTTATTTCAAGTCGTATGGGGTGAGCCAGAAATTGAAGTATTTTTCTGCCCCACTAATTAATTTATTTTCCTACCTTTTTTTTTTTTTTTTTTTTTTCATTTCTCCACATTTTTTTTCCAGTGAATGGTCAATGAAAAAGATAGGATAAAACCGCTATTGACCCTAAAATACCTAGTCGCCTTTTGTCTAAACTGGATCGGAGATCTTTTGACCGCAATTTTCACCACTGGCATTATACTTAAAATTGGGAAATCGAATGTAACGGTTTTTCAAGCGGTCTTGACACTTCTTTCGCTGGCCTCACAAGTTTGTTCCGTCGATAAATATTTGTCATAATTTAAAGATTAAGAAGCCTAGAAAAATATGGCTAGGAATGCGCTGTTTTAAAGTTCAATGCAAGGAAGTCTTGGAAATTGTAACTCAATTTTGTGTTCAACGATTGATTTATTTCAAAGAGGCAAGCCATCTGTTAATAGGAAAGTGACTGTTTTAGCTGGTAACCAAGAGTGATACCTCTCTGCTACATGTACATGTGCGTGAACGACAATTAAGCAAAATTTCGATGCCAATATTTGTACAGCAATTATCGTATTGGCATTAAATGTAACTACAATTTGACAGCATCCGAGTTCGTGAGCTGTTTCAATGGCCACGTTTCGTCGTCTTGGAGTTCGATTTGAATCACGAAAGACATGTGGATGTAACCATTATTTACATTCGGCAGTGTTTATGGCACAAAGGCTAGTGGGGCCAAGAAAATAAATGAAACAAATAATTCAAATTGAACGTAACCAATTGGCTATTTACAAGCGTGGCCGAGGATTTGAATTCGGGGCTACCGTGAAACAAATTAATCCAGGTAGTGGTCAGAGCGGGACACGAACCCGGGACCGCTGGATTGCGAGTCCGACGCGATGGTCACTCGGTCAGGCTGCCTTCAAGGACATTTCCAGGACATTCCCGGAGCGGAACAATAATTTCCTTAGTAGCAGGATAACAAACTTGCGCAGTACTGCCTACTTCATAGCCTTTTTTTGTAGTATTTCTCTAACAACTGTGCTTGTTGATCGTAATTTTCCTATACCAATATTAGCCACAAAATTACTTAAGTGAAAACTACTATTATATAAAAAAAAATTACTAACATCTAGGGGGATCGAAACCGCGGTATTGCCTGAACAACAAGATTACGAGCCTCCTAAATAAAGAGGGACTATTTACAGTCTCAAGAAAGCCTGACATCATCGCAAATAAAAGCAATGACGACCACAACATAGGTCTAGATGAACAATCATAGGAAGAACTTCTAAATTCAGAGCTTTTGCCTGAACAAAACCACACAATATCATAAGGGTCCCCAATAGGTTTGGCGGGATGCGGGATTTGTTTTTTTGTTGTTTTGTTTTGTTTTGTTTTGTTTTGTTTTGTTTTTTCACCGTGATATTTGGGATTTGAGCTGAAAACAGGGGCGGGAAGCTGGAATTACAATTACGAGCGAGAGCGGGATTTCGTGTTTTGATAGGGTTGGGATGCGGGATTCGTAAGGGGAACAGAGCGGGGTACGGGATTTCAATTCTTACATGACCTCATAAATTGTTATTGACCAGCGCAAAAACAACAAGCTGGCAGAAACGTGCGAATAGCTGTGTCAGGTTTTTCAAGAAATGAATAGCAACAGCTCTGTACCCTGTCAGGTTCTGTCAAACGTATCCATTATCGCTTGACTACGTTACTATCATGAGACTGTATTAGGTCTTTGAGTCCTATTTCTATTGATTGCGATCATTTGTGTTGACCTCTGACATCAATGACATCTGTCCATTTCCGACATTTTCGACGGTTGCGTCTGTAATCTTGGCCACTCGATGATTCTCTCTAGTTTTTCAAGTCGTTCCACTTTTTCCAGAGCGCCTGGTTTGTTTTGGCCAGGATGACCACACCGGATATCGGTGATAGTGATTTACCGTAAGAAGTATGCGAATTACGAATTGGGTCGCCATATGTTACAAAATGCGCGAGCAGGAATGCCTTCTTTCGGAAAGAAAAGTTCTGAGCCCAGATCTCAAGGAAAGTGAAGACGATGAAAGCTTTGAAATGTATTTACGGGCCATCTCTTAAATATGGTAATAAAAAATCTTTTTCATTCTCACGTACGTGGACAAAAGAAAACAAAACAGTAAACCGTTTACTGAAACAAGCGTTATGTATGGTATTGGATTTGTCCAATAGCGGTATAATTTATGAAGTAGGTGAATCCTTAACTCGCTCATGGACATTAATGCTTGATCATATGATAACCCATCAGTTCTATTCAGACAGCGTTCTAGCTTAGTTATTTATTGTTCAGTTTTTCTTTAGTCTTTTTCACCTTTCACTATGCCCGCTAAAAGTAAGAAATCCACCAAGAAGGCAAGTGGATCAAGCCCCTGGCTCTCTTCATTCCGATCTGTGAATGATCTCCCCGATAGCTTGCTGGAGGTTTTGAACGAACACGACAGAACTTGTGAGGAGATTGTCGTTGGTCTATCTGAGCGTGATATCGCCGACCTGGAGCTCTCCGTAGGCCATAGAGCGCTGCTTCGCCGTGTAATCGCGGCTCTTACCTCCAAGGAACCTGATGCCGTGTCTGGGAACATTAAGTTGGAGCAGGACAAACCCGTCCCGACAACCGTGCCTCTTAACATGGCACAGGAACTCGCGACCATCGAGGCCGTTTTTGGCGCGGGTGACGACAAAGTTGCGCACGAGGCCGAAGTCACTAAGGTCGCTTCGTCTGCCTCTGAGGATTTGAGTGCGCAATACTTCGACGCTGTTGTCGCACTTAAGCCTCCCGCTAGTACGACTCGCACTACAGAACGGCGTTCATCTGGTACCGACGAATTTTGCTTTCGCTGGAACGTTAGTACTGGTGGTTGCCCCAACCCTCAGTCGTGCAGGTATAAGCATGTTTGCATTCATTGTTCACAGTCCTCTCACAAATGAAAAGCCTGCACTGGGACTCCCACCGGGGTTAATCCCAATAACAACAAGAAATGAACATTTCGCTCTGATTGTGCCCCGCTTGCGGCCTCCTTCAATGCTTCAATTTTCACCCCGCCTGAGGAATGTCCCCTGAATTTCCACGCTTGGCAAAGAGAACTTTCTTTTGATTTCGACACAGATTTTATTCTCAATGGTCTGCAAAATAGTTTCAAGCTAATTAAAGAGCCAGATGTTTCAGGCATTGCTGGTTTCGCTGACCGGCCTAGTCCATGGACTACTCCGATGGACCTGGTCCATGGACTACTTGAATGGACTACCCGTGGACTACCCTAAATGGACCACCCTGAAATTTGTGGCAAACATAAATCTAACGATGCTAGAACCCGAACAAAAGATGTGATCAATCGACAAACACATTACGGAACACTTGCGATGTAACAGATTTAACGATCCGAACAAAAGATGCGATCGATCAGAACAGTTGCGATTTAATCCTTAAACTTTTTCTACCTTAACATTTGGACCTTTGTTACAAAATATTGGATTCGAGCGAGTTTTTCTTTTGTTACCTACATGATAAGACACGACATTCACATAACCCCATAAACCCATGCACCTTCCATACACCACCATCATGCATGTCTACCGCTGGCCAAATGAGTGTAGCTAGGAGGCGCAGTAGTTGCTTACGAGTCACTCACGGTCGCTCACAATTTGGAAAGGACGCCTGATGGTAAGTAGAAATTTTACATATATAATGCATTCATCTCTGACTTGTGAGCCAGTTCTTTACGCCATGACAGGGAACGAGAAAAGCAACTCATTTCCTTTATTTCGGCTGTAATATTTTGTGACAAAGGTCCAGTTGGGGATTAAATCTGTTACATCGCAAGTGTTCCATAATTGTAGGGCAGTCCGTGGGTAGTCCATTCTAGTAGTCTATGGACCAGGTCCATCGGGGTAGTCCATGGACTAGAGGTCAATGAAATGTACCAACCCTTGCTGGCTATAACGCGGTGAATTATACTATTGCTACCTGCAACGAGTTCAAACCTGAACTGGACGAGTTATTTGCTAAGGAACTTGGTCTCGGGCGAATCTCTCGGGTTTTAGTTAAGCCCAAGAGTATTCATGACGTCGGTCGTGTCCCTAAAAAAGATTCCGGAAAATCCCGCCCTATTACTGACTGCAGTCGTCCACGGGGAAACGGCTATCTTTAAAACGGGGAACGGGGAATCGGGGAATGGGAATGGGGAATGGGGAATGGGGAACGGGGAATCTTTAAAATGGGGAATCTTTAAAAGCGGGAATCTTTAAAATGGGGAATCTTTAAAAGCGGGAATCTTTAAAATGGGGAATCTTTAAAAGCGGGAATCTTTAAAACGGGGAATCTTTAAAAGCGGGAATCTTTAAAACGGGGAATCTTTAAAAGCGGGAATCTTTAAAACG
>NC_138159.1:14281852-14491852 GCF_964199315.1 Orbicella franksi
GTCTGCTTCACTTGTTTGGATTTAATATCAGTTGGAAAAAAATGATCTCGCCCACTCAACGAGTTACTTTTCTTGGTCTCGAGTTCAATTCATTGTCCATGTCCCTACGACTTCCCGCGGATAAACTGGAGCGACTCCAATGTCTCGTTACACGTTTCTCACAGCAGGTTTCGGCTTCCAAGCGTCAGCTACAATCTCTCGCAGGTTCTCTTAACTTTGCGTGTCGCGCTGTACAAGGCGGTCGTACGTTTTTACGGCGTGTCATCGATTGTGTTAACAGGCTTAGGCATTCGTCACATCGTTGTCGCCTTAATTCTCAGTTTCGCGCAGACATTAAATGGTGGCAACAGTTCCTCTTTACCTTTAACGGTCGAAGCATGATGCTCGATTTTCAGCATCCTGTCGTTTCTCAAACCGACGCATCTTTTCTCGGTTATGGAGCCGTTTGTTTCGATGACTGGTTTGCGGGGGCTTGGGCCCCCAGTTCCCCTGTAGACTACAATATGTCGTTATATCCTCACAACTGGTGTACAGCTGGTCACGCTATTAATCATTCCCATCGTTCCAATATTAACTTTTTAGAGTTATTCCCAGTCCTTCTCGCCGTTCGTCGCTGGGGTCCCCGCTGGTCGAACAATCGTGTTTGTGTTGAGACAAATAACACTCAAGCGATGACATTTATCCACAAAGGATATTGCAAAAACCCGCTGGCTATAGTCTTGGTTGCGCGAACTCTTCTGGCTCAGCGTGGACTACAATTTTCATCTCTTTTTGCGTCACTTACCTGGTCAACATAACATTTCCGCCGACAGGTTAAGTCGCTTACTATACTCGTCAGTGCCCTAATGAGTCTTATTCGTTTTGTCCTTAGGGTATCTGTCGCAGCTTGACGAGCGTGCCAAGGTAGTCTCCGCCGCCGCCTATGCCGACTCTACTTTAAGCACGCGACGGTCGCAATGGCGTGTTTACCTACGCTTCTGCTCCACCTATGGTTTGGTTCCCATTCCAGTCCAGCCTCAGACTATTGTGAGATTTTTAATTCATTTGTCTTCATCCTGCAAATACTGCACGATCATCAATTATTTGTCTGCCATAAGTGTTCTTCATCGGCATTTTGGTCACAGCGTCACATTTCAAGAAGTGTTCACAATCAAACTGGTCACGCGAGGGCTTCGCCGTATTTTGGGTGATGCCCGAGAACAGTAACTCCCAATCACTCAAGACATACTCAGGCGCATTTGCCCTCTTCTCTCCGCTGACGTAGACTCCGGCTTTTGGGCAGCCATTCTTATCGGCCTTGATACATTTTTCCGCAAGTCAAATCTCGTCCCCAAGTCTGCGCAGGACTACGACTCTTCCAAAAACGTACCTCGTTCCGACTTTTTCATCCGCCCACGGGGACTGGTAATTTGTGTGGGATGGTCTAAAACCATACAATTCAAGCAGCATCGTTTCTTGATACCGATGGTTCGCCTGCCTCCGGGCCACCCTTTATGCCCAGTACAAGCTTATGAACACCATCTGCGTTACCACCCGGCTCCATCCTCCTCGCCCACTTCGTCAATTCCTTTGACGGCGACATCAAACCCATAACCTGCGAAGTGCTTGGTACGAAATTACGCTGTGTTCTTGCTTCCGCTGGCCTAGACCCTTCCAAATACTCCACTCATTCCTTGCGTCGCGGTGGTGCTTCTTATGCTTTCAAGTGTGGCGCCCCTGTCGAGCTCATCAGCCGTCAGGGAGACTGGTCGTCTGACACAGTTCTACTCTATATTGCACAGCCGCTAGAGAGACGTCTCTCAGTGGCCAGGCTCATTGCTTCGAACATTGCATGCCACCCCTCTTAAATACTTTTCTCGTCACCTTCACCTTTTTTTTGAACATTCCTTTTGTCTGGCGGTTTGGGCGGGCCGCATCGTTTCGGGGTGCTCCTTCAGTTGCCCCCCTCTCCCTTCTCGATGTGGCTTTTCTATTTCCGGCAAACAATAAAGGTTACTTAAGATATTGTATATAGTTGTTTATTTGATCGCGTGATTACGTTACAAGTAGAATTATGTATGGTATTGGATTTGTCCAATAACGGTATAATTTATGAAGTAGGTGGATCATTAACTCGCTCATGGTTAATGCTTGATCATATGATAGCCCACCACTTCTGTTAAGACAGCGTTCTAGCTTAGTTATTTACCCACCCATCCACCCCGCGGGCCGCATCGTTTCGGGGTGCGCCTTCGGTTGCCTACCGCTCTTGATGTGGCTTTGCTATTTCCGGCAAACAATAAAGGTTACTTAAGATATTGTATATAGTTGTTGTTTATTTGATCGCGTGATTGCATTGCAAGTAGAATTATTATCATTTGGCTTATTTATCTGCTACCCATTGAATTCTTTTGTAATCTTTAATACGATTTTGACTTTTAAAAAGTTTCTGTGTTAATAATTAAATTAATTATTAATTTAACAAATTAATAATTAACTCAGAAACGTCTTTAAAAAGTGGGCGGGATTGTGATTTCCAGGCAAAAAGGGCGGGATGGCGGGATCAACGGGAAAAACTGGGCGGGAAAGCGGGAATTGAGAATCCTATTGTGGACCCCGTCTGTCAGGAACAACACGCAAAACAGTCCACAGACTTGCGCGTAATCATCTACATTTACAGTGCCAGAACGAACAAACTGGAAGAACAAAAAGCTCGATGAAATTGATGCAACAAACATAAGGACGGCTCTAAGACAGACTCATAGCTTTCCGCAAGAAAAGCTACAGCTATCTCTGGCGAAGCTGGACAAAGATAAATATGACACCCGTGATAAGAAGCAGCATAACTTGCAACAGTTTATCAAACAGCCAGGCTCGCCGTAATAATACAAAATACAAGTAACTAACATGTTCAGGGAATATTTCAAACTCTGTTCCTTCAGGGCTAATATTGAGAGAGCTTAAGAGGTGCCCTCTGTAAATTTCAACTATGGCCATTTGGATCAGAAAAAAATCAAATTCCTCAAACTTTCTCACATGAATGGTCTAGATAAGTGATTCACAAAAATATAACTTTCAGTTTAGTTCGATTCGTATTTTAGCGCTGGCGCCACCATCTTGGTTTTGCCCCTCTGAGAGGGCTTTCAGCGGCCATTTTAGGGCACATTTTAACAATTTGCCATACAAAGAAAACGATATAAAACCGGGTAAAGACCCTTTAGTCGAGACAAGCAAATGTTTCTTGTTACATTGAACGGCTGTTTTGGCAATTTGATCATCATCTGATTTTTTTACAGAATTTTAAATTTCTTCCCTTTCGGACTACTCATGAAGCGCCATAAAAAGGCGAAATTTACAGGAAAATATCGTAAAAAGTGCATCACAACAAAGACCGCCGTCCCAAGTAGCATAATAACGTGAAAACTGCGATCCACAGAGAAAATAATGATATATTCCTCTTACCTCGCGATATGTCGACAACTGGATGTTCCATGATGCCTCATGTTATATTTTCAGTATGTTTCAGCCACATTTTCCGTGATTAGTGTACGAAATCACCCTCAGACATCGCCACGGTTAAGCAGATTTTAACTCTCCGAAGCCCGCTTCATAACATCCATCAATACTGATTATTTGTCTTTCGTGTCATAAGCCGCCGTTTACAAGACGTTTAACAATTTGCTGAGATACTGACCCAGAAGTCTGTTACTAGCCTTTAAAATCCTCCTCTTAATCGAGGATTCTCATCAAGAACTCGTTTAAGCTCAGTTTTGTTTTGATATGTTGTGCACCCGCCATTATTACATAGATTGCGTTACATTTGACAAATGTACATTCAAACGGGTAGGGGTAGGGTGGGTAGGAAGTGAAAATGTAACCGACATTAAAGCCACTGGACGCATTTCTGTGGCTAAACTAGTAACTGGCTTTCCCAGAATGATTTGAACATGAGCTTCTGCTTGGAAATTTGAGGCATTTTAGAGGTTATTTTTGCAGGGTAGGTGGGAAAGGGGGGGGGGTCGTGTATTGTGCGTGTATTGTGTTAAAAAAAGGAGAAAAGAAAACGACAGACAGAATCAGGTTAAAAGATTATGATCTGTGTATAATCTCTTGATCAACTTTATCAGTCCATCAGTGAGGCCCTATTAGGGGTTTTCAGCATACTGGATCGTTTGGGTAAAAAATTAATAGGACGCAAGAAATTTAGGGGAGAAATTAATGGCGTAGAGCATGTTTAGATCAGATAAAGCGAGACACTTGTGTCTTTCGCTGCCGGAAGTGCTATCAAATTTTGCGAAAGGCAACAGCCTGACGAACAGTTCGCAGGAAGTAATGGTAAGCCGCGTTTTATTGAAACTCCTTATATTTTGTTAGCTGTTTCACTTTTGCATCAGAAAAGAAAATGCTCAGAAAATTACTAAAGGGCAGTTAACGACGGTGCCTTTTTTTTGTTGGCACACGGTCTGTGCATCACGTAAGGCATGGTTTAAACGTTAGGCGCGCGCTTGGACTGGAATTGACGTAATTAACTACCCTACCAAGCGCGCGACTTAGAAAAAAAATCCTATTGTGGCCGAAACAAATTTCGCACTAAAATTACGAGCCTGTACTAAAACCGGGATTACCAGAAAAGCATCATATCGCTAAGCACTAACTGTGAACGGCTTTCAGCTGAAAAACTAGCTTTTATCGTATCCGTAGAAAAAAAATCATACTGAAATTCAACTGTAGATGGCATAATGCGCGCGCAAAACAACTGCGAGAGACGTCAATGTTTAACTTACTTGGGCAGTACCAGGAAAAAATGTAACGGAAACCGACAATGTTTTCGAAAGGATGAAGCAACTCATTTAACTTTTGAAAAAGGGGTGATTACAGCTACATTGTATGGTATGAAATGGAAGTGGCAAGCCTATTCAACAATGCATTAGTTTTTGGCTGTCAGGAAAAGTTATGTAGACTGTATTTTGGCTAAGCCAGAGGAGTGCTGTCCAGGGACGCTCAAAGGGCTGTTGCGACGATTCTGTTTTAAATACATATCAAAAGTGGTTTTTATGTTACCAGTTACCACGTAGTTTAAAGATATTTTTTAATGTGTTTATTTTTCTGCATATAAAGGCGAACCCTAGGAGAATCTGTGAAGAAATATCTCTACCTTTTTTCAGAAAAATGCTACCGTCAGCAGTTTTCTTCGAGATTCAAGGCTAATTGTCTAGGAAAAATTAATGACTACCCACAGTTTTCTTTGTGGATTCTTATAACCCTGGCTAAGATCTACTTTTTCCACGTTTTCTTAATCTGGCGGAAACACGTTTGTATTTCGTAGGCACCATTCGTTAACGGCCAAATGATATAATAATAATTAATAATAACGTTCAGTTCTGTGATTTAATTATCTGTTTATTTCTTCAGCTCCGTCTTTAACGATCTATTCAGTGTAACAAGTGTGGGCTTCGTAATTACTAACAAGGAGCTGCGTTACCTAACATCAAAACCCCCTAAAATCTGATACAAAACTTTCATATTCCACCGTGATATAAGTACTACTGAAGAGTCCAGAAGAAATGCTTATAGCAGTTGAGATACTTTTATTTTATCCTAAATAGCAGACCATTGCTGAGGCCCCATAGTGGGAGAATGGGAGGGGGGGGGGGCAGTGTCGGTGCATCCCTTATCCCATTAATTTTTGTCCTAAATATCTTGTATCCTTCAATTAATGTCCTGTTTTATCTGATCTAAAAACATGCTCTACCCCATTAATATTTCCCCTAAGGGACCGTTCATTTTTTATAAGGTAGAAGGTGCTGGTGGGATTTGCGGGGGGGGGGGGGGGCATGCGAAAAAAATGGCTTTCGAGGGGGGGCATCCCAAAAAGATAAGGGAAAAAGGGGGGTCACGTGAAATATTTTAGTAAAACTTTAAAATGGCATAATGTTTGAATATCAAAAAAATTGCTATAGAATAAACATAGAAGGCAGGAAACAAATTTATTACAAACTTTCCTTCTGCTTTAAAAAACGTTTGGCGACAAAAAGCATTTGTAGCTACTGAAAAGAAGTACTTAACACTGTTATTTTCGAATGCAACTTTCACTGGGACTCATCTTCATCTTCGCTGTCATCGAGTTCTCCGTCGCTGCTTGTGCTGCTATGGGAGTCTCTTTCACCAATGCTGCAAGAAGCAGCAATGCTTTCCGTCAGAGTGTGCTCTTCAGGGTACATGAAGATGTAAACATAATCTCTGACTTCCTGCTCAAGGTTTGTGGTGAAATAATTACCTTCCAAGAGCTGTGCGATGTAGGGCCCATCTCTTCTAAATAACGACGTGGCAACATCCTCAACTTTAATACGCTCTTCCGGGACGGCCGTTCTAGGAGGGTACACAAGGCATTGTGGAAGATCATTTCCTAGCGGGTTTCCAACACAGATTCCATAAACTCGTTGGACGTTGTTTTCAGTCCGCTTCCTCTTTCTTTCATTTGACTTTCTGCGGTTTTCTTTTTTCCTTCTCCTTTTGTTGATGTGCTCTTTGAGTGTGCCCTTGAATATGCTGTTATAACTGCTCTTCTTATTTTCTAGTGCTTCCATGTCCTGTGTGACCTTCGTCAACTTAGCTTCTATACATTTGATCTGTTTTACATGAAAACTGTGGGCAAATTCTTCGCCCTGCTTTAAAGCAAGCCCATTGGACTGAAAGAGTGTGGAATCGTGTTCCTTTACATCTTTCAATATGACATTCAACTTTTCCACAATTGTTCTGAGCTCTTTGATGGAGAAGTTCAGTTTTCTTCCATCACTGGGCTTCAACTGGTACCCTGGCACGGAAAACTCACCCGCCCTTTCTGAACAGCCATCCGCACTTAGAAAGACTGCTTCTTTTGCTTGGAAGATGTCAAACTGCCTGGATCGTTCAGCTGTAAACCTTTTCTTAAACGACTCGTCGCTTTCGCCATTATTGCGCATTTTGGAATTTTGCGCATTTAAAAAGCAGCAAGAGTTAGAAAGTAAAGGCAATTGTAAGACATTCATGCTTGCAGCAGAAAAGTCCTCTCAGAGCTGGCCAACCAACACTGAGATATGCCAGGACATTGACACAAAATGACAACAGGGCAAGTGCTGACAGCAGTGAAACGGATGAAAGTGACAATGATGAGTATGACAGTGATGCCATTGACTCTGGGGGAGAAGATGACTCAAATGACGTCATTCTTGCATTCATCAATTCAGATGAGGAAGATGCCAATGAGAGGCCAAATGCCACACGCTCAGGGCGAGCCATAACTAGGAGATCCGAAATTGACTTCTCTTTCTTTTGATTTGTTTTTTAAACAACAGCTCTCTGTCGTATAGGGATTGTAAATATTGTCTTCATAGTGAGCACAATAACGTGAAGTAGGGGGATAATAGAGAAATATTAAAAAAGTTGAAATCTAAATATTGTTTGTTCAATTTTTTTTTGGGGGGGGATCATCCCAAAAAATGACCGCTATAAAGGGGGGCCATGTGAAAAAATTGGTAAGCTGAGGGGGGGGGGGTCATGCGATTTTTAAATGGTGCTTCCCAAATCCCACCAGCCCCCCCTCCCTCATAAAAAATGAACGGTCCCTAAATTTCTTGCATCCTATTAACTTTTTACCCAAATATCCAGTATCCTGAAAACCCCTGATAGGACCTCACTGATGAACTGATGAAGCTGGTCAAGAGATTATACACAGATCGCAATCGTTTGACCTGATACTGTCTATCGTTTTTTTTTTTTTTTTTTTTTAATACAATACACAACCCCCCCCCCCCCCACCACCACCTCCTTCCCATCTACCCTGCAAAAATAACCTAGAAAATGCCTGCAAGCAGAAGCTCATATTCAAATCGTTCTGGGAAAGCCAGTTACTAGTTTAGCCACAGAAATGCGCAAAATGGCCTTAATGTCGGTTACATTATCAGTTCCTACCCACCCTACCCCTACCCGTTGGAATGTGCATTTGTCAAATGTAACGCAATCTGTGTAATAATGGCGGGTGCACAACAGATCAAAACAGAACTGAGCTTAAACGAGTTCTTGATGAGAATCCTCGATTAAGAGGAGGATTTTAAAGGCTGCTAACAGACGTCTGGGTCAGTTAGTATCTCAGCAAATTGTTAAACTTCTTGTAAACGGCGGCTTATGGGACGAAGGACAAATAATATTGATAGATGTTATGAAGCGGGCTTCGGAGAGTTAAAATCTGCTTAACCGTGGCCATATCTGAGAGTGACTTCGTACACTAATCACCGAAAATGTGGCTGAAACATACTGAAAATATAACATGAGGCATCATGGAACATCCTGTTGTCGACATATCGCGAGGTAAGAGGAATATATCATTATTTTCTCTGTGCATCGCTATTTTCACGCTATTATGCTATTTGGGACGGCGGTCTTTGTTGACAAAAGAACAGCTTAAACTTCGTCTTCTACCATTTTACAGTTTTAACTGCCCCAGAATTTTATTGCATTTTTTTACAGGTAAGACATTGCTCTTTAAGTGGAGGGTAGTGTTGAGATCCCAAGTGATGTACTTTGGGCGATATTTTTCTTCAAGTTTCGCTTTTTTTATGGCGCTTCATGAGTAGTCCGAAAGGGAAGAAATTTAAAATTCTGTAAAAAAATCAGATGATGATCAAATTGCCAAAACAGCCGCTCAATGTAACAAGAAACATTTGCTTGTCTCGACTAAAGGGTCTTTACCCGGTTTTATATCGTTTTCTTTGTATGGCAAATTGTTAAAATGTGCCCTAAAATGGCCGCTGAAAGCCCTTTCAGAGGGGCAAAACCAAGATGGTGGCGCCAGCGCTAAAATACGAATCGAATTGAACTGAAAGTTATATTTTTGTGAATCGCTTATCTAGACCATTCATCTGAATTGAAAAGTTTGAGAAATTTGATTTTTTTCTGGTCAAAATGGCCATAGTTGAAATTTACAGAGGGCGCCTCTTAAAGTTAATTCTGAGTACTCAATACACCCAAAACCGGCTTTAAGTTGCTTTCTTTCAACGACACAGTGAAAAAAAAAAAAATGTAGATATCTTTTTTCCTAAGTACATGATTTATTTTTATTTTCTTCTTTTTATTGTCCGAGAGCCCAATAAAAATAAAGCAAAAAAAAAATAAATAAATAAATAACTGCCTTCAAATAATGGTCTGCCCATGCGTGGTACAGAATAAATGTGTTTTGCTGCAAATATTATTCTGCTCATGCGTAACTGTAACCACGCCCTCGGGTGAGTTTCAGTTTTCAGTTTCGGTTTTTTTTAATATTACACGCTATTTACAGAAAAATAACTTAACGTAAGATGGTTTACAGTGATGAAAATAAAATCAATAATCTAAATGAATAATCTAAATGAAAATAAAACTTCACTAGATATTCCAAATAAAGTAATTAAAATTGCCTCTGAGCCATTATCACTACCTTTTACATATATCTACAATCAATCTATCGCAAACGGTATGGTACCTGTGTGTTCAAAATATCAAGAGTTACCCCAATTTATAAGTCAGGTGAGGTCACTGATACTGGGAACTACAGACCTATTGCCACACTTTCATGTTTTAGCAAAGTGATGGAGCGATTAATATATAATCAGCTCTACCTGTTTTTAGAAAAAAAAAATGATATTATATATAAATATCAATTCGGCTTTAGGAAAGGCTATTCTACCGAGTTCAATAGTTGTTGGTGAAAAACACACTTGGTGATAGAATGATATATAAAACAACTATTGAACTCGGGTGTCGCAAAATGTCGTGATTTTTCAGCGTCTCGCAGATAGATTTTTTTTTTGCCGAAGAGGAGGCTGAGGCAAATAGTTAATGCAACCTCGTCCAATAATTGTCCGTTTCAAAAGCATAGTATCAAAACCCATGGATGATAACGAGTACTACGGTATTATACAATCGTAATATATAGATTTAGCCAAGCCTAAAAGTGGAACCCCCGGGTCGAGTTGTTCAAAGCCCGATTAAGATAACCCAGGTTAAGCGAGAATTTTGATTTGGGTTTTGTAACTTTGCAGTGAGGTTTTCTGTAGATTGTTTGGCCTTCTGTTTTGAGTTTGAATAATCTGAAAATACAGAAGACAAAAGTAGCGAAAAACATTTGTATACAAGAAATATTTGTACTTCTGTTAACTTCTACAGTGTGTAAAAGCTCGGTGGGACAGTTTAGGTACTACGTTAAAGGACTTCGCACTCTGACGTCAAAAATGACCTTTCGCAGGTCACGTGACACAATAGTTAATGAATTACTAGCTCCAAAGTGTTAAAAAGTGGTTTTTATTATTAAAACGATAACGTAATAATGAATATATCTGAGGGTAAAAGGCCCCTTTAACCGGTTTCCGAACAAGCCGGCCCCGTTAACAAGTTAACCTGACATGAGCCTGCGATCCAATAGAAAACCAGCACTTGGCCAGCACGTGACCTCGATGAGCTCTATACTTGAGCCCGCAACATAGTCACGTGATACTGGTCAGCGGATACCTTGCTTAAACAATTGGATGTGAAAACATGGATGTTCAATATTAAAGAAGGAGGCTCTAAATCAAGGCTGCATGTCTCTGTCAACCTTTTAGCTGGATTACGGTCGTCGCCGTCGTGCGTACGCGTCCACGAGCATTACCGCTCACCATGATAACCAAGATAAAATCAATTCATGGGTATGGGGCTCCGCTTGGTGACCCTTCAGTCCGCCTGAGCTTCGCTATTATGCTCGACTAAACGATTCACAGTCTAGGGCACGGCCCCTACATGTATATGAAGTAGACCTGGTCGTGTGGTCTACGTGGTTATATGCCGTTTTCTGCTTGCATCGTTGGTCAACAAGGCACCAACTCTCGAATGTTGTTGTCTGACATCAATTCAACATCGGATATTATGGCCGAAGAGTTGGGGTTTCCTTCTTATACATGTACCTGTTGCTTAAAACCGCGAATCATTGGAATCTGACCGGAGTATGAATTCATGTTAGGGTTCTGTCTTCACGTTCTTTCAGGTTTCTTTATTTCTCTGTACTTTGCTTCAATGATAAACCACCATACAAAAAGTCAAAATTAGTTAGCAGTTCTCAGTTAAAACCTAAAAGG
Source organism: Orbicella franksi (assembly GCF_964199315.1). NCBI lineage: Eukaryota > Metazoa > Cnidaria > Anthozoa > Scleractinia > Merulinidae > Orbicella > Orbicella franksi. The sequence goes on from NC_138159.1 coordinate 14,292,955, forward strand.
TAATAAAAGAACGGTCCAAACTTAGCCCTTTTCGAAATAATTTTTGGTCCCTTAAACCCCAATATTATACCACTTAATAATGATGTCATGTTACCCAAACAGCCGCCATCTTAAATCCGCCGTCTTCGATTTTTTGATTTTACAAAAGATTCAAAAATCTGTCAAAAGAAATCAAACTTTTAGCACAGATGAATTTGACATAAAGAAGCAAGGTTTGTCATCAGCTTTTACTCAAATATTTAAACAGGTATATATAAACGCTTAACGTAGGAACTTTCGACGCCACCGGTTCTGAATAGAGTTAATCTGCTCTGGTTCTGAGTTATAAAAGCTATTGTCAGACGTAAATACTTTAATTGTTTACTCCTGAAAATTGTAAGGCACAGAGAGAGGTAAACTATCGAGTGACGAACAGAAGTACACAATTGACGGTTATAAAAGGGAGCACAGTTTAGGGACCAATGAAAATCAAGATTAAAAAAAGGTTGCAGCCTATTCAAATGTCTCCAAATGAGGTGAATAAAACAGCAACAATGCATGACAGGGTTATAAACTGTAAATACAATTAATATATTGATTTTAAGCCCGTTCGATGTTGAAAAGATTTTAACTTTGGTCTCTAGTTATGAAATTTCTTCTGGTGTCACAAATTGTGGTAAGTTTCAACCGTTTAAATATAATTTTTACGTTCAAGAGACAATTTCTCATCGAAAACATAAAAGGAGAAACTGTCAACATAATTCTTACTGTAGAAATGGCTAGTTTCTGCAATTAGTTCACTAAAATCTGAATACAGTAGATAAACTTTTATAATACGTTAATGATATATGATCACAAGACCGAGGATGCTACCGTAAAACGAAAAATGATGTCGGATAAGTGTGCTGAATGACACTGATTTTGTCGCCTTAAAGTGTATGGGTTCGCGTGCCAACGAAGTATATATAACCCGACATTGTCTCTGTTAAAAACTGAAGCAAATCCGAAAACTTTTAATGATTTGATCTTCTCAGGAAAGTACTTAAGAAAACTACCCTTTTCTAAAACTAGTAAGAAAAAAAAAATGATGTTGAGGCGATTTTGTTGCTATTTCCGTCGTTTTAGTTTTAGCTCGAATATTATTCCGGGATACTTAGACAGCACAAAATTTCATTTAATTATTTACGGTAGCTCATTAGAGGGTGTATTTACCAACACCGTTGCGTAAATTTAACATAGGAATCTGGAAGATTACATTGTATGTTAACGAAAGATTTTTTTTTCTTTTAATAAACATTGTCGCTCTTCTTATATGAGAACAATAGTTTAAGTTTCGTTTTAATGTACAGCTCAGAAATGCATTTACATGTAAATTCTGCGCGATCCGCAGAAATGCTTATCTAGAAACAAAAACATCCAACGTTTTCAGTCTGTTTGTAATGGCTTTATGAAGTTAATTTCAACGATGGGTATCCCATTACACAAAGGAACTTTAATTAACTGCGCAAGCTTCTTCGTAAATATTTTCATCATTTTTATAAGGCAGCTGAAAAGACAATTGAGCTCGTGTCTCTGTAATTAATTAGAAGCAAGTAAAGGTAAATTATACCAAGATATGTACTAGCTGGTCCAGTTTTTCTCTCGGTTAGCTGATCGGGCTTATGTTGTCATAAAGCGGCCAATTTCATTTCTTTGGAAAAATAAGTTAGACAAAATGACAACATCTTTTTTGGTATGTAAACAACTAAGAGCTAATTGCAGCATGCTGTTACAATACCAGATGAAAATTTGATGACATATGGCTTGAAGTAGGGCAACCTACCTTTTCTCGAAGGAAATTATTTACTATAAACGACTGACTTTCAGCAATAAGGTTTTGGATTCGAAACAATAATATTAATGGAAGTTTGAATTAAAATCGTATTCCGTTCTGCGCAAGTTAATTGTTTTCTTGCAACATATTGTGAAGGTGTTCATCATATGGGTACTGATACCGGCGTGATGTAAACAGAATAATTCTCATTTTGGTCACGAAACTTCTATCTGTTCCACCCTCGATACTAGAAGAAGTTTAGTCATAACCAAACTACAGACCCGGACAAAGTACTTTAATGAAGTATTTGTACATGTAAAAATGGCTCTTTGACAGTAACTTTGCTAAAGTAAAGCATGTACTTACGTTTTTGAGGTCACTTTTGTGAAAGTTTAACTCAAACTGTCCGGAAAATATGAAGTGAAAGGACTTAGGTGTAATTTATTGTTGAATTTTACATCCTTGCAAGGAAATGTTTCATCAAAGCAATATATGAGGTGGTGGAATTCTAGAGTTACAAAATGTTAATACAATGCTTCATGTACAAGGCATGGAAAACTCGATACTTGAGTAATTACTTCAACGTAGAGTTTGTACTCCATTTCATTTTTTTTCCAAATCAGGCATCCACTCTACTGCGGTGCAATAACCATGGCGATGGACATTTTCTGCGTTCTTAATAAGCATTTTTCTTGTTTTCTCATTCCACTTTTCAAATGATTGGCTTGGGTGTTACAATTTCGCAAGCACTTGTGTTCCATCACGTTCTGGGTGATTTGGAGGAGCTATATACATCAAGATATGATTAAGTTGATTTCTTCAAGATCGAAGGAAGTATCAAGAGTAGTTTATCAAGAAAGAAAACGCTTAGAAGGTAATAAGCCAAATTGTTATCCAACTGCAGCGAATACAGTCCAAATAACAGTACAAATATACAGCGATATTGTACAGTTGTTTATACAGTAGAAAACTTGTTTGCCGTACAGGTCGGCGCGCGCGCGCAAAACTGTCACTCTTTCCCTCTTTTATTGATAAATTTATTGACTTTTATTGACTTTAGCAGTTGGATAATAAATCTCTTATAAGATGTTTTGGTGTGTAGTATCGTTTTATATTTTTACTCGTTGTTTGTATTTTGACTCGCTCTACGGGCTCGTCAGAATACGGCACAACTCGTAAAAATATACAGCGCATGATACTACACACCAAAACATCTAATAAGATACATAAGGAACGCGGACAGAGATTACCCCGGCTACGAAGTCTTAAATAAGAAAAATAAATTACAATATTTAGAGAGGAAGGCACATCAGCTTTAGCGGCCAGATGGTTTTCATGGCTGTTTCCTATCCTGTTCAGATTGTTGGTTTTTGCGGGGGAAGAAAACCGGAGAACCCCGCGAAAACCCTCGAAACAAGGTAAGAACCAACAACAAACGCACCCCACATATGGCACTGGGCCGGAATTGAACCCGGACCACATTGGTGGGAGGCGAGCGCTCTAACCAGTGCACCATCCCTGTTCCCCAAACATACCACAGTTGTACAAGCTACATGTATAAGCATACTATAAGCTTTGACACATTAATATATGGTTGATGGTTACGAATGGAGAAGCGCGAGTCTGATTTCGACAAACGAGCTAAAATGATAGAAAAATGGGCTTTTTTTAATTTCTTAAATCACCGGCAAATGCAAAACCATTACTGATGTTTTGATCGAAATGCTTCACGCGTACATATACGTTAAATTCTTGATTTACGACTAAACTTAATTATAAGACCGTTTACACTGTTCTTTTAGAACATTTATAAAGCTACTTTGAGGAAGTGGGTGATAATATTACTACTTTTTATTAATCTTTTATTGCAAGTATATTTCAGCATGTTGCTTAGTTGAGAGCACGCCAATTAATCCCAAACGTTGCAGAAAATTATAATTGAGGGCAAAAAGTTGAAATTGAGTACAGAAAGATGAAATTGAATTGCATGTATATTATTGACAAGTAGTCAAATTATTTCTCTCGTGAAACCTGAAACCTGGAGGACTTCCTTCTATTCCAAATTGCACTCGAAATCATTGGATTACGAATCACGCTTTTAATATTTATGCCGCCGTTTATGTTATAAACGCACAAACCTACTTAACCGCCGCCAATTATTGTATAGTACTAAGCTAATTAAGAAATCACTTCTGTATTTTTGCAGAAAGTTCACATTTTTGTTGCGACAACGTTTGTTTTCCATACCATCCAAACAATTCAAACAGGTAGGTACAGCAAACTTCTTGCTTAATGGGGAATTCAACGGAATGGGAAGAAGGGAGCGGTAGGTGACAAATGAAGGGAAAGCCGGACAGAGAAATAGTAGAAAACACAAACATTCAATAACTTGATGATGTATAAACGAACACATGATTGATCATCGCAGTTATACGGACAACTTGAGCAGTAGTGAAATTAAAGCCTGGAAAAAAATTCAGCCTTGCACGGGATTCGAACCCATGACCTCTCCGATACCGGTGCAGTGCTCTATCAACTGAGCTATTAAGCCAACTGGGAGCTGGTTACAATGGTGGAGATACAATTCTGTATGATCGTTCGTATATTCACTTAATAATGGAACCATGCAAACGCTAGATACCACCTAGAAAATGCAAGCCAATGCCAAGAATCGTGCCCAGAAACTTTGACAGGCTAACATCCCTCCCGTACAGTTACACCAGAGAAAATTCCCTCTCGTACAGTTACGTCAAACCCTGAAAATCCTTGAATGAAAGATTCATTTATTAACTTATCTCCTTATTACTAACCTGAACGTGAATATAACTTAGATCTAACAATCGCCTTTTATTATACGACCATTTGGTTCAGTGGGACAATAACTAAAGCAGCCGCCCTAGCCTTAGCTTGATCTTTTTCTTTTCCGAGCTTCATAGCACTCTGTCCGTATTGATAAGACTTCAGGCGGATTATGATTATTCCAACACGGCCTGGTTAATAAATATAAATCTACGTCTGATATTATCTAAATATCAGAGCACAGTTAAGACCCATTCCAAGCCTAAAGTCATAGCGCAGAATTGACATCGACTATTAGGAAGGACTTTATGGTTAACAGTACCTCTCGGAATCGGACGAGTTGTGGATGGTTCTTCAAACAATGGGTGACAGGCAAATCCCAGACCCCACTCCTAGTTTTTTTCAATATCCTCTTGGAATACGCACAATAGGACTAATGCATCGTGAAATAGCTTCTTTAAAATGAGTCAGTTCATGATACACAAGCGCGTGTATTACTGGCGATTAAACGATATCAAATGGATTTCGAGCGCAAGAAGAGGCAAGCATATCACTGATCGTAAACCCGCTGTCAGCAGATAGTGCAGTCTTGATCGATTATGAAAAACAACACTTTACTGTAAGTAAGTAAATAAGTAAGTAAAAAAAGTCCTTATTCAACGAGGGTAACACAAAACAGTATATACAGACTAATAAACTAGTGGTCCTCTCACAGGATAATAAATGTACTAGAATTAAGATTCACCCAAATAAAGTGTGTACTTGAATAACAAATACCTTGGCAGGGTTTAACGTTGCATTTGTATCGATTTCATAAAACCATTAGAATGTGAAGAAGATCTCGGCATGGAAAGCGGTGCAATATTGGACGATCACATTACCGCATCTTCGACGCATAGCAAAGGTCTTTCGGCCAGAAAAAGCAGGCTACACAGTGGCAAGGCCTGGTCGGCTGATTCAAAAGATGAACATCAGTGGCTCCAGATTGACCTGGGTGTTGAGTACACAACAAACGTTACGAAGGTAGCAACGCAGGGAAGTAGTGTATATGATGAATGGGTAAAAGAGTATAAACTGGACTACAGCAACAATGGGACGAGCTTCCAGTACTACAGGGAACCAGGACAAAACACGGACAAGGTAGTATCAAGTTTCCCCTCAAAACGGTCGTTAAGTTACATTTCTTTCATAATTAGTGAGCTTTTTTTAACGATAAAACAAAGCCTTGCAAGATAACTAAGCAAAGGGCCTTGGTCTTGTTTCGAAGAATAAGCACAGAGGCAACTTTAGACACGGATTGCCTTTGTCTGAAGAATTCCGGCTCTGAATCTTCGTAAATACTTAGTGAAAACATATTTACAGGCCGATTAAACGATAAAAACTGTTTGTTAACGAACAAACGAACCTAAATGGAAGTACAACGACTTATGGTCTAACAGTGATGGTTCCAAATGATACTTCTGTGACATTTTTTTCTCGTTACCAAATTAGGAATTTGCAGGAAACGTAGACAGAGACACTGTTGTGGAACATAGCCTAACCCCACCAATCACAGCACGTTATATTCGTTTTCGACCGGTAGAATGGAGGACGTGGATTTCAATGAGGGTGGAACTCTATGGTTGTCGACAAGGTATTTTATTTTTGAAGGTCTTCTAATAAGCCACCTAAACACACTGCGCACTCAGATAAGACCTTGTATATTGTCCAAAATTCCAGTTACAAAAGTAATTGGTATCTGATAACGTCAATTAACAAATCAAACCGAGTTCGTTACAGCGGGCTTGCGTTCTACGTTATACTTCGACTAGAATAACTTAAAGGATGTTTCCTTTAGATTTCGACGAGTGCGCTGTTTCAAATGGAGGCTGTAGTCACCAGTGTGTAAACACTGCACCAGGCTACAGATGTGAATGCCAAGACCCAGAGCTGAGCTTATCGTCAGACGGCAAGACATGTGTAGGTAAGTACTCAGTTATGCATGTTATAAATCTGTGTATGATATTATCTAAATATCAGAGCATAGTTAAGACCCATTCCAAGCCTGAACTCATTGAGCAGAAATAGCATCGACCATTGCGAATGGCTTGGTTACCACTAACTCTAGGGACTAGCTGTCTATGGTTTTTAAATTAACAAATAAAGAAGCCTCGACTGTGCTCTGTTCTGTTGTAAAGCACGCAGGAAGCGGTAGAGCACGAAAGAAGTGTAGGGGAAAACGCGAGACGTAGTCGAGTGTTTTTCCCTACTTCTTGAGTACTCTACCGCTTCCTAAGTGCTTTGCAACAGAACAGAGCGCAGTCGAGGTTTCTTTATTTGTTTTATGATAAAGAATCCGATAATTTCCCCACGCATTTGGCTGAATTTTCAAACCAAACTTTATTTTACAAACGAACAAAAGTGGCGTCAGCCGTGCACTGTTCTCTGATAAAGCACGCTAAAATAAGCCAATCACAATCCTTGTTAGAACTGTTCAAATAATTTGATTGGCTAACGAGGCGACAGCTGTCAATCACAAACTGGACTTCAGCTAAGCTTTCAGTTTCGAGTAGTTTGAGCGGCTTTTGAGGGAAGAAAGATGCCTTCGAAGTTCGCTTTTAAGTTGATTTTTAAATACGGATCTAAAGGCAGGTGAAGGTTTATAGTCCAGAGGAATCCAGCCGTATTGTGGCCCATGAAAACGTGTACTTTTCCAGTGGGAATTACGAAACGCGGAGCTCAAAGCTTTCGGATGAAAATGCGAAATGCCGAGTTGAATTTGAAAAGAGCTACAGTTATTCACGGCTTGTAGCCGCATGCAGCAAGATTGCCCGAACTAGCGTAAAAGTTAGAAAGACTAAACGGCTCCCACTGGTACTACTCCGAGTACAGAAGAGAATATCAGAGCAAGCTTTGCACTGACCACTCGTCGGTCCACTTCGCTGAGATGACCGCAGAACGAGCGTTACTACAATGCATGTAAGTGTTGTTTGAGCAATTGAGAATTTTTCAAAAATAAAGCTTCTCATCATAAACAGAGACTGTTCAATTGTTGTTTTCTGTCGTTGTTTTACTTCTTAAGTATAATTTCTGCCTTTGTAACAAATATAATGTCTTTTATCGAAGCACTGTTTAGGTTGAGAATTTGTTTATTTCGCTACGTGTTTTGTCGGCGGGAATATAGCAAAACTTGTTATTTTAGTACAGTTATAACACTACTGTTGCTAACAATGGTCTCTGTGAGCCATATTTACTACACACAAATAGCTCGTTTCCATTGCGTTTGTCTGAATCACAGGGAATGTTTAATTTGGGGCAAATTTGTCAAAATTCCGAAGCAAAAATTTGAAAGCCAACTTACCGTCATCAACCCATGCTCTGTTCTCTGATAAAGCACGCTCTTTCAGCCAATCAGAGCGCGCGTTATATGGAAACTTTATTATAAAATTAGATAATTGGCAAGTCCCAGTTCTGATTCCGATGATTTCAAGCCTCTCTTGGAATATGCATAAAAGGACTAAAACATGGTGATATAGCTTCTTTAAAATGAGTCAGTTCACGATACACAAGTGCGTGTATTACTGGCGAATAAGCCTTATCATATGGTTGTAGAGCCAAAGAAGAGGCAAACTATCACAAATTGTAAACCCAATGTCAACAGATAGTTCTTGATCGATTATGAAGGAAAACGCTGCAGTGTATACTTGATTAACAAATACGTGGGCAGGGTTTAACGTTGTATTTGTATCGATTTCATAAAACCATTAGAATGTGAAGAAGATCTCGGCATGGAAAGCGGTGCAATATTGGACGATCACATTACTGCATCTTCGACGCATAGCAAAGGTCTTTCGGCCAAAAAAAGCAGGCTACATAGTAGCAAGGTCTGGTCGGCTGGCTTAAACGATGAACATCAGTGGCTCCAGATTGACCTGGGTGTTGAGTACACAACAAACGTTACGAAGGTAGCAACGCAGGGAAGCAGTGTATATGATGAATGGGTAAAAGAGTATAAACTGGACTACAGTAACAATGGGACGAACTTCCAGTATTACAGGGAACCAGGACAAAACACGGACAAGGTAATATTAAGTTTCTCCTCAAAAATGGTCTTTTAGTTACATATTTTACTAGGCTTTTTAGAAAAACAAACAAAACAAAACAAAACAAAACAAGCAAAGGGCTCCCAAGATCCTGGCACTTGTGAATCTCATGACTCGAATATTAAAAGCAGCATGTTGAGTTCGATCTTTTTCAAACTTTCCCTTGGTCGATTTCAAGAAACATAAAGTACAGAGGCAACTTTAGACATGAATTGCTTTCCTCTAAAGAATTCCTGATCTGAAACTTCGTCCAGACTAGACTGTTCACAGTCCCCTATTTTTCCGTGAGATCGTAGCTGTCAATCGTTGAGTTCGATGGGCCGCCATCTTGGTCTCTTGATGCGAGCGAAACCGGGGAGAGTACAAAATGCCCGTGGGTAGTGGCGGTGGGGTTAATAGCGTGGTGGTGACGGGGCGGAAAAAATAGGGAGACTGTAACAGCTTCACTCTGTCTGGTGTTCGCTGCGTTAGTTGCTCCAGCAACGGCAACACCTGATTGGTCGAAGGGACAACAGTGTTCATCAGAGCATAGCAGAGCGTTGACAACTTGAGTGAAAGAAAGTGACATTCATCACTTCGCGGCTCAGGCCAAAATGCCATCGATTTCAAGAGATTTTCTGGAGAATGTTTTGATTTTGATGGTCTGTCTGCTTCTTGTCTTGGAGGATTGGTGTTAAAGCGCGAGCAAAAGGAGGCCGTTTCTCGTTTACTCGAAGGAAAGGATGTTTTGGCGGTTCTTCCAACTGGTTTTGGCAAGAGTTTAAAATATCAAAGTTTCGTTTTGGCGAAGGAAATGGCTGAAAACTCCGCTGGTTGCTCTTATTTCCGACTGAAATTTTACAATAAATGCCACAAAGACGGCACGCATCTGAATAATTGGAATGCTCTGGGGGCTTTGCCGCTTTTTTTTGGAGTCAGAGAAGAGTTCTTCCGTCCCGCATTCATTCGACTCAACTTAGTAAACCTTCAAAATGTTTCGAAACTCACAACACAGTAACATGTATTGATATCATCTTCCCTGATTTGACAGATTTTTTCTCAGGGGAGGAGATTGTTAATTGATTTGACTAACGGAGGCGCCGCGCCCCTTGAACACAAGACAGAGTGAAGCTGTTACAGTCTCCCTATTTTTTCAGCCAGCCGTGCCCTGCACCACCCCTACCCACGGGCATTTTGTACTCTCTCCAGTTTTGCTCGCATCAAGTGACCAAGATGGCGGCTCGTCGAGCTAAGCGATTGACATTTACGATCTCACGGAAAAATAAGGGACTGTGAACAGTCTACGTCATATTTACAAGCGGACAAAATGATAACAACTCTTTGTTACCAACAATACTGTTTACGAATTTTAATGACTGGAAACCATTCCTTGAACGTTTTGGCCTATGTAATGACTGTTCCATCGGTAGTCGTTTTCTTGAATTCCCATGGCATCGAATAAGTCTGTTTTGGAGAAATGCCTTCAAAAAAAAAAAAAAAACTGAACGGAAATGCCATTCAAATACAAGCTACTGTTTTAACTTGGCAGCAGAGAGAATGGCTTACTTTAGAAACCGTGCATTGTGCTGCTCCCGCGAGGTTACGGAGCCCTTGAAACGACATCATTTTTCGACAATTCAGAATGTATGATTCTTGTATTTATATCTGAAATCGAAACTAAATGAAAATATAACAACGTACAGTGTAAAAGCAAGGCTTTCAAATGATACTTAAGTGACATCTTTCTCGTTACCACTTTAGACATTTGCCGGAAACGAAGACAAAAACACTGTTGTGTCACATGGCCTAGCCCCGCCAATCACTGCACGTTATATTCGTTTCAGACCAGTGGATTGGAAGGGTTGGATTTCAATGAGAGTGGAACTCTATGGTTGTCGACAAGGTATTTATTTTGGAAGTTCTTCTAATAAGCCATTTACCCACACTACCCACACTCAGATGACAACTTGTATATTGTTCAAAATTCTAGTAACAAAAGTAGTAGGTATCCGATATTCGTACATTGACGGATCAAAATGATCTAAGTTTTTGACACTGAGGGAGCTCCTCACAGCCGGCTTGCCTTTTACATTATACTTTGCCTAGAATAACTTAAGTGATGTTGCCTTTAAATTTCGACGAATGTGCTGTGTCAAACGGCGGCTGCAGTCACCAGTGTGTTGACACCGCACCAGGCTACAGATGTGAATGTCCAGACCCAGAGCTGAGCTTATCGTCTGAAAACAAAACATGTGCAGGTAAGTACCCAGTCATGGAGACTACAAGAAAGAGATAAGTGCATGAACTACTGATTTTATAGTGTTTGAAATAATACCGAGTCAAGTCAACTAAAGTCAAGTCCGTCAATATCTGTAGTCATATACGAAATCGTATCGTGGTTATATGGCTTTTTCACAAGTCGCCTGAATTCACACTAGAATACGATATCGATAGAAATAAGATAAAACCTTATATGATCACATTTCTTTAATTTATGCGTTAACAGTAATGCAGTGGAGTTTTAAAATGCTTGTGTAGTTTAGTCGTTGTCTGATCTCTAAATGGATCTTGTTCCACAGACCAGATCGTCTGTCGTGTAGGTCGTGTAGGTCATTTCACAAATTTATTCAGATATTCCAATATTTTGCGTTTACACTGGAAATATTGATCAAACAAAATCCACTTCAAATACAATGGGGGATAGATAATAAGACTTGTGTAGGTAAGTAACCAGCCATGCTGACTACAAGAACGCGAAAACAGTACCGCGTTAACTTTCTGTACGGGGAACTTCCTCCTTGCAATTGTTGACCTTTTAAGGTCATTCCCTCGAAAAAGAACGCACAATAGATTTTCATTCAAATTTAGCCTGTTGGCTGCTTATATCAAGAGAACTTGAATTGTGAAATGAAAAGGGGGGGTCCTGGTATTCGAGTAGGAACAAGAAGACCTTCAATAAACCTCATAATTCCTTAAATTATCTGCTTTTGGAAACGTTTATATTTGAACCACTCACTTTACGCTTTGTGAGAGCAGAAAAATAGAGAGAAATTTAAGCGAGAAATACAACAATGGATGTATTGCATCAATGTTAAGGAGCAATTTGATGTACGTTTCATGATAAAGGCACCCACATTTAGTCCACAAGGATTCAATATGTTCCAAGCACACAGTGTTCTTGAGGGCATATATTTTCTTTAAGAGTGCTAGCTATGCCCTCATTTTCAGTGATAATTTATTTCTCCGCAATAGAAATTGGTCTATATTCACCGTAAAGAAAGAAGGTGATCGCTGCATACAAACTAAATAAAAAAATTTAGGTCCCGGTGCTCGTTTCCGAGGAAGAAATGATGATTTGCCTCTTGCAAGCCAAACCGTTTTGTTGTGTATGTGCACGCGCTCACGAGCGTGCGCTAATGACGCGAAAATCGTGCGCAGTAGGGATGCGCAATGCAATTCTGAGGAATAACATTAAAACAAGTTCCTTTTAAAAAAATTGCACGAGCCTTACTTGTGTTCAACTACGACATCTTTGATTTAATACCAGCATCGATCGAAGAACGCTATAGATTTGAGTATGTCCAGGCAACTGCCCTAATACACAAGGTTAATGCTTCACGTTCTCTTCCAGGCCTCTTAGCATGGAATTCTGCAAAACACACCTGTAAAGCCCTCAGGTCCAGGCTTTTTGGGATAAACCCACAAGCCTCACCACAGCCAATATCAACAAACAAATATTTACATGCATGATGATTAAGATAAGATAAGATAATTTATTTAACGTCATATACATAGGGGTGGTTACTCAGTCCCCGAGCTGGAGGCTCATGATAAAAGTGTCCTACAAGCTAAATTGTACTGCATTTATCTATGCAATTAATTTGGTCGAGTGTAAAAATAGTTAATAAAATAAATAAGTAAGGTCCTTGAAATTTCTTACTTTCACATGATTAAAAGTAAGACACAAGGGATCTTAAGACCAACTCATACTAGCTGTATAAGTACATGTATGTTAACAAATCACTTCGATTAACCTTCACTTCAACCTGACGGAGTCTCTTTATCGTGTTTAGCTTTAATTCCCATTCAATACGAATATTCCGGCGATCACACGGATAATGTTTTCTTCAGATGTAAACGAGTGTGCTGTGGCAAATGGAGGCTGTAGTCACCAGTGTGTTAACACTGCACCAGGCTACAGATGTGAATGTCCTGCCCCGGAAATGAGCTTATTGTCTGACAACAAAACATGTGTAGGTAAGTACCTAGTCATGGAGATTCAAAGAAAGCGATGAATACTTCCTTTAGTGTGATGTGTAGGTTAGTAACTAGCCATATAGATAATAGGTAAAGGTAAAGTCTGCATACGAGCCAAGTGGCCCGTTAGGCCGGAGCTTATCCCGGTTTCTGTAGCATGAAGCGACTAGGAGTATTTCTACTCCCCCCTGGATGGGATGCTAGTCCATCGCAGGGTTAGCCCCAGCATTAAGTTCGCCGGTACCCATTTATACACCTGGGTGGAGAGAGGCACTGTGAGAGTAATGTGTCTTGCGCAAGAACACAACACAATGTCCCCGGCCAGGGCTGGAACCCGGACCGCTCGATCCGGAGTCGAGTGCACTAACCATGAGGCCACCGCGCCTCCCTAGCCATATAGATAATAAGAACACGATAACAGTTTTACCTCAATGTGACGCGTTCTATTTAATTGCACATCGTAAGGAATTTATTCCAATTGTTTACTTTTAAACGTACTTCCTGCACACTCACTAAGCAACAACCGAGCTTCGCCACAAGTACTCGTTACTGTCTAATATTTTTGTACGACATGTTTGATCATTATATATAGCGGAGCTCCTGCGCGCCGAAGGTGTGTGAGCGGAGCCCCATACCGTAGAAAATTTGGTTACCCATCGATCTAAAAATTTTTTGACGTGACTGTCCGTACTCCTTACGCCAAGCCAAATTGGTTGCTGGCCGAGCCCAATACCTTGTACCCTACCTTAGGTACATCTTTGACATTGGACATCCGTGTCATTTTTTAATTGACAGCTGTCAAATCAAGGTTTCCTCTGACCAGTATCACGTGACAATATCGCGGGCAACAACAACAACTTTATTTGTACTCGACATAGAAATTAGGGTTAGATGAACAAAAATAAGTTAAATTGTCTAATGTTAAAGATTCCATAGTTTGTTCTTGTCTTTGGGAGAGCATAAGTCGTTCTAGATGAAAGCCTTGTATTGCGGTTATGGGTATCTTTTTACCGAAGTGAAAAAGAAAAACTCAAATTTGTAGAAAGAGGATGATTTTGAAATTTGTACATGAAAACAGCATTGAGAAAAGTAACTGCATCCAATAACTTGATAACATTTAATTTTTTAAAAGTGGACTGGAATGTTTAAGGAAGCTAGAAAAGGCAACGAGTCTGATGGCTTTCTCATGTATGACAAAAAGAGGTTGCTAAGTAGATTTATAAGTATTACCTCAATCTATTATACAGTATGATAAAAATGGATCAATTAGAGCATAACCAAGGTCTAGCAAGGTTTTGTTATTAAGATAATAGCAGAGTTTAGATAAAATGCCCACACTTCTTTTAACCTTTTTAGCAATGTAATAAATATGGCTTCTCCAGCTAAGATGAGAGTCAATATAAATTCGTAGATATCTAATAGAGAATTCCTGAGTTAATAAATGATTGTCAATAGATAACATAATTGACTTAGGTAATTTTCTTTGGACTGGGTGAAAATACAACAAAATTTGACTTGTCAATATTAAGGGAGAGTTTGTTTGCACATAGCCAGAAATGAACCCTACTAAGTTCATTGTTAAGATTGCTTTCAAGTATATCAATATTATTATGTTCATAGAATAGGTTTGCATCATCAGCAAAAAGTGGGAAATCTAATACCTTTGAGCAGTTATGAAAATCGTTTATATAAATTAAGAAAAGCAGGGGTCCCAGTACTGAGCCCAGGGGAACACCAAAGCAAACAGTTTCCTTAACAGAGTAAGTATTACCAAGAGATACAAATTGTTTTCTATTATTCAGATTCGAAGTAAACCAATATTTAACAATACCGCGTATGCCATAGAACTCAAGTTTAGTAAGTAGTATCTCATGGTTCACAGTATCAAAGGCTTTACTGAAATCCAAGAATACTCCACAAGAATATTCACGGTCTTCAGTTGCCTTTTGTTCATTATCAATAATACTTAATACTGCATGGTCATTTGAATGATGGGAGCGGAACCAAGATTGCTTACTGTAGATAAGGTACCTCGATTGGATCACAGGCTCAAGTGAGGTTATTACTCTGGGGAAGAAGGATCGAATACGTGCAAAGGCAAAATTTTAGCGCAATTCAACCCCTGGCGTGTTGTTGACTTCTTTCCCGACGTATTCATTGCACAATCGTCTCTTGGAAAGTCCCTTATATATTTCGTACGAAATGTCTACAATCACGGGTACGCTCATTGGGTATAATTTGCAAAAATTTGACTGAAAAAAAAAAAAAAAAAGCGAAACCACACAATGAACAATTACATGCTCACAATTGACATTGTTTTGAATTTCTGATCCGAGAAAACAAATCCTCTTTTTCCTTTATGGTTAATTATTGCAATCAGGAGCTTCGCTTTTAGACTTGGCCTAATCTATATATTATTAAATAAATATCGTCAACGAAGCGCGTTGGTTTGGAGTTAATTTTCCCCACAACTGAGTTAAGACGCAGCTGAGCTTCCTACTTCAAGTTCTTTCCCACGCCCAGACCTTTAACTGGAATGCGGTAAAATATACTTATGACAGCACTGAGAAGCAGACGTGTCAGATATATCCAGGACTGAAGGCAAACGAGATTCAAATTCCTTACGATGATCATCACAAAGTGTCCTCATTGGTAAAAAGTCACCAAAACATATGCAATTCTTTTAAATATGAAGTAATATGAAAATGTCAAATAACCCTGCCAAATATGAAGTACTAATTGAACAATCCTTGCGTTCAATCCTGGACATAAGAAGGACTTGTCGACATATATTCAGAAACTTAGAGAAACTATGTCACAGGTTTCTGGCCACGCAAAAAAATACCTTTAAACTGAAGGTAACCTGAAAACAGTAGATCACTACGTGCAACGCCTTCTCAGTCGTTTTGATTGCGTGACGCATCCCGTCATGCTTTAGTTTAGATACGGGACCTTTAGTTGACTTCTCCTCGTGCAAAGGAAAACGTTTTGAAACGCTACCTAGTGTTTTTGTAGCTTCGCTACCTAGTTTAGTTGTAGCTTGACCCGAAGCCACATATGAGTATGGTTCATTACAGTCTTTGACAGTCCTGAACCCGGATGATTTGTAAGCCTTCGTCGCAACATTGTTGCTGAATGAACGGATTGGATTGTTAGACGTAGGACTCGTACCACTGCGTTCTCGCGCCCCATTTCATACCGAAAGGCGGGCGCTACACTACGATAGAAAACACAAAAGATATAACAATACACAAAACAACACGCAAGGATGGTTAAGGATGCAAAAGATTAACGCGGATTACAAACGACGATCTTGAAAAATATAGGCTAAACTTTTCAAGATGCGAGACTGTGAGGTAGCTCTTTCATTGACAACAATTAATTTAAGTAATAGGCGAAAAAATAACATATGCGTGCACAAAACGCTAGCGCGAAAAGTGGGTTGACAAATCGAGTTGACGAAGGTCACATAAATCTGCCCCAGACTTAAAACCATACTTTGACTTTTATAGAATCACGAGGACTCAGATGACCAAATAAGATGTAAAATATGTCACTGTTCAAAGCATAAACTTTACTTAGACGCCAAAAACACAATTCTCAAAAGCTGTTGTTGCTTTCAGTTCTTTCATTTAAGAAGCATCTGATTTGAGGAGGCCGCGTGGCCGAGTGGTTTAGGATGCTGAATTTCAAATCTGGAGGTCCCTCGTTGAATTCCTCGGAAGCCCCGAGTTCAACTCCTCGACCGCGTTGTGTACATAGCCAACTGGTCAGCCTCTCACCAGTTGGGATTCTTGATAGCTTATGTTATCTTTGAAATATATTTTTTTATTTATTTACAGTGTCCCCAATCAGCACATTAGTGCTAAAACACTTAAATAAAGATAAATTATTAATTTATACTCATCCGGATAATTTTAGCATCTCCTCAACAAATTGGTCCGCTGGTGACGCGGTTAAAGAAGAGAGAGAGAGAGAGAGAGAGAGAGAGAGAGAGAGAGAGAGAGAGAGAGAGAGAGAGAGAGAGAGAGAGAGAGAAACAAACAAACAAACGAATAACGTGAATTTTCAAATATACTCTTCCGATCAAAGAGCTTCTTTTCGAATTTCTGTTGAACTGGGAGAAACGACGTCCATTTGTACCAAATTGCTTGGAAACTTCAAATCACAATGGTGAAAATAAATTTTCAAATAATAATTGTTCAAAGATTGCAGTGTTTTAAGCTTGTCTAAGCTTTACTGTGGTGTTATCAAACCTATTCCATTTTTAGCATGTCAACAAGCTCTAGGGATGGAGAATGGTGATATCCTGGACGAACAAATCACTGCTTCTTCAGAAAAAGGTAGCAATCATGCCGCTCACCAAGGAAGATTACACTTTAAAAAAGTTCAAGGTACATTTGGAGCTTGGACAGCTGATAATGACGATCTTCACCAATGGCTCCAAGTTGATACTGGCAGTCCTTATACTAAAGTAACACGTGTAGCAACACAAGGAAGGGATGCGACCGGTACTAACCAGTGGGTGACCAGGTACAAACTGCAATACGGGAGTAACGGCGTGCACTTCCGGTATTACAGGGAGCAAGGACAAACCACAAACAAGGTAAATCAAAAACGGCCTGTCTTATCGAGGGTTCTCAATGGGGTTAACCGTTAGCCGTAATACAGGCCAAAAATTTAGCCGTTAGGCGTACAAATTGGAAAAGTGTACCCTTCAGTCATAAAAAAGTAATAACCGTCAAAAAAATTGTATCCACAAAAGTGAAAATCTCAATATCGTTTGTCAATATATTCTTCGCTTGCACTGTCACGCAATAAAAATATGAATTCGAAAACCATTCAGTGGATAAAATCAAGAACTCTTTATGTTGTAGGAGATAAAAAAAGAAGACACTTTTCCAAGTTTTAGGTCTGTGCGTTTTCCCAGACTTCAGATATTCGACGAAATGTTTTGCACAAATTTACAGAGCCCAATATGGAGCCGCCATGTTGGTATACCCGTTGCACACCAACAAATAATTATATGGGCTCCTGTGGATTTCATCCTTTTGATTGTCATCTCGTGATAAAAATAGTAAATTAAAATCAGTCTCAATTTTGAAGTTTCAATTTTGTTTACAAATTAAATTTGGCGGTCCAGTTTACAATATCATCCAAGATAAAATTCGTAAGACGAAACCTTTCCCGAAAATACTTACAAAATTAAAATCCAAAAGTTGGATATATGATGTGTAATTTTTGATTTTAAATTTTGGATAGGTTTTACGGAATTGAAAAGCAATTTCAATTTTTTTTTTCAATTTTTCTTCGAGCATGAATCCGACTCCACAGTTAGGTATCTGAAAACTCATATTTCATAAAAACAGTATTTTTTTTTTTTTACCTTAGCTTTTCAACACATCTTTAACCATGAAATAACTTTCCAAACAGTAATGTGATGATCAATAATGTGAGAAAGAGTTGTTTATGTTTATGATATGCCCCAAACAGGACTTTTCTGGAAACACGGACCAGAGTACTGTTGTTTCACATGAACTAAACCCACCAATCAGAGCACGCTACGTCCGTTTTCGACCAGAAACCTGGTACGGCCACATCTCAATGAGGGTAGAGCTCTATGGATGTCAAGGTAGTGCAAAAAGGCTTTCATTTCGCACTCATATAAATAATGCTTTGTACAGTCTAATCTAAAGAAAGGAAAATGAAAGAGAAAATATTAAGTGTTTTGAAGCATATGAAGAGGTCTTTGCCATTCCCTTGTTACCAAATAAAGAAATGGTTGACGCCCCCATCTCGTTAATAAGCCATTTATGAGTTGCTTTAGCCTCTGTTTCAAACGAGTTTTGGTGCATATGGAAATGAGATTCTATTGCACTTTCATTGTCACGCGAATCAAACTCATTTCCACACTAAAGGTTGTGCGTCAGAACTCGTTTTAAAACAGGGAGAGATGAGCAACTCGGAAATAGCCTATTTGATCTCACTTCTCCCCGGCCCAAACTTCTGGTGGGATGCTAGAAAAACCTCTTTATTCCAAATATATGTATACTAAAGCTGTCGAATTCGTACAGAAAGATCACCAAATTTTCCATTGGCGTATGTCGTTCGAGAACTTTTAATTATCGAATTACGCACAAGGATTAAGCTCTCGAGCGCTGTGGGCAAATTTTTCAATTGTTAGGCTTCAAGGAACAGATAACAAATCTATACCATTTCAGAAAGATTCGAATACGGGAAATGTGATTTTACCGTGGAAATGGATTTTGTTATTTTAAAAAAAAACTTTGTACAATACTTCCTTCTTTGTTGTTTTGCTAACCCCATTTCTTTAGAGATAAATGTGATGCTCACCAGCAAATTGCTCTATCAGCCATAGATCGATGTACTCTTCTATACATTAAGTATTTAACGACATCTCATAGGGAATACGATTTTTGGTAGAATTTGTCCCGTTAGTCATGATCAATATTTGTGCCATATTCGAATTCGTATTCGTGTTCGTACTGCTTCCATAAAATTTTTAGAATGTCATGATGCTCTCGGCATGGAAAGTGGTGCAATCTCTGACGGGCAAATCAGTGCGTCTTCAGAATATGATCCCAATCATGCCGCCAGCCACGGCAGACTGGACTATCGAGGACAATATGCAGCTTGGTCAGCTCGGACAAATGACGCCAATCAATGGCTTCAGATTGATCTAATCAGCTACTACATCACAGTAACACGCATAGCAACTCAAGGAAGAGGTAGTGATGTATACGACCAGTGGGTAACTAAGTACAATCTTCAGTACAGTAATGACGAAGTGACCTTTAAACACTACAGGGAACAAGGGCAAAATTCAGACAAGGTGAGATACATTTCATTCGCGACCGACGAACGACTAAACTTTCCTATTAACTATCATTGTTCTAAAATAAACTTTGAAGGTTGGAAAGGTCTCCCCTTGTTTCGACTCAATTGTTTATCATATATTTTTTCCCTGTATCGTTCATTCGTGTGAGCTACTTACTATGTATACATTCAGTTCCATAAATCTCTCAAAGTGTTTTCTGATTATGTATTTGCGAACATTTCTTTAAGGAAAAAGGATAAATAGGAATAAAGCGATTCACGCCTCCCTAGCTTACATTTCATTGCATTTCAAGGCGTCGATGAAGTTCAGCTGTTGTTTATGAAATATAAAAAAATACACCAATTGAGCACAATTTTGAACAAGATCGGTGGCATATTTAAAATCCCCATTCAAACAGTTCCAGCTGTATTGAACTTAATTGTCACATCCTAGGAGTTCGTCAACTAATTTTACATACGTACATGGAGAGCTAAAAATTTTCAAACTGTTTTCTACAACTGCTAATGAAATAATCCGACATGCACCCGACTCCCCGCCTTGTCTTTAAAGCGCTTTTTTATACGTAATATGGCTCGACGGCACGACGTCAACGGCATCAAAAACGTCACGAAACAAAAGATTTAATAAGCAGAGCAATGGCTATGCACGTGCGCTATAAATCGTTGTAAATTTTGTGGTCGTCCTCTGCAAAACAACACCGTGAAATGACCAAGTTCTACGTATCAGCGACTCTAGAGAACACATACAATGAGGGCAAATTTTTGGCATTTCTATTTTGGAATTGATCGGAGGCATTACATATTTAGTTTGAGCAAGTTTTCAGACCAATTGGCGTTATGAACAGGTTCAGATAGTTACGAATATCGAAAGTAAAACATAAATTCCTCTTTTACTAGGCGTCGTACCTGGTGTCGCCGTGGCATAGCTTAAGCTCTCTAATATAAGCTCAAGTCTACGGTTCCTTGAATGCCTTCTACGTAAATTATTGTTAAAGAACAGAGCAAGATAATAGGCTGTGCTCTTATTCTCGGTATATCTTGGACTGGAAATAGTTTGCCGTGGAGGTTCATGCGGGAGACAAATGTCATTTGCATTTGAAGAGACTCTCCTCATTTGTCTGAGACCCCGTCTACACGCATCCGGATATTTTTTTAATCCGCAACTTTTTCTTTCCAGATACGGCTTCCGTCCACACGCATCCGGCAAATTTGGCAGCGAATCCGGATAGTTTTGAATCCGCTCTCCAGTATGGAAAAAAATAAATCCGCAACGAATCAGGTAACGTGTGGACGGTGAATCCGGATATTTTCGAATCCGATGACCTAGCAAATCGTGTCCAGTCTATTAAGGAACAATAAACCAATATGGCGGCACAGCGTGTATGCCTAGTTTCTCTACAGTGAATTCGGATACCATCGGATGCGTGTGGACAGGCAAATTCGATTTGAATACGCTACGTGTGGACGGGGAAAATTTTGAATTCGGAAAGAAAAAGTTGCGGATTCAAAAATGCGGATACGTGTGGACGGGGCCTTAATTGCAAGCTAGTTTCAGCCCAATATCGAGAATACGCATGCGGCTTATTGCAGCAAGAGTGAGGAACTCTAAAAATAAGTTGTGGAACGACTCATCTCGGCTCGTGTTCCCTCAACATTTGTTGTTGTTCCAAACTTCCACTTGTATTTCTGTATCTCGATAACAAATAGATTCCATGTTGCCGCGCATCTGTTCAGTAATAGATCACAGATGACGTCAAAATGCGGTAAGAACAAAAATATGGCACAGGAGCCGTTAGCGGAGTATGTCACTGATGTTCTTACAGCATATCTTGACGTCTTCTGAGAACCATTACTAAACAGACACAAGGTAACATGGAACCTACCTGTTTTATAATAAAGAAACAAATAAATGTCCTCCAATAGATCATTAGGAAGAACAAAAAAAGTAAGAGGGAGAATAATTTGACTTTTATTAGACAGAATAATGGATAATTATTTTATTGACTATTTTAGGTTTTTGCGGGCAATACAGACAGGGTCACCGTTGTGTCACATGACCTGAACCCGCCAATCAGAGCGCGATTCATCCGTTTTAAGATAGTGACTTGGGAAGCACACGTTTCAATGAGGGTGGAGCTCTACGGCTGTCCAGGTTCTGTGCATTTTTCCCAAAATAATCATTCCATTATAACTCTTTGAACCCAGATTGCATGCATTTAGAGATCTCTTAGATGATAGAGGAAACATGGGAAATCTTGAGGTCACAGCACGTCTTAATGGGAAGGCATGTGAAAGTCGCTTTATCCCATGTAGAACATATATATTGAAGTGCAAAAACTCCTCTCCCTCGCTTCCAAATTAAATGGGGCCTTCCTTTCTCTGAACGTAATAAAAAAAGGTGAAGGCAAACGATCATATAGTGAAAGCAGATTAAATTTTGAGGATTATTTCAAATGAAGAAATAACAGGGGAACAAGTGAGACATTAAGCCGGTTATACGTGAAATGTATACAAGGCAAATAGTGTTTGTCTGTTTACCTTTTTTTTTAACAGTATCTGTCTGTATTAGGAGCATGTTTGCAATATAATACAACACCTCCTGCGGGCCAGTTTTTATCAGTTCTAAATTGAAAACTTACCTGCAATTTAAAAGAGTATACCAGCCAACAATGCCCCGGCTGCTCCAAAGTTTGCGATAAGACCTAGGGAATCCTTGTAAACTTGTGCAACTTTAGATCGGTTATTGATCTAAAATGAAAATGAAGGAAAAAAAGAAAAGAGGAAACTCATTACTGACGTTGTAGTTGTGTTGATTTTGAGGGTTTTTGTTTCGAATTAAATTGAAATCAATTTAACTTTATAAAGCTCAGGTGTGTTTTATTCATCTATTAAGGGCGTTTTTTTTCGAATTAAATTGGAACTAGTTTTAACTTTATGTAGCTTAGTATATTTCAATAAGTAAATAGTGTTCCCAATTAGTTGTTTTGAGCTAAATACCATAGACACCGAAATAAAGTATTTCATTCATTTTCTCAACCTTACCTTTAGAATGTCAAGAAGCACTAGGTATGGAAAGTGGTAAAATAACTGACAGTCAGATAAGCGCCTCGTCCAGGTATAATGACTTTGGTTCCGCCAGAATGGGCAGACTACACAATCAAGAAGGAAGTGGAGCTTGGACAGCCGCCACAAATGATGCCAATCCATGGCTCCAAGTTAATTTTGGAAGTTACGTTACCAGAGTGACACGCGTAGCAACGCAAGGAAGGTATGGAGAATTTATCCAATGGGTCATTGACTACAAACTACAGCACAGTCAGGATGGAGTTAACTTTCAGTACTACAGGGAACAGGGACCGACCACAGACAAGGTGATAAATAAGAAATTGATCGAAGCCTCAAGGCTTTCGAGATAATATCAATAGTAAAGAGTAAATACCACTGAAGCGAACAGTTCACTCAAATCACTAGAACAAAGCTATTTAGTTTATAAATAAAATGCTCGACTGCGTTGGTAGGAAATTGAAATAGTTACCTATTTAGCAACTTAAGCTGGATAAAAGTAAATCAAGTTTACTGAGCTAGTGATTTTGTGAAGTTGAGTTTTCGAGAGTCTTTCGTTAGAGCAAAGTGTTCTGACGAGTGCTCTTTGCTCTTTTGAACTTCAAGTTGATGGATGTCTTAGTCATTCAATTTCCTTGTCATCCTGCCTGATATCATCACCCTGAGCTTAATTTGGGTTAAGAATTGTTCTATTTAAATAGCGAGGAGATTAAAAGGAGACGTAACAGGACATGTAAACGGAAAGGTGGCTTTTTAATGGCACCCAACAGGAGAATTGCGGTGGCCATGCTAGTGGCACTGCTGGAAGTGACGAATTATATTATTATGAGAGAGAATCAGTGGGGGACAGAATAACCAGCAGTTCAAAAAGTATATGTTTTTTCTTTTCTTATTTTTTTTCTTTCTGCCATTTGACCGATCTAGGTCTTTACTGGGAACACAGACCAGGACACCGTTGTGTCACATGACCTTAATCCACCAATCACTGCACGTTACATCCGTTTTCAACCAGTAGAATCAAAGACGTGGATTTCAATGAGAGTGGAACTCTATGGTTGTCAACAAGGTACTTAGTTTTGAAGGTCTTCTCTCTAGTAAGCCAGTTACACACAATACAGACTCAAATGACACCTTGTATATTGTCCAAAATTTCAGTTACAAAAGTAATGCCAGTAATGGATATCAGATATACGTCAATTAACGAATCATAACGACCTACGTTACAGCGGGCCCGCCTTTAGACTACGAGTAGTCCCTCTTTCGCTTAGTCCGTCGTGCGTTACGCGAAAGAAAACTGCAAGAACAAAATAGTCTGGCGAAATCCTGGGGACGAGTAGCGCGCGAAAGGAGGGACTACCACCTAAGCCACAGAGTTTGACCTTCCACGGGCGAGTGATTTTTCGGTGTAGGATTTCTCATCTTGACGTCCTATTATTATTAAACCTTGGGAGATATCCTGAATAAATGCTCAACTATACTCTTCAAGTAGCGAGGCAAAAACATGCCATGAGAAGTATATCTTCG
This sequence comes from Orbicella franksi, assembly GCF_964199315.1. NCBI lineage: Eukaryota > Metazoa > Cnidaria > Anthozoa > Scleractinia > Merulinidae > Orbicella > Orbicella franksi. The sequence continues at coordinate 14,317,309 of NC_138159.1, forward strand.
TGCAATGTTCTTTCAGCGAAACTGCCAAAGAAGTTTTAAAAAGAAGACGGCGACGGAGGGATCTTGTAACGATTTTTGCTGCGTCTGTAGGTGTAAATCTAAAAGTTATTGCGAAAATTTCAAATGCAAAAATTTCAACCGAGAATTTACATTGCGTATTTGACATAGGAGATCATCCAACTGCGCTGAAATATTTGCCGATAGCAGCGGAAAGTTTCGTGTGAATGTTCGGTTTCAAGTGAAAGTCCGGTTCAATCTTTCAAATGGACGGCAGAAAGGCCGAGCTCAGCCGTGAATTCATATTTACTGAATTGTTCTTGGACGATGCTGTTGAGCGGCGAAATCACTATCACGCTCGCAGTCGGGTTAGAGGCGGAAAGCTTTGCCAAACAAAACACTTAATAGATTTAAATCTTTCCAAAGCCTGTTGGCAGAATCGCAAGAACAACACGGCTTGCGAAGCCCGATTCCAAAGTTTCGATTTGCTCCGGTTCCAAAACATTCCTGCAAGACGTCACACGTTTCTCGAATGTTGACAACGTGTTGTCAACGCTCCTAACATAAACCAATCATATTTTTGCGTTGTGAGAGCAACGCATAATTCAAACTCCTTGACTTAGGCGGTAGGCAGAAAAATTTTTTGGGACCATTTTTCGACCGAGCTTTGTAACCGTCCACAAATGTGACGGTCGAGACCTGGGTTCCACTTCACTAAAAATGGAGGCGGGTTCAACTCTGAATGGCGCGGCGTGAAATATGTTTATCCAGATCGACATTTTTTTAGGGGAAAAGCGAACGAATAAGCTTCTCAATGGCAAGAAAGCATGTGTGCCGAAGAAACAGATGTTACAATTGTTCTAGAAACTTGAAGAAGATACTGATGTGGTCACGAAAAAGTGGTCCCAAAACATGTTGACAAAAGAGCGAGCGATATTTTGAGACCACTTTGGAGTCATGATCAGCGATTCAATTATGGAGTTAAGGTAAGAACTATTGTGTCAGAACCGAGCATTTATTTCAGTAAACTGTCCAATGCAATGAAACCTGCCAGCTGTACATGTTACTGGCGTTTAATACTAACAGATTTAATTAATAGAAATATTAAGCTCTTTTTAAATGCGGACGCATCTAGGCCCGTAATGCGTCCGCACAGCAAACCTTACATTGTGTTGAATGCTTTTGTACTTGTACCACAGTGGAGTAAATAGAAGTAATGTTCTAGGGCTGGTAGAGCAGGTATAGGCAGTGATCTCAATCCTGGTCTTGTTAGTATTTGTTATGCCACCTGGTTTTTATTTTTTGAGGCATAGAAAGTGGTTAACATGCATTTGTAAAATTATGAAGATGCACGGTAACCTTTGAGAGATTGTTCTTGGCTAACATTTCCTGTTTCTCCTAGTATGCTCCCCCCTGTCTCCCACCTGCTTTATATCTTGATTACTTCAAACAAATTTTGAAAAACTTACTTACATGTAACCGATCTCCACCCCACCCCCAAAGACCTTGTACCAGCTGATACTAGTGAAAATAGGTGCTGAAACATCTTAACTGTCAGAGACATATTATTGGTGGTTTAGTTCAATGTACCTGCATAAGCATGAGAAAGAATATGAGATTTGTGCATCTTTTCAGGCATTTACAGTTTTGTTACTTTGACAGTACCTAACGAGTGTGCCGAGCATTGGGAAGGTTCAGTTTCACATTTCTGGCCAGATTACGCTGGCGTTTTGTGTTTGATGCAGTCTTCCGTAATTTCAGCCGGTGTTTTCCATTAGTTTCTTTCCCCTTTACTCCATTCAAAGATGGCTTTGGACCACTTGTTTGTGCTGTTGATGTTTTTAACTTCGATTTTCTTCTCGATATTGATGTGGGTTGTACGCTGATTTTGGCCTTGCTGTTGTGAAGAATAGGCAGTGTAAGTCCGTTTTGATCTGTACCAAAGTGTACAAATGCTGTCGCAAGTACAGCAACAGGTGCCTGACCTCTTGCTTTTGATATTATCTTTCTATAAACTTCTAAGTATTTCATATAGCATGCCCTAAAATTGTTAGCAGTCGTTTTGAGCTTTAGTTCGATGTCATCTTGTACTTGCCTGTGAATTCTTAATATGTCCTGTAATTGAATGTCTGCTTCAAATCTAGATTCTTTGTCAGATGACTGACTGCTGGAAGTGTCATCTTGGGTTGAAGGGAGGTCAGAATCTACATCCATGGGAACACAATAGTCATTGGTGTCCATGTCAATGTCAGCATGATTGTAAGGGTGGGGGGGGGGAGGGGGGGAACACGACACTGTTAATCAATCAAACTTTCAATAAAGCTTTCCTTTAATATATAATTATTTACTTTTATTTCCTCATCTTTTGTTTGTGCTTCAAAAACTACTGTTTAATGTTGCATCTCAAGGTGATCAAGATGGTACCAGAAAATATCCATACCCATCCCAAGGAGGGCTACTGGAAATTCCATACAGAAGGAGGGGGGGGGGGAGGGGTCTCAAAAGCAAAAAGGGAAGTATGAACCAAATCTGGAATTTCCACAGAGATTAGGGGGAGGGGTTCAGACCAAATACCCCTCTAAGGGACCAGTATGGATATTTTCTGGAACACGTTTTTAGTGGCAAGTACAAACAGAATTATCACCTAGAGAATAACTTTGCATTTTGTTCTACAAACAACAAACATGTCGAGGGATGAGGGGGGCTTACTACCTGAACTGAAATGAACCAAGGGCATAGCACCTTTTTAAACCCATTGATTGAAGCTGGTAGCTCATTGTTCTTGAGAGATGTGATGTCGTGAGAGATGTCATTGATGACACGCTTATTGGTGCGAGAGAGAAAACAGAACAAAACTGACTTAATAGGCCACTTTCGATATATTAAAATTTAGCTTGAAGCGAGGCCTAGAGGACACAAACAAAGGAAATTGAATGACCATGTTTATTCATTTCTTTTGTTTGTGTCCTCTAAGCCTCACTATCAAGCTGAATTTTAAGATATCGAAAGTGACCTATTGACTCTTCTGTCTTATTTAACTTGGGTGTATTTGTTATACTTAGCAGAAAATCTTCTGAATTCTAAAATATCCAGGATAAGACTCCTAAACATAGGACAAAAAAAAAAAAAAGAAAGAAAGAAAGAAAGAAAGAAAGAAAGAAAGAAAGAACGAAAGAAACTAGGGGGGAGGGTGGTGGTAATAATATACAACCTCTCACCTGTTCTTTTAGCAGAACATTTATCTCTGTTATGTTGAATGCTTTCAAGACCCTTTGAAAACCTTTCTGATGAAAGCAAAGCTTGCAATACACTATTTGCAAAGCAATTATTGTTTAAATTCTGAATGCCTCGTGGATTCAGATACATCTTCAATGCAGCCAGTTATTCCAACGGAAGAAGGTGAAACACAGAGAGCCGCTTGAACGAGTGATAAAACAGGGAGACGTTCTGTATAAAATGAAGAACTCTGAGCGCGCGAAATTCCCGCCAGAAATTAATCTTACATTACGTTACGAGCCTAACTATTTAGCTAGCTATTTGCCATTAAATTGAGATAAAACATTTATCAAATTTCAGTCCAAACTGGTCCCAAAATATCGCTCGCTCTTTTGTCAACATGTTTTGGGACCCTTTTTCGTGAGCACATCAGTACCTTCTTCAAGTTTCTAGAACAACTGTAGCATCTGTTCCTTCGGCACACATGCTTTCTTGCCATTGAGAAGCTTATTCGTTCGCTTTTCCCCTAAAAAATGTCGATCTGGATAAACATATTTTAGGCCGCGCCATTCAGAGTTGAAGACAAGCAATAAACTGCAAGGCTGATACTACGTGAAAAACGTTTCGAGACACCAATATGACAAGAACCGATAAAGTAGGATCGCAACAGTGGACAGCTGTTTCGCCCTTCTTCGGGGGTTCGTCAGCACTGTGTAGCGAAGATATGTAACGCCAGCCCAACAGCCAACGCACATAAATTGCAAAATGACCCGCCGCCATTTTTAGTGAAGTGGAACCCAGGTCTCGACCGTCACATTTGTGGACGGTTACAAAGCTCGGTCGAAAAGTGGTCCCAAAAACTTTTTCTGCAGGCGGTAATCCCTCCTTTTGAGTGCTCCTCGCCCCCAGGATTTTGCGCGGCCATTTTTTTCTCGCGGTTTTCTTTCGCGTCACGTCGCGTCAAAGACTACGTCTGATGAACTGCTTTGACCGGTCGAGTAAAAGAGGACAACGATAAAGTAGAAGAAAGTTTTATGCGCACCGTTCTTTCAATTTGGCAACGCTATGGAAGAAGAATTTTTTTGTGGGAGAACTTTTGGCTCCCGCGCTCAAACCATTTCGAGTGTGACATGTCAACAAAAAAAGTGAGAATGTCGCTGCACACGACTTTGTTGACAAAAGTCTTTGTGAAGAGCGCAGGCCGCCTTTAAATTAGAGCGCTTTTGTTAGCTTATTACACCTTGGGATTTACTTCACACATCAGACCGTTTGATTGACAGCCGCCGATTCATTGACGAGAGCAGTCGGAATTCCGACAGCTAATATTTGTAATTATTATTCCGCGCATTGAAAAAATGAGCACTGCAAGTATATGTCGCGAAAGACAATAGAATTCTGCGCGATGACGACGGACTAGGCGAAAGAGGGACTACTCGTTGTCTACATGTAGCTCGCCTTCTACATTGACCTTAATCCGCCAATCACTGCACGTTACATCCGTTTACAACCAATAGCATCGAATAATTACATAGCAATGAGAGTGGAATTCGATGGAGGTCAAGGTTTTGCATCTTCCAGTTATTTAAGTACTTTTATTACTAGTGTTATTATTTGTTATTTTGGTAATGTTATTGACTCACAACATATAGAAAGGGGCCGTCGATAAAACCAGGAACATGGAACATTCCGGAACATCCCGGAACATCGAATAATTAGAATAATTATGAGAAAAATATGTAAAACTGAATACTCTAAAATAAAATAAACAAAAATAAAGTGGTATCAGTTCCAAATATGAAAAGATATTTTGGAGGGTAGGGGAGTCGGTAGGGAAGGGGTAGGTCATTCAACTGACCACAATGAGTGCAGGTTCCTCTTCTTTCCCGCAAATTGTGTCACGTAGCTTTACAGCACTCTGTTTTTCAACACAAACATGAACGATTCGGACGATGAATAGCGGAGTTGCGGAAGCCCGAGTAACAAGCAAGTTATTATTAATAAGCTAGTAGTAATCAAAGATTAGAGCAGTGCGTTCACGTGCGTGCTTCGAATGTTTGGTCTACTTTGGCGCTCGAATGGCTCTATAAAAGATTAGTGTGATCGAATGTCAGATAACAATTCAACTAGCGATGAATAGATTATAGCCCGTGGTAAAAGTGTTTTTAATCAATTACGTATCAACTTGTACTGGACAAAACATTTTCCAGGAAAGACATTTGAACTGTTGCCGACATTGAGAATTCAATTTCTGATCGCCAACATGTGTAACGAATATTTCTTGAGACACTAAAGTTTTGACCAGCGACCCTGCAAGACAGCGTGTCGCCAAATATTTTTAAATTTTGTGTTTGTATTTGTTTACACTGTCATTAGAGTTTTAGTAGTCCGAACTTAGACAAGAAACTCAATGCGGAAGAGTTTCTATTTCTATCTCGTGGAGCAACTATTTCTTCATGAGAAATCGTGTATACGCATATCTTTGAATTGTGTAACGAATTGAATAAAGAAATCATACTCGCGTACTCATAAGAGTTCGAACGCCACTCCCTTGGATTTCTATGAAGAACGAAATCTGGGAATAAGGGGCAGTCACGTGGTTAAACTGATGGCGAACGATCTGAAGGAATGGATTATTCTTCTAAGTTGCAAGCCTTCACTCATCGCAGTCATTATTACTTTTTTTTTCCTTTATTTTTTTTTATGTTTTTGTTTGTTTGCTTGTTTGTTTATTTCCCGAGCTGAAACCAGTTTACTTTTGCATAATTTAAATTTTGAAAATTTAATTTTATATATTTTTCCCATAATTATTATAATTATTCGATGCTCCGGGATGTTCCGGGATGTTCCGGTATGTTCCGGGATGTTCCATGTTCCAGATTTTATCGACGCCCTATAAAAAGACAAGAATTGAAAAAGAGAATATACTTATAGAGTACAATAGGCAATTTCCGTGTTCGCTTTTGCCTCGTGCGAAACCATTCATATGAAAATGTGTTCTGCGTAGAGGTTCATGTTAATGCAAATCAAATTCATTTTTATATGAAAGGTTTTGCACGAGGCGTGAACTTGGAAATGGCCTACTCTGAGTTACAATCCATTACTGATAATAACTGTCCCAGTTCACCTAAAAAAGGCGTTTGAAATGGCAGAGAAAGTAAACTGAGGTTTGAAGACAATCTAAACTCAGATTGAGTAGCGTCTTTGCAAAATTAATTCAACTAAATTAGCCAAAATCACCAAAAAAGCTCGAACTCCACTGACTCATAAACAATTCCAATCGTGTCTGGAGACTGTAACATGCAGTCAATAAATATTTGATTGATCTGCATTCAGTGAGGTTTTTTTTTTTTTTTTTCCAATTTTACATATGGCTTTCACGCGTTTCATCTAAAAAGTTGACAATACCACGATATGATTTTTGAACTTGCGCGCGGAATAAGACAATAGAGTGTTTCATTTCTCGGAACTATCGGTCTGATAGTTGCCCCTTGGAAATTTGATGTTCTTAAATCTAACAAATATTTGTTTTGGGAACATCCAATTTTCGCGGCGCAGCTATCTGCCGTTATTTCCTCGACAGAAACACTCTGTTGTTTAATTAGTAAGCCCTATTAATCTAAAGCTTCTACAATTAAAAAGCTAGTACGTAAGCTAGAAACACTAGAAACAACGTGTGCCCTGATTATTGCTTCAGCCTCATCAGTCCACTATCACACCATAGAGACCCGAGCCGTTCAAAATCTTATTGTCAGTAATAACGGGTTGTTGTTGATGGGAAAACATTTTTACCGATACACTTTTTTCACTGCTGTTGTTGTTGTTGTTTTTTTTTTCTGTCAAGGCTGTGGATTAGTGGCAAATAACTCTGTAAGCAGTCCTGGATATCCTGACTACTATCCAAGCAATACGCACTGTGTCTATCAAGTTCCAATTCTTCCCTACTACGAATTAAACATTACCTTTAGCTACTTTCATCTGGAGGAGAGCGGCTCATGGTAAGTGGAGGCATAACTGTGGGGTGAGGGGACAGGAATCCGAAGCCACCCGATACCCTCTACCCCATACTCTCCGTTATAGAACCCTCTGTGGAGGTTCCTATTTTCATTTCCCTTTCTTTTTCAAAATATTGTGCCTTTGTGTTTTAAATTTCGTTCCTATTTATCGCAATTCTCGCCATTTCGGACCCTCTCATTTCCCGCCTCACTTAGCTTGCCGCTATCTTGGGTAGTGGGAAACTATTTGCCAGGATTGTAACATTAAGTATTTTTCTTTTTAGCTCAGCTGATTATTTAAGGATTTCCAACGAGAATAATCAAACATTTGGTACGTACTGTGGCCAGAAGACAGGACATAACGTTATTGTTAATGGCGAGTACGCCTTGTTAACATTTCACTCGGACTTCGCTTTGGAAGAGATAGGATTTCAGATATCTTTTACAAATAGTAAGTGCAAGCAAATCTTTGTTAACAATCCCTGCCTTATTAACCTAAGCGCTAGCGTTATACTTTTTGTGTGACTTGCGTTTAAAGATACGTATTTACATTCGGTCGATTTAAACTGCGACAGTGACAACGAATGTAAATATTTCATTCTGTTGCTATGAAATTCACGTGTGCCGCTGCGGCGTTAATTAAGTCTTAATTCTGATATAAGCATACATTAGGTTTCACAGTTGAAGTATATTCATCTCAACTCTCAAGCTTTCAAATTTTATTTTACGATTTATTTAGTTTGACGGTCTGGGAAATTAATCTAGTAATTACTCTAGCACTCAGAGGCCTGTGCCCCTGGTTGGGGAATAACACTATGAGCTGCACACCCAGCCCTGTAAACAAGTCATGAATAAATATAGGAATTAAAATTGAACAGAGAATGTATGGTCACATAAGCGCTTTTTTAACTTAGAAATTTTGCGCGTTTAAATTCACTTTTATTTTTGGGTAGGGAAATCTCTATAACCGCCGATTGGTTAGCTCAGTTTGTGTAGCACCAGACTAGTGTGCGAGAGGTCGCGGGTTCAAACCCTGGCCGGACCAACACTCAGGGTCTTTACTTGACATAATTGAGGAGAAAGTGCTGCCTTTGTAATGACATCTGCAAATGGTTAGACTTTCTAGTCTTCTCGGGTCAGATAAACACGATAAACCGTAGGCCCCGTATCACAACTCTTCATAATTAATTCTGTGGGACGTAAAAGAACCCACACACTGATCGAAAAGAGTAGGGGACGTAGTTCCTGGTCCTCATCTAATGGTTAAATGCTCTGAGATATTAGCTGCGTAGGCTACTCTGAAATTCGAAGGTAAATAAAGTAATATATGTATGTATCTCCTTAAGTTCTAAATGAGCTAAACATGCTACCAATGTGCAATGTGCAAGAAAGACTTGTACTGCTACAAAGTAAAATCTATCGCACCGCGAGACAGTTCAGTTTGGAAACCAGAGACTTGTGAAATGTTTATTAGCTTCAATTGGTGCTATTGGGGCGATATTTCAGACTAATTTGTCAGCCTTATCAGACGGAGAAAAAAATGATCTACCGAACTGACATACACGCTAACGATTTTGCACCTATTTTCCGTCTGTCTCGCTGGTAAATCTTCGATGTCTTTGCAAAAAAAAAACAAAAAAACAAACATTTTCCATGGTTCACATTCAATCCTGAAGAATTGAAAATGATTCCATTAGATATTTTTCAATGGAAACCACCCGCGTCTACCACCAGTGATGTTATATAGCAGGCGTTTTTCCCGCTACAACGCACCCATTTATTGGCTAGTTCATGATCACATGACATCTAACAATGAAACTGTTCACCGCCAAATGCCATGAGCGGGCAACATTGCGAAAACTATGACGCCGAACGGGAAACAGTTCACTGTTATCCGCGAAATGTTGACCGCTGTTGCACGTGATCAGAGCGTGCAGTTGAAAGTAGCCTGATGTTGTCGCTGGAATCTGATCAGGGTGATTTTCGAAATTTGCTTTTGTTTTGTTTTGTTATATAACAAATCACTTAATGACTGGTCCCTTGGGGAACAGTGAAGTTTGTTTCCCTCGACTTCGTCTCGGGAAATATTGAGATTCTCGGAAAAAAAAATTCACTGTTCCACTCGGGACCAGTCATTAAGTGTTTTAAATTGCTTGGGCCTAAACAGACTAGTTTGTAGCAGGCGCCATTCTTGTGGAATATCAGATAGTTAACTATACAAAGGCTTTGTCGATTTTTTTAATGACCTTAATATATCGCAAAGGAGTACTTGAATGTATGTTACCGGAAAGTATTTTGGTCTCTTAAAGGTTGCGGATATGTGGTAAATAACACACTGAAGAGTCCCGGATATCCTACCACCTACCCAGGAAAAACAACTTGTGTTTACCACGTTCCAATTCCACACCGCTCGGCGATGAACATTTCATTTATTGATTTCAACCTAGAGTTTGAGATTTCGTGCAGGTAATTGTATTGTTTTAAAAATGGACAACGATCTTGCTCCTAGATGAACACCACACGCAATTTTAGTCAGTATCAGTCACTCAGCCAACCAGCCAGTGAGTAAATGAGTCAGTGAGTCAGTCAGTCAGTGATTCAGTCAGTCAATTGGTCGGTCAGTCGGCCGGTCAGTTAGTCAGTCAGTTTGTCAGTCAATTGATCAATACATCCATGCATTCATCCATCCACGCATCCATGCATCCATCCATCCATCCATCTATGCATCCATCCATGCATGCATCCATCCATGCATCCATGCATCCATGCATCCATGCATCCATGCATCCATGCATCCATGCATCCATGCATCCATGCATCCATGCATCCATCCTTCCATGCATCCATGCATCCATCCATGTATCCATGCATCCATGCATCCATCCTTCCATGCATCCATCCTTCCATGCATTCATCCTTCCATGCATCCATCCTTCCATGCATCCATCCTTCCATGCATCCATCCATGCATGCATGCATTCATCGGTGCATCCATCCATGTATCCATCCATCAATGAATCAATGAATCAATGAATCAATTAATCAATCAAGCAGGCAGGCAGCTGACCAGGAAGTTAGGAAGTGTTTCAATTAGTCAGTCCGTCAGTCTGTCAGTCAGTCAGTCGAGCAAGGAAGTAAGCAGGCAAATAATTATAAGTAGCTAATCGAGCAATGAACTGTTCATTATTTACCATGACCCCTTAATATTCGAACATTTTGAATTTAGGCTCACTTAGGATTATTGTAACTGATTACAAACAAAAAACAAAAAGAAAGGAAAAAAACATATTATTCCTTGATCACAGGGGCCCACCCTCTGCCATCTGCTACTCTCCGAACGTAAAGTCGTTCACATGGCACCTACTAACTTGTTTGTTGTTGTTGTTGTTGTTTTTCTTTTTTTCTCATACACTGTAAGCATTGTTATTCTCTTTAAAAAATTCTAAGTGTGTTGTACATGAAAATACAACAACAAAGAATTTCTATATCTTTACAGCATTGACAGCTTGACGATTGCCAACGACACAAATCATGTGTTTGGCAAGTACTGTGGCGAGCAGAGCGGGAAAACACTTCTAGTAACTGGTCTCTACGCAGTCCTCACATTCCACACAGACCCTACTGTGACAGCCACAGGATTTCTGTTAGTTTTTAATCCCGTTCCATTTGGTAAGTAAACTCAGAATTTTTCCGAGCGTTAAAACAAGCAGGGGCCTGGGGACAAATTGTTACACTAATATATATTGATTTGAGTTATGTCTATCTACCTGCACCTTTCCTCGGGTCTGTTGTATGCATTTAATTTTAACCCGGCCTGCATAATGCAGTCCGCAGTGTGCTTTGTACATTGACAAGCTTCAAAATGCTTCGAATGTTTTATCTAATGGTAAACAGCATATTTGATAAAAAAAAAAAGAAAAACGCTCTTGACTTGTGTTTTCAAAGTCTAAGCCATTTTTTACCTGAGTATAGTCTTATCCCTTTATGCAAATGAATTTATTTTGAATCGATATTGCCATCATATGCATGTATAGAACGATACTTTACTAATCCTTGGGATTGTTAAGGGGTGAACCTAAATGTTGCGTTGTCAGGAAAGTTGTGAACTTCTACCTTTCCTGATAGGGCAACCACCCCGCACCTCAGCTTCCTCTCCCCGCTCCCTACCACCACCACCACCACCACCACCACCACTAGACTCATAACGACGCATCTTCACCTGGAGTTTGACCTTCCCTATGAAATAAAATTTTGTTTTACGTAAGTGACTTTTGTGCTATTTCAGAGTATGGACGTGACTGTTTAGATGTGCTTCATAAAGGGAACACTGAAGATGGTGTGTATGGCATCAACCCAGATGGAAATGACGTCATTTCCGTGTTTTGTGACCAGCAAACCAATGGAGGCGGCTGGATCGTCCTGCAACGGAGATTAGACGGCTCTGTGGACTTCTACCGCGACTGGAATAGTTACAAAAGAGGCTTTGGAGACTTAGCGTCAGAGTTTTGGCTGGGAAATGACAACATCCATAAAATTACCGCAAAAGATTCGCAACTCTTGATAGAACTTACGGACTTTGATAATCTAACAGCGCATGCGTCCTACGACTTTTTTCATGTGGCAACAGAAACCGAAAAGTATGTAGTGCAACTTGCAGGTTTCTCTGGAACAGCAGGAGATTCCATGTCTTATCACAACGGGATGATGTTTAGCACAAAGGAACAAGATAACGACTTCCACAGAAGTGAATTCTGTGCACAGCGATTTACAGCAGCGTGGTGGTACAACAAGTGTCACTATTCACATTTAAATGGCCAATATGGTGATAGTGCTCATGGCAAGGGTATCAACTGGAAAACGTGGAGGGGACATGAATATTCTCTCAAGGAATCCGTGATGAAAGTAAAGCCACTTCGAGGTAAAGAGTAGAGGGTGCTGCATGGTACATGGGAGGCGCAGTGGCCTTATGGTCAGTGCGCTGCTGGACGACGGATTGAGCGGTCCGGGTTCAAGCACTGGCCAGGGACATTGTGTTGTGTTCTTGGAAAAGACGCTTTTCTCTCACAGCGCCTCTCTTCGCCAAGGAGAATGAATGGGAACCAGTGCATTGTTAGTTGGGCCAACCTGATAGGCTAGAATGCTGGTACTAACCTGCGATGGACTAAGCGTCTCATTCCGCGGGGGAATAAACTAACAAAACTCCTAGCCGCTTGATGCTACTGAAATCGGGGTAAAGTAATGAAAGCTACCAGACAACTGGGCTTACAATGAATACGAAGTTTATAATTTACAATAGTGAACATTTTTGAAATTTAATGTTTGAAGATTAAGTTCGGGGATGCAAAATGAGCCACCCTCCTCTCACTATTTATTTCCAAAAACTCATAAAAATGTGATTTTCATTATTGATTTCTATAATTCTTAAGTGATGTAAAGACATTAAGTTTGAAAAAGTAGTTCAATATATATAAATTACCTTAGCGATACTGAGAGCCTTGATAATTGCTCAGCTCTCCCTCATTTTGGTAGTTACCTTTCCTAATATTGAAATCTATTTTTGTCCGAAGAACGTGACTGGTCTTATGAGCTGATTTTCAGTGGTGAGTCATTTGACGTCATACTCCTTCCTCGAATAACTGACCTCAAGGACTTTACAGCTTGCTGGTGGCTTAAGACGGAATTACCAACAGGGTGGTCAACAATTTTCTCATTTCAGAATAATGAGAATGAAAGTCTGGTAAGCTTTTCCTTCCACGAAAACGGGACCTACTCATTTCACATACACAATGATCAAAGGTAAGTGATTAAATGCGATTATAAATCACTTCGTTTAAGTATCATAGTATTAAGCACCTCTGCGCTGGTTGGGGCACAATACATTGAGAAAAGGAGTATTAAGGTATTAAGGTATTTAGACTACTGGGGGCTCTAACTATTTGACCTCATTCACACACCCTGACTTATAAGTGATAAACTTGGGTATCATCCACCCAGGGGCTAAAATCATTTCCCTTTAATAACAAGCAAGATGCCTTATTCAACTCACTTACTTACTTTCTATCCGGCCTACATATATTCAGTCAAATCTCTCCTGATGGACACCTTCATAACACAGACAATAAACTCTATCCATTGGGTGTCTGTACTATAAAGTTTCCGATCTAAATATGGACGCATTTTTTTATTATTCTTTCTGAGCTAATTGTTCATTTAAGTTAAAATATTAAAAACAAACCTTTTCAAACTCACCAGGATTTTCAACGCCCAAAATGACGCCATCACAGGTGAGCGCTGGCACCACGTGTGCATCACGAGGTCCTCTGCTGGTGGCAATTGGGGATTTTACGCAGATGGTGTGAAGATGGCGGAAGGAGTAGGCTTGGGGTCTAATTATAGCACAGACGTTGGTTTTATGATCGTAGGAATGTTCAAAGGAGTCTTAACTCGCTTTAACATGTGGGACGAGTACATCGACGATCTCTCTCGGATTGAAAAAATATCGTATGCTTGTTCTTCTTTAACCGGAAATGTCGTACCATGGCCAGAAGTACAATTATGGAGCAAAGGAAACGTTATAAAAAGGAACTATACTCTTTGTAAATTCTCAGGTGAGATATAAAACAAAACAAATCAACTGATTTCCTTTCACACTTTTGTAAAAATAACAGTGTTTATCATATTAAGTCTAACATTCTAAGACATAAGCTTTAACCTCTATGTTATTAACAGCTTATTAATTAATGGCAAGCAAACCTTAAGTCCCGATATTATTTTACAGTTGTGAATGACTACTGTCACTTTAAAGGAGGCAGAAAGGAATTAAAATACTCAGCTTTACGAAAAGATTAAGTCGCCTTTCTCTCTTTTTTTTTTCTTTTTCTTTCTTTGGCCGACAGAGTTATTTCATTGGAACTTTGCGAAATCAAGTTCGGACACCAAGAGGACGAGTGACAGCGTTTCTGGCAGAAGTGGAACTTTTAGAGACTGGAAATGGTCCATTGTGAACGGTGTGGCAAGCATACAAAGTTCGGACTTTCTCGATTTTGGCGATTACAATTCAGAATGCCTTAGTGATCCCAATCTTTGTGATCAAGGGCTGTCGCTAAGTTTCTGGTTACGTTACAAGCGTAAGTAATGGTGTATTCAGCATTCGCAGAAGATAGCTTGAAAAAAACCACTAATCGCTAATGAGATTAAAAGCTGAGTCCTGTTCTTTATCAGAATCTTCATCAGCTTATGGCATCTGTAGTAGTATTTTATTATGTAGATCGTTTGCAACCAACATAATCGCCGCCATGTTGAATGACCATTAACTAAATAATTCTCATTAACTTTATTGTTCCTGTCCTCCTTTAACATGGCCGCCAATGTCTTTATCATTTAAATCACTCGGGAGTGGTTGCAAACTACCTATTTGTTCAGGAACCTACACCATCTACAGGAAATTGTGGGTTTAAAGGTGCAATATTCCCAATATTAATCGACGCAATTTTCTTGCTTTACTCAGCAGCTCGCTAGAGAACCAGATGTTATTCTGCCTCTTGTTTTGACGTCAGTTTTTTTATGGGTCTGTTCTCTTATTGAAAATAAATTGCGTCCCAACATTGTCAAAGTGGCTTTGGAACCACGAGCCGCAGGCGAGTGGTTCCGCAGTAAACTTTGACAAGAACAGGATATTGTCAATAACAGGCCAGACGCATTAAAAACTGACATCAGCTTTTTTACGATAACCAATTGCCAAATTGTCCGCTCTCGCTCGTTGACGCATCGTGTAAATTATAAATTAATGTGTCTGTCCGCTTATTGACAATGAAAATTAGCCAATGAGCGCGCGAGAATTTCTGCAGTTATCGTAAAAAACTGAAATTTAACAAATTAACGTCAGTTTTTCATGCTTCTGTCGACCTGTTATTGATCATGAATTTCGTTATACCATTGTCCAAGTAGCTGTGGATCCACGAGGCGATAGTCGAGTGGATCCGCAGACTACTTTGACAATGTTATGAAGAAATTCGTTGTCAATAACAGGACAGAAAAACTGACGTCAGTTTGTTTTTTTACGATAACAAATCGTCAAATTGTCTGCTCTCGCTCGTTGCCGCATCGCCTAAATTATAAATTCATGTGTCTGTCCGCTTATTGACAATGAAAATTAGCCAATGAGCGCGCGAAAATTTCTGCAGTTATCGTAAAAAACGCCTGTGAGAGACAGAGAAAATAATTTCTTTAGGTGCAGTAATTCATTCATTTGTTAGGTGCTATGAAGGCCGGAGCTATGTGGGTACTAAATTTTTTAAAGAGATTTTCTACCAATCGTAACTGAATTAGTGCAACCTACGTTTGCAATTCAAAATCGTCAGTAAGCTTACGGCTTCTTACACTGCAATTACAGCACGCTTCATGACAGATATTTCTGGCTACAAAGATGAACACGATGATATTCTTGGAACATGGCTGGACTCCATCCTTCCGAAAGAAGGAAAATGGTATCGCTGCTTCAGAAGTTATCCAGGTTGGAAAGGCAGCAGCTTTCACTACTGGTGCGATGGCAAAGGACCAACTGTAATACTCATTCGAGTTCAACAGAATATATTTGGGGGATTTCTGGACAAAAACTGGGGAGGTAAGAGAGTCTACCCTGATAACTCGTAAAGGTAAAAATGTAAAAGGTACAGCAGGCTGGGTGGCCCTATTCTCCGAGAGGAGAGCAAGGACTAATGATGATAATGATGATGATGATGATGATGATGATGATAGCAGGCTGGAATTGCCTCCACCGCCTAGCAACTTTTTCTGGTAGAGCTTTATTTGGTGTTACTGGTATTATGAGACGCCGGACGCCTCTATTTCCATCGTTCTTTGGTTGTCTAATCACTGCCCTTCTATAACATAAGATGCGCTGTTTGCGGTAGAAACATTCGTCGTTTCACTCAATCCACCAATCTCCTATCAATCACTCTTTAATTTATTTTCATTCCTCAATTTACATTTTTTACAGTGCCTGTCGATAGCTAGTGCTAGCTTAGGTGGCCCAGTCTATCAAGATCTAATCACAAACGTTTTTACTAATAAATAGATTACAATGGAAAATAAGTAAACAGTAAATAAATGGAAAGGTGGCAAGAGAATGACGAAACATGTAAGGGGTTATCAAATTAATTATATAATATACTGTATGTACATCTATTGTTATTTTGTATTACTTTTTTTCATTTACTACCGACATTTTACTTGAGAAATAATCTTGTGTACCTCAATAATGAAATCTTCTTCGAGAACACTTAATGGTACAGTGTTAATTCTGATTTTGAATGAGTTATTTTTGGTAGTTCTCTCAGAGAGCATGGTATCTCATTCCATAGTTTAGAACCGATTCTTTTTATATTTCAAGTTTTGAGGGTTTTATGTAAAAATTATTGGGGGTAAAAGAACGTGTGTTGTAAGAATGGACGTTGGATGCTTTCGTAAACATTTTACGTATGTTAATTGGTGCTGAAGCAGTGCTAACGTCATACATCAGTTCAGATAAGCTTTAGACTATAAAAAGTTTCAAGTAATTTCATGAGTGACCACTTTTAGCTCTGATCTTGTAAGGAAACTTTCCAGTCGGGTACATGTAGAGGGATTGGCAAAATCAAAACATGGTGTCTAAATGTTATTATGAGTGCCCCAGACAACCAAATGTTGCATTAGTTTCCCCCATTCTGTCTCCTATATACTTGCTTTTATAAATTTTTTGTTAAATTTGTTTTTCAGGTACAGATAGATTTATTTGGAGTGAAAACGCTTTCATTTTCAGCTTGAAGAATTTACGTGGATTGCCTCCTTTTAAAATGAATCTTAAAAGCGACAAATTAGACAAGGCAGCCAAGCAAGAAAGCCACTTTGGTCCCATTTTTGGTGACAATGATATCGTTATAAACTCGAAACCTACCTCGATTACTGAGTCCTCGTCAAATCTTGACAACTCTTATGAGTTTCCAGCTGAGTTATCCCTCACTTCTGACGAGCGTGATAACCTTCTAGCTGGTAGTAAATACTTTCTGGTTGATGACATGGACGCCTTTTATTATGAAGGTAAGCAAAGATGCTCTAGCTCCGTTCTTTCTAGAGATGAAATCGAGGCTGATTCCATATAGTCCTATTTTTTTCTTTCCAATTAAATTACTTTGTTTAATCGGGTACCAATATATGTGAACTGCGAATGAAAGAACTTAAGATCGTTATAACAGGTACTTTCTTAACCTATTGTAATTAAGGTCGTGTTCTGTTGGGATCAACCGTTTCTGGTTGGTTGAGTTAGTTGTTTTTTTTGTGTGTGTGCTTATATTGAGAAAAATCGTTTTCGGTTGGTTGGTTTAACCAACCTTAATCCAGGTTAAAACGGTCAAAAAACATTTGCGTGATTCTGTCGCGTGATTGTAGCTCGCGTAGGGACTATTCCCAGGCGTTACCGCGTTCCAAACGAAAACGGTTGGAAAAGTGTTCTATCGAGAAACCTCAATAGTATCAACCCAGACCAGTTGCGGTTGAAACGGTTGATCGACCTAAGACTTTTATCTCGCACTTTTGTTGTATTCTGTAAAATTTCTTTCAGCTTCGGCCAATTCACGTTATGTAAGATATGCAAGGTACATTCCTGACTCCCATTTAACTGCAAGTTACAGTCTGGACGATACCACTGCAGACGGACGACCAGAACACGCCATTTTAAACAACAAACAAGGTTCATGGTGTTCTTTTTACATTCGACAAGATGAATGGCTCGAATTGGACTTGGGATCAAATCACACCATATATGGAGTTGCCGTACAAGGAGCGCATGACTCAGACAGCAAGGTTTCTAACTATAACATTGGACTTCGAGCGGATGGTAAGCCGGTCGATACATGGCTACTTCAAAAGGTTTGTGTGGTTTAACTGCAATGATGATTGTACTATTACTGTGGGATTCTCATACTGAGCGACGTGCAAGATTTCAAGTTACTTCACAAATTCATAATGCATCCGAGGCTTTCGAGTCAAAAGTGTACATTTTTTAAGTTTCTTTTGTCTCTCAATTCCCATAAGAGGCTTGGATACAAAGAAATAACCACCAGATATAGAAGTTTCCAGAAAGCCAGCTGGCCATGGATGCCATGTTAGAATATTGATATATCGAACGTGGCCTGTTGCAGTTAGTTGAAGCATGTCCACTGTAGCTATAAGCCTTTAACAACAAAGGATTGTCTTGCGTTTTAAGTGATTAGGTTCAAGAAAATAAGTTCCCTCGTTTTCCCTTCGAGGTCAGATTAAGGGTAATAGAAGATTTAGCTTGACGGCCAAAGTCTAAAACCCCTTCATTATTTATTTAATTTTTGTATATTGTTACCTTTCTAAACGACCAGTATATCCATTCCATGATACATGGAACTGTTAAACGACATGGAAAGTCCCCAGCCTGTTGCATCAGTTATATATGCCAACGCCTTAAGTGTGTTCCGCGGCGTTTAGCGTCATTGGGTGTTATCATATTTTCCCCCAGATTTCAGACGGATCACTGGATTATTTTTACCCAACGGAATACAAAGCACGATATGTGCGATTCACAGTGAGGACCTGGTACCGAAGAGCTTGTATGAGAGTTGGAATATTAAATGGCAAGTTGCATGCCCATTATGCAAGTAACAATATTACTCTGCCAATAAGTATATTTTGGGAAAAAATATACTTATTATGGAAAACGTGTCCTTGAAACGTCGAAATAACTTCGATTTACACTCTGTAATCAGAATGTTTAACATCATGCTTGTTGTAAAGAAACGCCCGAACTAAAACTCTGCAAACTTAAGAGTGATTTATGTGTAAGCTGTCAGTTTTCCTTAACGCAAGAGATTACACGCCCTTAACGCAAGAGAAAACACGCAAGAGAATACACGCCTAGCTGTTTATTGCAAGAGACCTCTAGGATGATTTCTTATAATTATTTATTAATTATTATAATTATTATTAATTATCTGTGAATTTAACTGCACATAAGATAGCCAAGTCAAGCTATATCAAACTGGTTATCTATAAAAAATAGAATTTTGATAACTTGAATGAAAGCAAAAGCAAAAAACTGCTTGCCCTAAAAATGCACACATAAAGCTGTTTTGACGATTAAGGAAAATATTTCTCCTTATTTGGTCAACAGAGTACTGCCCTTCTGGCTGGGAATACTTTCAAGGTTCTTGTTACTTTTTCTCGTCGACTTCGAACTCGTGGGACGACTCCCAAACACACTGCCAACAGTCATCTGCAAACCTGGTCAACATAGGATCTATGCAAGAAAATGATTTCATAAGTGCTCAAACAAACACCGATGGGTGGATAGGTCTTAGAGAAGTTCCAGGAGACAAGATGAACTGGACTGACGATAGCACCGAACCTGTTTATGTAAACTGGCCGGCAGGAGAACCTGCTCATCAAGATAACCAAAGCAATTGTGCCTTTTTCTCAGTGAGTTCTGGAACCTGGCACACAAAAAATTGTGACGAAGTTTTGCATTTTGTCTGCGAAAAAGGTAAGACCTTGTTCTCTAAAGGAATATCAATGCTTGATCCGCCAAAGTAACTATGGTGGAGAATCCGCCTTCTTGAGGCTGGTTTTCACTAGCGACGGAGTAGGAGTCATAGTCGGAGCGCTTATGAAGTAGTGAAAAGCTAGTCATACACTCGACGGAATCGGAGCCGGAAAAATCAGAACGTTTCCATTTCTTTCGATTCCGTGACTCCGTCGCTTATGATCTAGTGAAAACTAGATTGTCGGAGTCGGACGCAGGAGCAGAAGAACCAACCAATCACAAGGCCCTGAATCAACTAGAGTGATTGGTTTATTTTCCACTTCTACTTCTGACTCCGACAGGTTTTTTCAGTTTTCACTAGATCATAAGCGACTCGTCATAAGCGGAATCGGTGTTGCTTCCGACTTCGTCGGCCTGATTTTCACTCGGATCGTATCGCTCCACGCTTTTGACTACGACTCCGACTACGACCCCGTCACGAATGAAAACCAGCTTTTAGTACTTTCCTGCAAACTGGCCGTCAGTAGAAAAAAACAACAACATTTCTCCCGGTTAATCATAAAGATTCAATCTCGAGATCATGAGTATACGCTTTTAGAAAAGGCAGAGAATATCAATGGTGTTTTTACACCTTAAAAGGTGTAAACAAGAAATCATTGGTTTTGCATTTGGAAGCAAGGAAAGGATTTTCAAGTGATCAATCATGTCTTCAGAAGGATTTAGCGTCATGATAGTTGAATCCTACTTACCCTGGTAATCGCCTCTGCTGCAGTTTGCTGCCATGTTAAACAATTTGTAACATAGCATCATCTGTTAAACTTCAATCTATTTGAGAACGAAAGAGGTCTCTGTTTATACCTGTAGATATCCAACTATCGACATGTGTCAAATTACCCTCTCTTGACATCCAAGAAGTGCAAAACTGCGGATTCACCGGTCATATTATTACATAAGAATGTACCAAACTGGTGATTTGCAGAAAACCAGGAAACCCTCACTGTGGGAGGAGGGGGAGGGGATTAGAGGAGGATAATCTGTAGTATGTTTCAGAACTAACTCTGTACCTTTACTGTTCAACAGTACTTGCTACTCTTGACGTCAGCCAATGGTCGTCTTCCAGCTGGAAATGCATGACTGAACCAGAACAAGCTCGGCTGCACAATAATGGTGACTGCCACGCCTCATGGTGCGGCCGAGTCGAAGACTGGCTTCAGATAGACCTGGGCGGAGAATATAACGTGAGCACCATACATACCCAGGGTGCTAAAGATCAATATGGATATGTGAAGATGTACACGTTGAGTTATCAAATATCGGGTGGTAACTCGTGGGAAGATTACTACGAGAACGGAATCATCAAGGTATCATTTGACAATTAACCATCTATGTCCTAGATTGAACGCAAGTATTGTTTAACCCTATTTGTGGAGGTGGGAGGGGGGGGGGGGAGCGGCGGAGTGCCCAAAAGTCTTGAACCGCTTAAACTTATCCCAGGTTTGAGTAAAAAAACCACCAAGTTTTACTGCCAAACATTTGGACTTAACCTGGAATTCTGGGATAAAATTGGTATGACAGGTTAAGAATTGGGAACTTAAATTTTCCATAGCAGAACTATTTGTGTTTTGGTGAGGATTTGCAAATCGGGACCAAACGTAATACCCCGCATAGAGATCTTGCATTAATTAGCACTCAGTCCTTTACATAACTAGACAAAGTACCAAGTCATAAAACATTCCTTTATGTTAATCATTAGTTCGAAAGAGCCAGCGTTTCTTGTAATCAGCGTCACAAAGCAAAAGTGATTCTTTGAGACTCTGGAGTTAGGTTATGGGCCGAAGGTTTTCTCTTCATTAAAGCAACTCCATGATCGTACAAACTGTAACTTGGAGCCAGGAGGCAACGCGAAGAGGATTTGAAGTAAAGGATCCCTTTGAGATTATGTTTAATCGCACTCTGAGTGCAAATTCCAGTTTGAAACAAATGAAGTAATGACTAAGCAGTTCAATTTGTCCTACGTGTGTAATTTCACTTCAACAGTCTTCTTCACTCGGTTCATTTTCAGGAGTTTTTAGGAAACTTTGATGGTAGTACTGTGGTCAAACACGTCCTTTTGCCGACGTTCACAGCAAACTTCGTGAGATTTACTCCTAAAGAATGTAAAGCTACCAACCTTTGTTGCATGAGGGTGGAAATCTACGTATCAGGTGAGAACAATGAAAGTTCATCCGCCCCCTTGATTTTGTAAAGAGGAGGGTTTATTGAAACGGCTTAATCGTGATGCCACTGACAATCGTGTTTCTCGCATAACTTATCCGTGCATTAGAACCACTTCATTTCAGTGTCACAACGTCTATCGTGACACAGACAAGGGAGAAATTCGCTGCATGCACGTTATCTTTGCATGAGACCGTTGATGACTTAGCTAAAAGATAAGCACTCACATTAAACTGCAAACGATCGATCAACCAATTAGGACATTTCCCTATCGTCCCGAAAAAATCACGTTTGCAAGTAAAAACACGCCCCTTGCGATTTTTCTACAGTGAAGGGAGTGGGCGACAGTGCGAAGAGGCACCGCAATCATTTCTTTGCCGTGGCAATGCTATGATGCTTTGTCAAAATTTGACCTATTTTTTGTTCCCAAAGTAGACAATAGAAGACTTAACGTGTTGAATAAAGTTGATATGATGATTCTGGCGAATGTTCGTTCGTAACGGAATGTGGACTGAACGGTTGGCCAGATAATAAAGGCAGCTCTTAGGACTGTTCGGCTGCGATTTCTCTTCAACATTAAAAGTTAGAATGGTTACACACGTTCAATCAGCTTGCGCAGTAAAATACACAGTATAATGTACTGTACCTGATGAGGCTATAACCTTACTGGCTGTTGTTTTAATATATAATTTAACTCGAATACAGCTCTAATCGATGTAGCCGTGTCTGTGCAGGCTCCTAAATAATCCCGGCCCGCAAATGATCTCCGAACCGAAAATGATCCCTCAAATTGGACCGCAAATGATCCCGGGACCGGAACTGATTCCACCGCAAAAAGTTAAGAATGGCGTGGACTCCATGAAAAGTCTATGGATGGATACATATTTTCTTAATTATCCTAGGTGAAGAAAAGACAAGTACCTCAGGCATAAAGGCGGCAATAAAAAACGTTTGACATACTGCGCATAAATTTTTCGTTTAGGATGCGCACCGCAAAAAGAAAACATGAATCTTGGAAGATGCCTCTGCCATCTAATTAACCGCTCAGAACTTTTACCTGAACACGTTTTATACTTGCGTCCTAGATAGCCACGGGCTCCCACGAAAGTGCCTAAGATTCCTTCCTGCTAGTTACCGTAGTAAATATGTAGTTAATCCACTAGGAAATTTTCAGTTGTCTCCAAATTTGAGGACATAGTGAACATCCTGAGTTATCATACATCTCAGGCCTGGACCCAATAAAGTCATTCAGGGAAGGATCTAGCTAATCTACAAATTTCAAACACAGGATTTCGTGACGTTGATTATAATTTTTAAAGTTGTGAAATTTGCACTCAAATCGTTCAGTACTGCACATTTTCTTGCGTTTCATATAGTAACTGCTGTATCGAAATATTGTATTATTACTGCGAAACTCAGAAAACCGGGAATACCAGAAATATTTAAGGATTATTATTGTGTAGTGTTCGATATATCAATATTCTAACATGGCTCCGAGGTTTTCAGAACAAACTTCTATGTTTGGTGGTGTTTCCTATGTATCCAAGTCTTCTTTTGGAATTGAATGACAAGGAAACTTAAAGTTTTGCAATTTTGACCCGAAAGCCTAGGTTCGATGTTAGAATATTAATATATCGAACGTGGCCTATTGGTTGTGGTTTTTTTCTCGCGTGTCCTAAACGTAATTGTGATTGGTTCAGTACCAAATTAACCTTTTGGAATCAAATCCAAATATTCACGGTTTTCTGAGTTTCACAGTAATAAAAAAAGCGACCGCATAAATTTTAAATCCACTGTCCAAATTCCTGAGTCCTCACATTTCCAAATTTTATGGCCAGGGCGACCATTTCCGGTCCGGGATCATTTACGGTACAATCTGGGGATCATTTCCGGTCCTGGGATCATCTGCGGGCCGGGATCATTTGCGGGCCTGTTCATGTCGCAAGATTTTTTCCTCAGGCCGCTGTCACCCGAGCTGGGAATATTTTCAAGGTTCCTGCTACTTGTTTACGAATTACCAGAAAACATGGCCAGACGCGATGCGATATTGCCGTGACCAAGGTGGGGATCTTCTTAAAGTGACGTCAGAGGAGGAGAAAAACTTTGTCAGAAGGAGTGAGAAGTCATGGTGGCTTGCTCTGCGACGTGATGCCATTCACAAGGACATATTCAAATGGAATGATGGCTCCTTGCCAACTGTCACATTTTGGGCCCAGAATGAACCTAATAACTACATGAACCAAGAAGAATGTGGAGAATCACGTGACAGCGGATTATGGAACGACAGACCATGCGATACTAATAGGCACACGGCTTGCGAAAAAGGTACACACAATTTGATGAATTAGCGTTTGTAATTCTTGAGGGTGTTACGAGTATCGTTGTAGAGCAGGGTTGTTTCCAGACAAAACTCAGGATCGCTGGTAACAGCAACAAACTAATTTCTTTCCGTAAGGTAACGAATTTACAGCACTAAGCTTATTCTAATTTGAATCAATCTTCTCTTACAGAAGAACCTCTCGCTCTAATATACATGAGGCTTAAAGTTCTAGAAACTTCTGTTTGGAGCTAAATTAAGTAGTTTGACACAGTTTCTAATCTGAGTAATGACATACGGATTAGAATGTTCTGGAATATTTTTATACAAATTGGTCACGGCTGAATGACTTGCGGTTCTAGATTATTCTAGAACTTGACTTAGGCAATTTTTCGTAACAGAGGGACATGTGTGTGGGGGGGGGGGGGGAAGTTACTCACAGAAAAATTTGGTGGGGGTGTGCGACCCGCTTCCCAAAACCCTTGCCCTATTTATGACCAGACCAAAAATGTGCTATTCTATTTGTGACCGCTACAGTTGACACAGTTGCCCAAAACATAGTAAGTTTGAAGGGCTTTTGTTTACGGTCTTATCGATAATGATGAAAAAGTAGCTTCTTCTGAACAACATACCCAATTCAAGACTAGAGTACAAGAACCATACACTATTTAAAACCAAAATGGCCAAAATCGACACGTCATTTATGACCAAAACGGCTGAAAACCATACCCTTTGGAGGCCGCACATACCTATATAGCCCATATAAGGGAGCAACCCCCATGGAGACGTGTTGGATCGTGATTCAAACAGTGCAGGTTACAGCGAACTGTTAAGACAAAAACCCTGATAAAATGCTAATCCGTTGAGAGAAGCAACTTCCCTAGCCAGCCAGGGTCATTAAATTTTAACTTACGACACGCACCGATGATCCTTGAGCTTCTTCTGTTAGGATATGAACGGATTGGTGCCCTTATCTACTGAATTACTTGCGCTTTGTATGTAGTGATTACAGTTGAATATGTCACTTTGAAGAGATGCTGGATAGCGGGTGGTTTTCATTGGACCAAATATTCCGGTTTGAACTTCGGGAAAATTCCAGCTGCTAATGGAACTGAATTCTGCATTCTGCAACTTCCTGAAAGAGCGAAAACCTCGTGAGGTATACCCACGCAGATTTTCCAAAATCTCCCACCGATAATTTCCTTTCCATCTAATTATCAATCCAACAATTTCCGGAATTTTCGAAGAAAAGGAAGGAAATTCCAGGGAAATCTCCGCTCCATTTGCTCCAGTATCAAAAGGTCTGGCAAGTTGGGTCGAATTGAAAGCGCCCAGGGTTAACTGATAGATATAGCTCAGAATTAATCAAAGTTTACCGTTTAAACTGTCAGCTGACAACTGACGCGCTTTCGACTGATAGCCGAGTTGAAAATTTACTAGTAGCTGATAAATGAGCTGAAATTTTCACTGACAGCTGAGAAAACTTCCCTAAAAGTGATTTGCATTAGTATTTCATTTCAAACAAATCTTACAGTAATTAGCTACGAGGGTGCCAATTAGTTTTGGAAACAATCCGGCTGTCAAACAGAGCAAAGACAAAGCAGATAAAACATAACACACAATCTACACACAACGGAACTACAGACAACCAGATCAGTACCCTAAAAGTACCTTTTAAAAGATTCGGAAATGATCTCGGAGGACGGGGGGAGGGGTGACTCCCATATAGAAATGACAGGGGTGCTCGTGGTACCTTTTAGGGATTATAAACACAGTTTTGGTACCTCTTCGGGTGTTCAGCCTCAAAAGGTCCACAGCGGGAGCTTTTGCAGTAACTTTTAGGGTATTGAGCTGAAAAAACATGACAGGAGATAATGTGTTATGTAAGACTTGGTAAACCTCTAAGGGGAGAAAAAATAATTCAAACCACACCCCCAGAACAGGATCTTAGTACCTCTTTCCAGACATGCCGGATATTCAAATAATCAATTAAGCGCTTAAAGTTGTTTGCGTAAGAAGATTAAGTGACAGCAATGGAACTGCAACTTGGACTCATACCCCTCTTTCCTACCTACAACCAGTTGGTAGTCGGTTTCTTCTGCAGTGTAATTTTGACTTAAAGCTACTTAAAGTTGCTATACCGATTGAGTTTTACAAAGAAGCTCTGTGCGCTTGGCAAAAAATTACCAAAAAGCAGGTATTAAATGAAATTGTTTGGAACAACCATCACATTAAGATAGAAGGTTATTCCATTTATTACAAAAAATGGCACGATGCTGGAGTAACTAAAATTGAAGACTTTTTTCAAAGTAACAGATTCCTAACTTTTGAGGAATTCTGCAGCAAGTTCAAAATTAAAACACACTTCTGAAACTATTTCGGTCCATGTCACGCAGTCCCTCAAAATGGATCAATATTCTCAAAGGAAATGTTACTGAACCTTTAGAAAAACGTTCTGAGAAGGATAAGATATCTTTTAGATAAACTCTCTTGCAGATCAGTAACTAAATTCTTTGTTAAGAGTAAATTCGTTACGCTTACAGCCGAAAGAAGGATGAAAGAAGCCAGTGTAAAAGAACATACGATACAACTCATTTATAGCCTTCCGTTTAATATTACCAAAGACACTAGACTCGCCATTTTCCAATACAAAATAATTCATCGCATTCTACCCTCAAATTCGACACTTTTTAGAGATTCAATCAAGGAACATGATAAATGTCACCTCTGTGGAGAAAGACAAACCTTTACCCATCATTTTGTTACCTGTTCCGAAGGTCGGCGTTTTTCGTCTCTCTTTACTAATTGATGAAGTTCCAAAAACGGAGGTAGGATCACTCTTGGTAAAAATGAAATAAATATATGGCGTGACAGACAACTTCGCTCGTCATCTTGGCTTAAACCTCTGCTTGATTATAACCAAATATTATTTATATACTGCCTCGAGAAAAGAAGAAGAGTGTTATTTCGTTGCGTTCTTAGCGATTTTGACAAACAAAATTAAGATTGAGAAACATAAATCTAAATCACAAATCAATATGTGAGAAAGCCTCCTATTGTAGCTAACTCCCTATATGAGAGTAATGTAAGATATTAACAAATTGTAATGTTAGTCTTGTAAGTTTTGTTGGTATTGTTAAATTGTAAGTTACGTTAACATTGTAAGTAGAGTAGGCATTTTTTTTTTTTCGTATCTCATGTAATGTTATTGCAATAAATTAAAATAAAATAAAATAAAATAAAATGAAATAAAATGAAATAAAATAAAATGAAATAAAATAAAATGAAATAAAATAAAATGAAATAAAATAAAATGAAATAAAATAAAATGAAATAAAATAAAAAGCCTCTTTCCAAAATTTCCGATGAGAACCCACGTCCTTTTTATATAGGAGCCCCTCTCCCCCCCCCCCCCCCCGGGAAATGGGAAATGATCCTCAGTGTAAGAACCAGATTAACAAGGAACACATATTTGCTAATAAACCTTATTAAAAAAAAAAAAGAAATGTTCCTGGAACAATTTCCATTCGATCAAGTCTTTGAGTTAAATTGCCGGAAAGATCCAGCGGCGAAAAGATTAGCATTAATTTTTCGGTTGACTGCACCGGGAAGCAGATAGAAAATGGCAGATTGCCAGAAATTTCCGAAAAGGAGGACAACCTCGCGAGGTATAGCTGGGCCTTTAAAATATTTCTAAGTAAAATTTGCATTTTCATGATTGAATTACGTTGAGATACTTCACATTTAATTGAAAAGCTTTTGGGTATTTCCTGGAAATTACCTAATATAAGTTCCTTTCCCTGAATTTCTGCAATTTTTGATGGAGGGAGTTTTTCATTTCCGCAGAAAATATCGACGTCATTCTGACAACACGAGTAATTGGTGAACACAATTCTGGCATTCTCTTTGGTTACCAGGAATTTACGCGCACATACCATCTGTCAGTCTCGACGTCAAATCAAAATTGGGAATTGCGACTCCCAGACTACCCTCTGGGTTGGGTGCACGTGGGCATCACGTGGAGTAAGCAATGGGGATTGCGCTTCTATCGCAATGGTGTCCTAGCTGCCGAGTTAACGAGCCCAGCAAGTCTTCTATACCACTATGGCGATATATTAACAACGTTTACGATAGGGCGGGATAGATCTCAATCAGCTTTAAAACGGGAAAAGCATCTGCAGATTGCCGATCTAAGAATCTGGGAGTCGGTCATTCCCCAACAGAAAATGCAAGAGCTTTATGGTAACACAAGTAAGTAAACAGAAACTAAAGTTGACCTTCAAGAATATTTTCTAAATTCTGCATTTAAAATCAAAAATAAAAATATTCTTAGCTTCGAGGCGAGCAGTTTCGAGGCATGTCACTGAAACAGATGAAACAAATACTACAAATGCAGCATTTCCTTCAGCCGTAGCACTATGATATTACTGAAGTAAATAGTTCCTAGAATTAACGAAACGATATAGTGAACAGTATTCAGGGATTTCATGTTAGCGTGTACCGCGTATCATTAAATCTGCCATTGGCTGTAAAATAGTTAGTAAGTTCAAATAAATTTTCTGAGAGCCAATGAAGATTCAAGTCTATTGGGTTTGTTATCGTATCATTTGTTTTTATTCATTTAAGCGCAAAACTACAAGGTGTTCTATATTTTATAGCTCTTCCTTGGTACATGTGGAAGAACAGCGGCAATCCAAGCTTTCCCTGGAGGCTCAAACGTGTATCTGCAGCCGATCATCTGAGCCAAAGTTACGACGTTTTATCTCGAGATTTAGGTGAGAATACGAGGAGTCTTAAGATACTCCTAGTTGCAGCCCAGCCGTTATGACCCAGACATGGCGGGCTCGCTACTGTAGGGGATTGAGTGGGATAGCGAAGGAGGTTGGGAGACGGAAAGCGCGACAAAAGCGCAGAGCGAAGCCTGTTTTAGCTAATCCCTGAGGGGAAACGGTAACGAGCCTGTGTAAGTCTCACGCTGAGAGCTGGACTCATTCCCCCAGAGTAGATAAAGCTTAATGTGATCTGCGAGCACGCTGTTAGGAGGACTCATTCCCCCAGGGTAGATAAAGCCCAATCTGATCCCTGAGCAGAGACCCTAATCTAATCGCCCAGCTCAGCGGGAAGCCCGATCTAACCCTCGAGCAGAAATCCTTCTTGCGGGCCAAAGCTTTACAAGCCTCTTGCACGATGTACTCAGATTCTCAAAATTCGCCCAGAGTCCCGTTCGGCAAATCTTAAAAAAAAAAAACCTTTGGCACCTTCGAGCCGTCACGTGCGCATCCTTTCCATATATATCCATAGGTGCTTTCGCAATTTGTTCGGGATGAAATCTACAAGCTTACCCTTCGAAGCGGGGCTTGGGTTTAAAATTAGCAAGTCTCACCTTAAGTTTGAAAGAACGGCATGCTACTTATATGTTCCAACCCGATAATGTTGTTAAAATTGATGAAAAAGGTAACAAAGCATCAGAAACATTTTGATCGTAGACATTTAAAGGAGCCACGTCACGGTTTGCGCATCTTGAAAAGTTTAACCTAAATTTATCAAGTTCGTCGTTTGTAAACCGTGTCAATCTTCTCCATCCTTAACCATTCTTGTTCCTTTATGGCTTATTATTATCTCTTTGGTTTTTTATTTTTTTATTTTTTTTCCATTTTACTTAACTACTGTTTTCAGGTTTCATTCAATTTAAAGGTACTGAATTTTGTACCTTACCAAAATAACTCAAAATGCGGTGATTGTGCTCCATTAATAAACACAGAATTAATTTATATGAGTTCAGATAGCATATGAAACCCACATCTCATGTACCTCCTTTCGTTCTTAGCATAATACAATCAAATAAGTTGTTTAAGCGGCAGGGGTAATTTACAGAACGCCGAATGCCGAATGCACTGTTTGCTTGCGGTCTGCTTTTATTTGTTAGGCAGGGCCATATGCAATATAATGCTGTCCTTAACAAGCAAAAGCTAACCGCAAGCAAACATGAGTGAAACTACTAAAACGCAAGGAAACAGTGCATTTGGCGTTCGGCGTTCGGCTTTCGGCGTTCTGCAAAATAACCCTATCGTTGTTTAAGAACAGAATCAGGACCACCAATGAAAAGTCTAGAAATCAACGACCCAGCATATTAAGCCGACTTCTCATGTTGCCTCCTTTCGTTTTCAACAGAATACAATCAAATAGGTTGCTTTAGAACAGATTCAGGACCACTGATAAAAAGTCTAGAAAACAACGATCCAGTCTTGGATGGTGAATACACCACTCGTGAAAAGAGCGTTGAGAAATGTCTTAACGCTGCCCGCAGGAAAGGAAACAAGATGTTCGCTTTGAAAAACGGAGGAGAGTGCCTGTCTTCTACGGGCGGCCATCTTGACGTTAAAACAACATATGAAGAGTCTGATGAGTGCGTGAATGACAAGGGAGGAGTTAATGCAATGAAAGTATATATAATAAAAGGTAAGTTACAATCTATATATACTGAAAGGTAAGTAACTATTCAAGTAGTTCTAGCGAGTTAGATTAGTCCAGAGGTTACAGACGTTTTAATGCATCCAAGACATTGAACGTTTATAAATATTTTGAAATCCCACAGAAGAGGGGTGAAGAGTATACGAAACAACTTAAGGAACCGAATATTCTCTAATTAGCTGGGTACTTGGATGCCAGTATCGTGTAGCACAGTAATGAAATAAAGCTGGAGAATATGATGCTGGAGCTGGTTCGAGTTTTCAACCCAAACAGTTGAAGATAAATGGAAACCTTCCACTTGAAGCCAACTGATTTCGTGTAATTAACAAGTTACTAGTGATTGCAGACGTAAATAAATTTCTCTTTACAGAAAACGACAACGCCGCCTACAAGAAACCAGCTTCCCAGTCAGGCGTAGTTAAAGATCCTTCCTTTGCAACAGATGGCAGTCGCTTCAATTCACCCACAGAAACCTGTAGCCTAACCAGTTCACAGAAAGACCCGTGGTGGCGAGTTGACTTGGAAAAGGAAATTTTAGTTCGCGATGTACACATCTATATATTTTCTTCATCGCAAGTGAATTACGTGCTCGAGATAAGAATCGGAAATCATGATGAGCCAGATTTAAAGGATAATTCTTTATGTGGAAAGTCGTTTCGTTTTAGGAGGGAAGCTTGGCGAAGAGCTCGTTGCCCTATCCCACTGCTAGGAAGATTTGTCACCATAACCAGGCTCGTGGATAACGGAAACTTAATGCTGTGTGAGGTTGAAGTTCGATCAGAAGGTAAGCTTATAATTAAGGGAAATCTTTTAGGATCGAAATTGTGACATCACAAGGAGACTCTGCAGGAGTTGTGTAATTTGGAATGGAGGCTTTTTGTCAATATTTTAATGTCAAATTTCTTAACCGGCTGATTAAAGCTTTACGTTATGCTGACCAGCATTTTGTCTTTTGTTTTTCAGCAACAGATCACGTCCAAACAAGAATGTCTTACCCTCGTCAAAGAGGTGATCTCTCTGTTCTCGAAAGTCATTATGTTGTGGGAACAGTAAACTGTTTAAGCTTTCTTTACTACATATCTGGAGAGGATGTTGGCAAATTAAATGTCTACATTGTTGGACAAGATGAAGCGACATCGTTGCTGTGGCGATTGGCTGGTAACCAAGGAAACGAGTGGCACCCTGCTCAACTACCTGTTAATGCTACCGAAGGTTTCAAGGTTGGTTGGACAGGGGAGAAAAGCTTCATATTTCTTGTTTAATTTAGTGTTTAAAATTACCTGCTTTCTGTACTGCTTTTTTTATAGATTAAGTTTGAAAGTGTAAGTGATGATGGAAGTTCTGGAGAAACTGGCATCCGGGATATCAGGACAGGGGTGAATTCTAGTTGCACATGCACTCCGCTTCGGGCATGTGCAAGACTGACAGGTGAGGTTACTAGCCCTTTGCCATTAGCCTTCCTAAAAAGGTGGAGTTGGAATATATAATTAAGGTGATCGACACTAATAGGATTAAAAGTTAACTCAAGTTAGGTGAAACTTTTCAGTGTTCTCCCGAAATTTGACGCCTTTGGTTCATCTTCCTCGAATTCTGCACTCCGAAGGACAAGCGGTGTCATCTTGCAGTTGCTTCAGTATGACCGTATGTCCTTGAAACGGTCCCACAAGCCACTGCAAGATAGGACTCGCCCAACATTTTGTCCCGTTTCTTAATTGGTGAGATAGAAAGCAAACACGTGTTTCTAAAAACGTTTTTGAACTTCGTTTTAAGACAAATTACTTGCAATTTTACCATGCCAGCTAAATGTCCAGTCTATATAAACAATAGCCTCCATTTGGCGCGAAAATATGCTAGGACATTTGTCCGCGGACATTATCTGTTGCGAGAAGCGAACAGTTTGCCGAGAGCGTAGCTCGAGGGAAACTGTGAGCTTCGAGGAACAGATAATGTCCAAGGACAAATATCCGAGCATATTTTCGCCCCAAATGGAGGCTATTGTGTTTATTATTCTTCGAATCTTTTTCGAAACGCGCGCAGTTTTGAAAAGTGGGGAATATTCTCGGATATTCCCCAGTTTTAGCTGGGGAATATTCGGTCACGTGACGCGTTTAGACCAATCGCGCGCCAGCGAAAATATTTGATGGATTATAACACCTGACATATGGTGAAGATAACAAGGAACTTCAGTATATACTGCTTGTTTGAAACGATTAAACAAAAAGCAGCTAAGCTTTAGTCAGTCATTGTGATCTTTATATAAGATTGCTTATACAAAGTTGAACCGAATCAATAATGATTGCAGGATTTCACTCGGCTATAATCGGCCACATACCTAGTTACCAGGACCAGCTAATGGAGTGGCTATCTGAATCAGGATTTGGCGATAAGTACTGGAATCCATGCTACAGAGGAACAAAAGATGGCTGGTCAAATGCTAACTTCCACAGTAACTGCGATAACAGAGGCCCTACAATAACTTTGGGAAGAAAGGATTCCTTCATATTTGGAGGGTTCTCTGATCATAGCTGGAATGGTTAGAAACAGACCACTAACTTATCTTTACCTTAATTAAACTCAAGTTTGAATTTTGTGGTGCCCTCATTGCCCTCAGAGTGCAAAACCTGAAAAAAACCTGAAGTCATGGGTTAAGTTGTCACGAAGAACACTTTAGAATTGTTAAAAGAAAATACTCGAATGTTACCCTCCGCTTCTCTTACTTCCGTTTAGTGCGCAGTCGGAAAGTAAACTGTGGTGCATAGCAACTCGCTGTCAAAGTGCCGACGAGTTCTTGACTTTGTCATTTCTTATTCAAGTCGCGAAAAATTAGCTTGCGGCTTATCGAGGTACAGAAGCACTGTACTACTAAGCAACACCGCTGGTACAAATTACGGACTCAATCAATTCTCACATACAGAGTTCGATTCTGAAACTACAGTTCTTCTATTCCTTCTATTTCTTGACTCGTTATTGATAATGACATTTCGTACTGAGTCTACTCCTGCATTTGTACTTTGCTACTCTGTTGATGATACTTCTTGCTCCTGTTCCAGCGATTAATCAAGCTCAAAACGTCCCTTCAAGCAACGCGTTCCTTTTCAGTCTAAGTCCCTTCAACCCGAATGATGGGCCTAAAAAGCTAGCAGTGTTACCTGAGAAGAGACACCAGGCTATTAGGGGGTACAAGCAAGGCGGCCCTTGCTGGGGAAAAGATAAAGACGAGCTATGTTTCAACAACCAGCAGGTTACTACAGAAATCAATGCTAGTGGCGTGTACGATGTCAGCGGAATTTCCAATCCCACTACATATTTTACCGGCGAATCTTCCTTCCAGGCTGATGATGTTCAGGTCTTTACAATTGGAGGTAAGAATTTAAATTGATTCAACCTAGCAGTAACAGTACTGTGATGTACAAATGTACTGTGATTTACAACCGGGTTCTATATAAGCTCTTACAAGTAAATTTGTTAAAGAAACCCTAGTGTGTGACCATCCATATGATAGCTATTGAGTAGCACTGTCATGTTGTACTGTTTATTATGCTGTACAAGGTGGTTCTGTTTTCTAGTCCGCTCCGTGGATGAAACCCTAGCCTGCGGTGCAGTCGGACAAAATCCTCAAAATACAGCGGTGTAGACTGTCTACGACGCAGGCTTATGAAACCCTCGTGTTTGTCCATTCTAATGAAAGCTATTCTGCAGTAAATTTATGTGGTATTCCTTATATGCATGTTTATTGAGCTTTTAATTACGTCTGACGTGTAGAAAGACGGTAAAGCTAAGAAAGTTGGGAGAAAAGAAAAACGAATCTTTCATGTTAATTTCAAGTTTATTATTCTTTAGAAAAGTAAGCTGTGAAACAATAAGACAACGTTCCACGGTGGTCCCGCAGGATCATTCGGGATTGTGCTCTCTCCAACAGAGCAATCTGATTGGTTGATTTTTGTTATTGAACCTTTGAACAAAGTGGTCATTTAAGAAAAGAAAAAAAAAATTTTTTTTTCGTTTTAGCCACTTGACAAGCTTGTTATATTTTATGCTGTTTCATCAGTCAAATAAGTCCGCTATCCGTTTCTGGCAGATTCTTTGTGCGATCCACCTTGCTTGGAAGGGGAAAGCTGCGATGAAATCGCGGGAAAATGTGTTTGCGATCCAACCAGGAGAGACGAGGAAATGTGCAGGCGACGGCAAGGTAATCCTTAAAGTACCAAGCAAAACAAAGCGTATCGCTTACTTGAACTTGCTCGAGTACATTTTGAAAATTTCCAACTTTCAATCACTTCACTAGACCTATGGGCATCTAAGTTCAAATCTGAAGGATCTGATTGATCGGCCCTGGCACTCAATTCCCGTTTGCTTTGTAGCAAGCGACTTGAGTTATTCCTACTCCGGTTGGAAAGGATGATGATGTAACTCGATATCCAACTGCAACTTAGGACTACAACTTTATTATGACTCGCATATTTACAATTTTACAGAAATATATACACATAAAGTTAAAAAAGCTTGACAATAGCAACAGCGCGAACCCGCAGGTAGTCTGGGCTAATCTAGACGGGCCACATTTATATTTATATTAGACCATTAATACATAAATAAGATTGTTATGCAACTACTTATAGAAGGATTTACGAAACCGTTTAATACAAGTATATTTACATATTTTGATTGACACTAGGAGCTATGATTTACTAGAGATAAACTAAACTCTGGGTTGGAACTAATCAGGAACTTAATTTAAGAACTTGAGTCAGCGTGTGGACTTCAACATAATCATCCCCATGTGAAAGAGTCTCAAATAAAAATCTACGAATTTTTTTTTTTATTAAAGATTGGTTTAGATAAATCTCTCCAGTCTGAAGAAATTTGATTCCATAATATCGCTCCAGTTCTCGAAAAAGAGCGTTTGAAAATTTCTGACTTAACTTCTTTCTGAAGATAATTCTGTTTTCCGGCATGCTAGTGAAAAGAGCTCCGATAGGCGAAGGGGCTGGTGTTTTCCAAATATCATGCATGAGATTCACAATCGCGTCAAAATAGATCATGTTTACTTACTTACTTACAGGTAACATCTTTGATTGAATGAAAAGAGGAATAGCATGAGCATCACTGGGCGCAAAATAAATCAGTCGAAGAGCTCGTTTTTGTAGTTTGGCAATGTACGACTTGGCTGCGCGACCCCATACACAAATCCCGTAGATAAATATGGCAGAATAAGCGAGCAATAAATCATTTAAAGAGTTTCAGTTGGAACAAATTGTCATAGTCTGGCTAGAATTCCAACAGTCCTACTTATTTTCAATGAGATAAAGTCGATATGGTGCTTCCACTTAAGGTTACAATCATTAAGAATTCCCAGAAATTTCACAAAATCTTTACGATCTAGAGAACAGAACTTATTGGCACTGTTATCATACATTTTGATACTAATTTCCTTATCAATCTTCTTCTAGCTCGGACAAAAGATAACAAAATTTGGATTTTTTGAGATTTAGAGTAAGCTTATTTACCATTAACCACTCTGAAACTTTACTCAACTCTGAGTTAACTACTTGTTCAAGTACTTTTAAATTTTTGTGAGCAAATAGGATAGTGATGTCGTCGGCAAAAAGAAAAAAAAAATTATCAGAAGATTTATGAATATCATTAACATAAATAAGAAATAAGAAAGGACCCAGCGCAGATCCCTGGGATACACCACAAGGATTTAGTTCTTTAGGTGAGACATGCCTATCGATTTGGGTTACTTGATCTTCCCTTAAGATAGGATGAGAACCATTCTAGTATAATTCCTCTGATTCCATAGCGGTACAAGTTATCTAATAGGATTTCATGATCAACCGTGTCAAACGCCTTTTTCAGATCCATAAACACTCCAGTAGAGAACATCCCTTTGTCCATGTTGTTTTGGATCCTATTTACTATATCAATTAATGCATGCTGTGTGGAGTGTTTCTCTCTAAAACCTTACTGTGACTCATAAAGCAGACCATTTATCTCAAAGAACGATTTTAAACGCTTGTACATTAGTCTTTCAAGGATTCTGTTAAATGTAGAGAGCAGCGATATAGGACGATAATGATTGGGGTCGGTATCCTCACCACTTTTGAAGACAGGGACCACTTTAGCTAGCTTTAACATTCGCTCCATTGTTGTCTGCGATGAAATAACTAGCATGAAGATCAATTCATAAGGTTGAATGCTTTCAGTTCAACAAAATGGGACTATTTAGCAATATTTTTCTAACTTATACTATTTTTCACATAGATTTAGCTCTCCAGGCGAATTGTGGCGAATCACACAAACTCGAATTAATAGAAAAATTCGATTACATCTGAGAAGAAAAAGCGAAATATTTTAAATTTCTCATGTTCATTTTTTTTTTCCGCTTCTTGTTGAAATTTGGATCATTAATGATGGAAGTGACCTATGAAAACAAAATGGGGGATCAGCGATCATTTAAAGTGCATTTGACATGAAAAATATTTTTCGCTTATTTGAAAGGCCTTTCAAAATACAGAAGAATGGTGCTTTTCTTTTTTAAATATCTTTTTTTCGTTTTAGAGATATTGACGTTTTTCCATTATGCAAATTAGATCAGTGATGACGTCATATTGTTTGCAACTAAAAATGGTAAAATACTGAATAAACAATATCTCTAGGAATATTGAAGCAGTGCTCTTGAAACTTAGCACCACAAATGCACATCACAAAAGAAACAAAATGACACCCTTAGTGGTGTTGCCATAACAACTCTTTCAGCTCCAGTCTCTGTCTGTCAAAAAAGCAAATATCCCCATTTGCAACCTCTAAAGTGAGACAAAGGGTTCTACTTGGAACAGACATAGTTGTTGTTGTTGTTGATAGTTCCCATATTGTCTTAACTCCCATCATTAGATTGGGTAGGGTAGATGGTTCTTAGTTTAAGACAAAAACTGGGAATTTCAGTTTTTATTAAGACAGCACCAGCGGCAAAACTGTTGTCATGACAACAGCACTAAGGGTGTCATTTTGTTTCTTTTGTGACGTACATTTGTGGTGCCAAGTTTGAAGAACACTGCTTCAATATTTCTAGAGATATTGTTTATTCAGTATTTTCCCATTTTTAGTTGCAAACAATATGACGTCATCACTGATGGAAAAACGCCATTCTTCTGTATTTTGAAAGGCCTTTCAAATAAGCAAAAATTATTTTTCATGTCATATGCGCTTTAAGAGAGTGGACTAAACGTGAAGTCAACGAATCAGGAATCAAGCTCTTTCCTTGTTTATACTTCTTCCTTAGCGCGCGTGCTCAATGCTTGACTTGGCGTGACATTGCAACATGAGTTTAGTGCGTTCTTACGTTCGTACGTTCTGAACAAAATCCTACCCTTAGTTTAAGAATAGGTTTTAAACAAACAATATATAGGATACTATTAGGGTTTGGGTTTGTGATTCAAGCCCCAGACCTGACACACCAAAGGTCAGGTCTATAACGCACCCGTAGATTATTGTGTATCCCTTGTATTGTTAGTATACAAAAGGCTATTATTAAGAACGAAATGCGTCGACGTCGTCCTCAATGATATCTCAATCAATAAATTAAGAAATCAGGAAAAACAATTCTTGTCCCTTATGTTTTACCACAGAGTTGCAGAAGCTTAGAGACGAACGATGTAGTATTCAATGGAATCCATTACGAAAAAGTAACTGTTGGGGACGATTCTTCGCTCGATATGACAAAGGACATATCTACTCTACTCCACAGTGGCGGTGTTACTATGAAGAGGCGCTGACCAGGGATCGCAGGCAATATGACACAACAAAACGATCATCTTGTTATCACACAACACACAGCGAGTTGGAAAGTCTCACAAATGAAGGTAAATTTGGAAATAAACGAGATGGTGTTGTTCATTTCGGTAATTCTTTGATCCAATCTATAGCAAATTCAATTTAGTAGCTCTGATATCTTCTGTGTCCATATTGATCGACAGGTTGATATTTACTGTTAGGGCAGCGTCCACGCTACGTCGGAGAAATTTGAATACGCAGCTTTATTTCTACGGTTAGACCTACCGTCCACACTTATCCGTCACGAAAACGGAGGTTTTGGAAAACTCTCTTCAAACCACAGGAGTATGAAAACGCCGGCTTCTCGTTTTCGTGTCGAC
Source organism: Orbicella franksi (assembly GCF_964199315.1). Taxonomy (NCBI): domain Eukaryota; kingdom Metazoa; phylum Cnidaria; class Anthozoa; order Scleractinia; family Merulinidae; genus Orbicella; species Orbicella franksi. Next base: position 14,356,213 of record NC_138159.1, read on the forward strand.
GGGAAACATTTATAAAAGAGAGCTTTTCGAAAACGATGGCTTCACGATAGTCACGTGATTTCCCTGACCGAGTTTTCTTCGCACACAAATCCAAAATGGCCGATGATTGTTGCGATTTTAAATTCCTCCGGCGTAGTGTGGACGGAAAACATTTGAAGCGTTCTTAGAGTGAAACCTCCGTTTTCAAATTACACCGGCGCAGTGTGAACGGGGCCTAAGGCATTTACAAACGTGTCTACGGCAGCGACGCAATGTTACAAAGCAGCCATATAAACGTACGTTAAAACAGATTTAAACCGCGTTCTTTCCAACTTGGCACAATAACTACTGAGAGTTTCACTCACGTGTGGCCAGCAAAAGAAATTGTCTACCTAAGGAAGAGTCAACTTCCACTGGATCGGTTGGGAAACCAACATGGCCGCCGTTTCATTGTTTTGGGACACCAATATGGCTGCCATGACGTCATATGAAAACACAATTTATTGTTTGTTCCTTCTTGTAATAATACCAGTTTCAAATTAAAACGGGTTTCATGGACTAAGAACTAAAAGGAACTAAACGTTTACATCATTTCGTCCACTTATACCTTAGACAGAAATTGTCGACCTCTTGGAATGGGGAGCGGCGCCATACTTGACTCGCAGATTACAGCTTCTTCTGAATACTCTTCTCCTCTCGCACCTCGTGGAGCGCGGCTGAATTCTCAAGTTTATGCGGGTTCCTGGTCGGCACTTGCTCTTGATGTTAACCAGTGGTTGCAGGTTGATTTCTTACAAAACGTTACGTTGTCTAAAGTGGCGACTCAGGGAAGACACGGCTATCCCCAGTGGGTGCTAAGTTACTTGCTGTCTTACAGTATGGATGGAAGCGCTTTTGAAACTTACAAGCAGTGTGGTGGAGATAAGGTGAGCTAACACATACATGGTTGAAAAATTGTATGGCCTGGGGACGAGATTAGTCGTGCAAACGCTTGGAAGACTATTTGGGGGACCGGAAGAACGTCGTGAGTTGGTGTGTGATTTTGTTTTTGTCTTATGTTTGCGAAAATAAGAATGAAAATCCTTCGTAAGGAATGTTGAACGTTTGGCTCGCAGCGACAATTTAATGTAAAATAGAAAATTGCCTGCATTCGTCCCAACCACATGTTCTCTAACTGGTCCGTTATCTTTTACGACTAAGGATGACCAATCCTAATATCACCACAGCATCCATTGTTCACCTCCGCGTTTACTCCATAATTATGTTTCAAAGCGAGATTAAGCAACGGTAAGGTCAAGCGAAGGAACTTCACGCAAGATTTCATAGCCAGACCAAGTTTTAAACGGTGGTACAAAACGCATTTGCTTAATGAGACAATCTAATGTTATTGACATTTTGTGGCTAGGAAATATGTAAAATAGGTGCAGACACGTTTACGGAAGTGAAAACTTTGTGGAGTTGCATTTGTCCTAAGTTTTGGTAGAGCGAACAAATTTTGTCAGCCCAGGATGGGCTCCTTCCCCCCCCCTCCCCCCTCCCTCCAATACTTCCGTAAATTTCGAGTACGTGTGTATCGCGAAGGATCTTAGACTTTGACCCTATTTAAGGATGAATCAAATAAAAATTGATACCCTAATTAAGCCCCAAACCCGAGCAATGACACCCTATTCCAGGGAAAACAAAAATTGAGAATAGCGTGAACGGTTCAACTTTATTTCGTTTCTGTAACATTGGGAATTTATGAATACAGTCAAACCTCCGGTTGCGACCACCTCTCCTCAGCGACCACCTCTCCTCAGCGACCACCTCTCCTCAGCGACCACCTCTCCTCAGCGACCAGTTTTCCAAAATACGAAAAGTTTCCAAGTCGAATCATTATATTTTGAACCTCTTGTTAGCGAACACCTCTCGCAAGCGACCTCCACGAATTTTTCTCGAAATTGACTTTTCACATGACTAATAAAACATTTAAAATATAGGGTAAGTCCCCGCAGTTACCACATGCTAACGAGGCAAAATTTTGATCCAATATGGTGTAAGCTCTCGTAAGCGACCACCTCGACTTGACATTTTGGGTGGTCGCTTACGGGAGGTTCGACTGTAGTTTAGTTTTAACAAATCATATGTCTTCCATTTGACTGAGAATTTACGCACTGCAATTTTAGTTGATACCCTATCTAAGAATCACACCTGGAACACAATGCGAACAGGGAATAAAATGATACCTATTCAAAGACCGAGAACCTCAAAGCCCTACACTATCCCGCGGAACATACCTATAGAGCCAATATGTGGGAGTACCTCCCGGGGCTTGCATGGCCCATATCTCTGAAATAATACTTGCAGAATATCATATTATTTTACCTCCTCAGATTTTCAGTGCGAACTGGGATGAAGACACAATTGTTTACAACACAATAAATCCTGTAATTTTTGCGCGCTACATCCGGGTACTACCACAGACCTGGTCCGACCACATATCCATGAGAGTGGAGTTCTACGAATGCGACGGTGACAATTCTTAAATTCTACCAAGTTTTAACCTACTTGTAACTATTAAAATAGGTTTAGATCTGCTATATAGAGCGGTTTTAATTAACTGTCGAAAGTAACTAGGCAATTATATTGGATTTGGTTTTAGTACGGTTTGAGATCGGCTGAGTGGTCTAATTGGTTTGTAACTGGTTTGATTTTGGTCTTACGACACTCAATTGAAAACTACTCTGGAATCTCTCAATATCTAGATCCCAAATTGTAACTATATCAAATCTCTGCAGACCAGGAAATTCCTGACTGGTATTGACCCATGGTCCACTGGTAGCAGTGGCGTGCGTACATGTAGAAGTCTCCCAAGTTAGGTGGGGAGAGAAGTTCTACGAATAAAATGTCTCGCAACTAGTTCGAACATCTTAAGTCACGACAAAAAACCCTGTAGGCCTAACACTCTAACTATTAAACAATTTTAGTAGTAATCGATCCAGATATCTATTACAGTTGAACCCCGATATTTAGAACCTTCAGGGGAAAATAAAAACAGTTCGAAATAGCGGGACTTGGAAATTGTTTAACTTCGATAGTAAGTGCCTTTAATGGTCAATCCAGTGTCGACTACTGGAAATGGTTTTGAGTTAAAACTGATTGGTAATTCGAAAAATGTATTGCAATGTGACGCTACCATGTTCTATAATGAAAAATTGTCTATCCTTCCCGCAAAGGTTTTAGTTTCATCCCATATAAGACCTTTTAAGACCTTGACGTTTTTCAATAGCAAAACTCAATGACAGATCTTTCTGTAGCTTGCGAGCTGCTTCACCTTTGAGTCACTCGCGCGAGTGGCGAAGAGCAAAGCGATCGGGCGGGGAGGAGTCTGATATTTCATACGATTTCACATAATATTAAAATTTATTCAAACAAAGATGAATCATAATTTAAACCAGTTATTTACGCGACAAATCCCAAGTCACCTGGTCCGAACGGAGCAACAATGTCCACTATGAAATTATTGATGGTTTAACTGGTCCTATTTTTTCACAACTTTTCTGTCTCTTGCCAATATAAATAAGCCAAACTAAACATTTGTAGGACTCTTAGTGGACCATCCTAGCCCACTACTTAGTAGCTTTCGCTCTGTTACACTGATCTATAGGTTATAGCTATGACGTATTCGAAGCGGAGGAGCTGATAAAAGATGCCAAGTATCTATGGACGTTTGACGACAAAGACGATATCAAAGATCAACAAGGAACGACTTGGGCTCAACAAAGTAGTTTCTTGCAGACAACTGGAGGCATGCGAGGCCAAGCGGTGAAGACTGAAGGAGGATCTGGTCCCATTCTACTAGCTCACGACACAAGCTATTATTTATCAAGACCCTCACATCACGCTGCTGTCACTGTCAGTCTGTGGCTCCTCTATCAGAGCACTGGTGTTAGTCAGACGTTCCTGGCTGCTGGGGATCAAGAGAACTTAGACAGAGGCATTCATCTTCACCAGGAGGACGGAAGTAGGGAAGAGCTGACTTTCAGTACAAGGGTTGATACAACGATGTGTTTAGTTAAGTTTGGAGTTCCTCAACGGATTTGGACACACTTAATATTTACATGGTCAGCTATTAATCATGTTCTGACTTCGATCACTGCCTATCGTGACGGAAACATCATAACAGATATGACACGTTTTTGCACCGACGGTTCCTATCCTAACTTACCGAGTAGCGCCATCACGTTAGGCTCTTCAACTTTACCGACAGCTTCCATCGATGACGTCACGGTTTTCGGAGTATCTCTTTCTACGTCTCAGGTGGACAAATTGTTTAGATACTACAAAGGTAAGCATGGCCTTTCCTGTATTTGAAGGTTGTTTATAGGCTTCAACTTATCCGCACCATGTTGGAAAATTGGGCTGGGACACTCCATGGTATAGACCCAAACAGGACAAGAGTCCCTCCCTTTGAGCTATGAACGCTCTGACTAACTTAAAGACACCAATCTCCGTTTTGTCAGCTTACTCTATTCCGCTGCAAATATTGTAAACTCTCTTTTTAGCTAAAACTGCGCCTCGTGTCTCCTCTGGCACGCGGATCCTTGCTTCCAGAAGAGCACCCATCTTGGCTGTGGTGTCGCAGAGTTGCTATAACTTGCCTCTAACATAAATCTTTCTTACACATAGATCCAAGTTGTTTGCTCTTAGAGATTTCCCACATACTATTAAAATAGTCATAAAACTCCGTCAACACTTACGCACAACCCCGCGAATGAGGAATATAAAATATTACTCTTCAGAAAATAAGCCCAATGGCCAGGAAGTCCTTTTTAAACGTGCATGACAGATATATATCGTAAAATTAAGGTAGCTTGCAATACTTGGAAAGGTGTTAAAGAAGATTGATGTGACCGGCCTCTTGCGAAACGTAAAGTATAGTGAGATTAACATTTTCTGCTATTAAGCTGTACTAATGAAATTGTTTGTTGAACGATAAAACAGTTGTCCTGCACAAACTTGTGGAAATCTTCTTTTTTAGGTTCGACCTAGGGCCTCATTAGCCAGAAAGTAGCAGACACTATTTTTTTAATGGTTATCCCGCGAGGGAGATAAAGAGATTGTTTTTCTTTCTTTCGTCTTTCAGGCGATGCTAACCTTCAAGTCAGCGTCAGTGTAGAATTGACTGGTGAAACATTTCACACAGAGTTGACGGTAATAGGTTCGGAATTGTTTACGAACAAGTCGCATTGGATTGAGGCTCAGGTGTGTACATGTGTTAGTCACCTGCTTCCAATACACTGGAAAAGTTGAAAATTTACATGGGCATGTCAATTTTAATTTACAGCATGTAAATATTGATTTACATTCTTTGTAAATTACAATTTACATGTTAGGGTTTTGTAAAATAAATTTAGAGGAAATTTACAGCTTTTAGTACAGCATGTAAATGTTCTGTAAATAGTGATTTACATTGTTTTTGTCGACAATGATCATTTGAAGAACATGTAAAAACCTGTAAAATGTTTTACGCACTTTTACAGTATCTGCCTTTGTAAAAAACATGTAAATTGCTTTGCTAAACCATGTAAGAAACGTGTAAATAATTCAAGCGAATGCTGTAAAAAGTCTGGAAATGTTATGTTTGTAACCCTGTAAAAACCATGTGAATGAAAAAAGGGGGCCTGTAAGAAACATGTAAAAACCATGTCAATGAAAAAAGGGGGCCTGTAAGAAACATGTAAAAACCATGTCAATGAAAAAAGGGGGCCTGTAAGAAACATGTAAAAACCATGTCAATGAAAAAAGGGGGCCTGTAAGAAACATATAAAAACCATGTCAATGAAAAAAAGGGGGCCTGTAAGAAACATGTAAAAACCATGTCAATGAAAAAAGGGGGCCTGTAAGAAACATGTAAAAACCATGTCAATGAAAAAAGGGGGCCTGTAAGAAACATATAAAAACCATGTCAATGAAAAAAAGGGGGCCTGTAAGAAACATGTAAAAACCATGTAAATGGAAAACCTAGAAGTCGCACGGGTGCAGTGGGGGGCTGTAAATAGCCTGTTAAAAACATGTAAATTAAAAAGGGGGACCTTACAAAGGCTATAAAAACAATCTAAATGAGATAATGGGGGCTTTTCGAAAAACTGTTAAGACCACGTTAATGTAAAATGGAGACTCTTAGAACAAAAAGATCTAAATTTAAGAGAAGGCCTGCCTAAACCCTGGAAAAACCACGTAACGGAAAAGTGGGCTTATTTAATATAACTCTGGTGTAACGGTTCAACCAACGGAGACTGTTGAAATGATGTAAATTCCAAGTTACCGACAGGTTCGCTATCCTCTTGTAAACGGTTGGTTGGATTTTGCAAAGAAATAAATGAAAAGTTAGCCCGGCCAGGTTAAACTTGGGGGGACGGGGGGGGGGGGGGGGGAGAGAGAGAGGAAGAGTTGTCTCGGGTAACCGAGAACATGTAAATGGGACCTTTTAAAGGCGCGTAAAGTTAAAATATAACACCGCCCTAAAGCTCCGTAAACCTACCGTGAAGCCTCCATTAAGGTGCCTTTTACGTTGAAGCATTTGAACTTCTCTAAAATCCAAGTGTGTGCTATAGTTTGCTTTAAATTGAAGTTGGGTTAGAAGGTATGCACCAAACTAAATCGCTGCATTGATCGACACCGCACTAAGCTGTCTTCTTGTGAACTTTCCGCGCATCCACAACGACAAAATAAAACTAGAATTGTTACTGCACATGCAGGCGTCCCAAGCTCACGTCTCTAGAAAAGAGAAAAATTAATTCTCGGACACGTACGTATTTATTCATGAAGGACCATGAAAGCGTCACGTGTTGTGTGAGCTCAAGACGGAAAGAGCCCCGGTGACCGAGTTTGAACTGACGCGAGTTAGGTTAGGCAGGGAACCATAAGGGACACAGCCGGCCCAACGACCGTTTTCTCTCGAATGCTTTGAAACGCTGTTTTAGGCTATCTGGTGTACTTTCAGAGCTCTGTAGGTTAATTTTAGGTTGCGCAAAAAAAAAATTATCTGTTCGGTTATTCTAGAGGAGCTTGAGTATCTCGTACTTATTAGGGCTTTTTTGTCCATTCCCGAAAACGTTAGGACTTATCGCCTTTCCGAAAATGATAGCTGACTTTTTTTCGGTACCCAAAATGACCAGTCCGGGATCGTTATCAGATTTGATAACCTCGACCAAAACAAACCATTAACCAATCGCTACACAAGTTTTCGTTCACGTGACATTATTTGGTAGCAACAGTGTATAATTCAATATGGCGGTCGACGGGGCGCTGCGATGAAAGGAGTTACTTTTTTGACAACATCACAATGCAATTTCATTTAATTAATTGTATGTTTGCTTCACAATAGGTTACTGAATTATGGAATAGAAACAGAGATGTATGGAAGAAAACTGTCTTTGTCCAAAAGCTACTAAGAAAAGTTTCATTTTCAGATCGACACCGCATAATATTTGTTCCGAGTAAAAACACACGAAGGTAGACAACAGTTATTCTGTTCACAAAAGCGTTGTTTATTGATACTAATATGATAGCTTCTCACTCAGTCTTCATTTTCTTGGTAGTTGGTGAAGCTGGCTGTTCAACAGTCTGTATAAAATATAAACAAAACACTAACAGTAAATACATCTTGAGTTCACAAATTGACACTAAACAAGTTGCTTCTATATTCCAAGCGGAGAGCTGTAACTGAGTTTCGTTCAATTTGCATGAGCGAAGCGTGGTTAGGACCGAAACATCTCCTACTATGATTCATTACTATGAAATAGAAATAAAAGTATCGAAACAGTTCGCGACCCTCCCTCTGTCGACTCTCTGTCCAGATATACTGAAGATAAAATAGCTTACCTCGATGGCCATATCCCATCCCTCGCCTAATTCCATTTCCGCGATTGCTAATTCAATCCCCTCTGCCGTGCTGTACATTTCGTTTCCATCTTCGTTGTGGGCTCGCCTGATATGGTTCTGGCACAACAACAAAAATATAGCAGGTATATTTACTTTAATTTGTGATACACCTCCGTTCAGTGGAATGGGTACATGCAGCACTTTATGTCGTGAGATGTGACAGTAAACTTGGAAGTCTTGGCATTTCCGGAAAAAAATTGTTTTAGTTGTAGATCAGTAGTCTATTGTTGTGCATTCGGTGATATGGAAAAAAGCTTTTAATGACCGATTCATATAAAAGAAACTATAATTCACGTAATATGTTTTCGTACCATAGTTCACTCGCTAAATCCAACAATAAGCTTCATTATATAACGATTGGTGTGCCAGAAAACTGACCTATTTTGGCCGGCATTTCCGGAAAATATTTCAGGACCGCGAGTTGTTAAAATTGACTCTAAAATATAGGCAACTTACCCTTTAATGTGATTGCCGATTTTCCGGCAGTCCGAAAGGTGTTTTAGTTCCCTGTTTAAGAAGTATTGCACCGGGCCTATCTGTCTTCCAGCAACTTCTCTCAAAGTGTAATTTTGCTTAGCGCTCTTGGATACCAGACTGTGGCACGTCTAGAAGTGTCTCGGGTATTTCTCTAATTTCCAGCAAAACACAACGAAGTGCGAACGGGTCTTTGTTTCCAATTTTCAGGAAGGACATGAAAAGGAGTTCCTTCTGGCCCCTTGATTTTGAACTCTTGGTAACCCTTCAAAAGAAAATAAACGACTAATGTTAGATTCGCAAGTGGTTTCCCGACCACCTGGACTGCCGTACCATGAATCGAGCGACTCACTAAGAGCTATAATTTTTTCTGAAGGGGCTTAGATGATTTACGTAAGTTACTTACATTACTTAGTTGCTATTTTGATTATATGGGTACCAGCATCCGCCATCTCAATACCTAGGAACACATCAGTTACAGCTGTAAATATGGCCGCCGTTACGAACAACACATCGCAAATCAAAATACCCCCGCGCACTTTTTTCACAGATCGTGCACAACACTACAAACACGTTAAATCCCAAGAATATGGCGTGAAGATTAACGACATATTTTTTGTGATTTTCGCAAAAATCTCCAAGTAACTTAAATCTAATGACAAAATGAAAAACATACCTGGTTTGGATGCAAAATTGCAAGCGCTGTTTCACTTTACGAGTAGCATTTTACATCGTTTACGCTGGTCTTCAACCGCCATCTTCAAAACACGCGAGGCTCCCTCTTTTCTGGTAATTATCGAATAGAATTATGGGTAAATTACCCGAGTATAATCGAACAAATAACGAGCAAAGCGAAGTGAATACGAAAATTCCCGGTTTTTGAAATGGCCGCCATGTTGTGACGTCACATGGTTATCAAATCTGATAACGATCCCGGACTGATGGCATTTTGTTTTTTTGTTTTGTTTTGTGTTTTGTTTGTTTTTTTTTGGTGATTTCTACCGTTCTGTGCTTTCATTGCCGTCACTGTTATCCCAGTCCCTTTGTAAGAGCATACCAGCCTTGTGAGTGCCCGATCTCCAACAAACAGGAATCAGCGGTCTTCATGTTAGGTACCAGGTCCTCTCGGTTCTCCCGCCATGTTTGGCAGTTCGTTGGAACCTGCATCGAACTCGAGCTCTGTTTTAGGGGCCAAAATCCACTCTACCTTCGCTTCGTCATCGTGCACGGTTTCAAGGCAAGGTTTTCCCTTACCCAGAAGCTGAAGATAGCGATCACAGGCAACAACAACAGGTAAGCAAGTTTTGCATAAATTGAACGAGTTTAGTAAAGTAACGTCAAGATACGTATACATTTCGTTTTGCCTTTGGTTGTGAATGTGTCATTATCAAGGAGAAGTTACATTGCTTGTGGAATCGACTTTGTTGATGTTTACCTGCTGTGCATAAAGGGCTTTATTATCTGTTATTATCTGTTCTCGATAACCGAGTATGAGCATGCGACATTTGTTATTGGCTTATTGGCTGATGCATTCTCTTGTAAGGTTATGTTGCCCTCTGATGTGAATGCTAGTAAGCTAAAATGTAATGTGCCATCTTCAGCAGAGAAATTTCTCTTATGCTAGTGTAAGTATTCTGAAGTTACTCAAGTATCTACAGTTGTACCTACATGCAAGTTACAATATGCTACACAACTGTACATGGACATTGCACCCACTGGTGCTGATAGTAAGCTAAATGAGTTGAAATTTTCTTTCACAAAAAAAACACCACGATACTTTATAAAGAGGTATACATGTACCTCAAACTGTCATGAAAACTACACAGGACTTGAAAAAAAAAAAGGAAGAGTAACTTGCCCAGGCAGGAAAATCTACTTGTCTTGGACGACACAGTATAGTCAATCGATTATTTCATAACAATCAATAGGAATTAGTCAATGATATCAGAAATCAATAAAAGAATTCGTCATGAGTAATCGATTGTGATGAAATTTTCAATAAACATTATCAATTTTGCTGATACTAGCTTATCTTTTAAGCAACATTTAATAAGGAAGAAATGAACAAAAGATATAAAGTGAAATACGAAATCATGAATACAATTGCATAAAAACATAACATTGTATCTTGTAAACAGAATATTTTGCTGGCATACATGTATCAGGGACTATATTTTGGGGGTCTTTGGTAGTGCCATTGAAATCTACATAAAAAAGTTACAATCAAACATTGTGTTGAGGGACACAATTTTTCTACAGTTTATGTGAACTAACAAAGAGAGGCCAACTTTCAATTGATTCTCTAATGACTGATAAATTTGGTAAAATCAAATTGATAACTTGAAACTTCTCTAGCATGTGAGTATGAATTTCTTTCAATTGATTGATAGCACTGATAACATTTACATTAATTTCGATTTATTGATTTATATCAATTTATGGATCAATTTCAATCAATTGCCTTACCCTGGGATGACCAGACAGCATTTTAGAGACCTGTTACAGCTGTACATTTTACTTGTACGAAATTGGGCTCTTACCAAATACATGCAGGTTTCATGTGTCATGCATCTGTTCATTCATCTGTAGCAGGGCAGGAAAAAAAATTGTAAGTCACTTGCCCACTGGGCCAGTCAATTTCAGTTTTCACTTGCCCCCATTTAAATATTGGTTGCCAGTGTGATGGCCAGTATGAAGTACGAATGAAGTACGCTCGGATTCCTAACTAATTCTTGCTTTCAACCTAATAATTAACTAATCTTTAGGTCTTAAGTTTTGAAATGGAATGACTGGAAATTATCATTTATCAAGCTGGCATTTTTAGTCAGACTCACAAGACTACTGAGGCTACATGGTAATTTCACTTGCCCACCGGGCCACTGAACTTCTATTTTCACTTGCCCAAGAGCAAAATTTACTTGGCTGAGGAAATCAGACCTGGTTTTTTCCTGCCCTGAGTAGATCACAGATAACACCAAAATGTGGTAAAAACAAAAAATATTCACATAACCCATTACCAGAGTGTGTCACAGAATCTGTGAATTTTTCAGGCGTGTGTTACTGATGTTCTTACCACGTTTTGATGTCTTCTGTGATCTATTTACTGAACAGATGCGCGACAACGTAGAATCTATCTGCTTCGTAATACATAACAAAGAAACAAAAACAAACATTTATGACATCAGCTGTACCTTTGTCCACCAATAGAGCATAAGTGCGTGTAAGAAACAATCAAATTGTGCCTGCAAATAACTTGACTTATTATTTAAACATTGTTTGATAGGAGTTTGATTTATTGTGCATGAATATTACGATGTAGAAGATAGTGAACATTGAATATTTACTGCCACACATTTTGAGTTTAGTTCTTCTACATCCTCTGACATTCAGTGCCTTCCAATCAGAGATGCAAAGTTTTTGTCACACAGTAGCCACAGATGTAGATGTAAGATCTGTTTGATTGATGAATATTCAGGGCTCAAAATAATGGCCGGTCAACGGGCAATGTCTGGCCGGAATGGTGACTTGACTGGCCAAAAACTTCACTCGCCGGTCATGTTGACCAGTCATGTCATGTTGAGACAGTCACGTTGTTCATTCTTGAATAAACAATCAAATCCCCAACTGTAAATCTGAGAGTTTTAAATCTCTTTTTTATTATGACCTCTAATGAAAACATACACCAATGCATACATGTATCTGTTCGAACGGCTAAAGACCATTCGCTTGCTGTTTGTCATGCGTTCAAGATCAATAGGAATGCCATTTGAGTGACTGGGGTTGAATCTGTTCAGAAAAATATTAAGCCAATTTTTAAATGGTCTAGCAGTGACTGGAACAAACAAACTCTATTTGTGGGTTTAATTTGGCTCACATTACATGTACTTGATTTTTGCATAAATATCCTGACTGGTCAGAAATGAGACGTGACAGAGCTAAAATTACTTTGGCCAGTCAACATGACCGGCTACAGTCCGATTTCAAAGGTCACAGTATAAACTGGAATGATAACAAACAAAATAATAACTCCAATGTAAAATTCACTGATTGATATCATACACAGAATTTGCTGATTCATACTAAGACATAACTTATCTTATTTAACGAAATGTTTTATGTTACTTGTAGGATGAAGTAAAATTTAGAGTGGTCAATACATGCATTCTCCTTGGCATTGATGCTTGATCAGGAAAAAATCAGCCACTGAGAAGTCTACAGTACTTATGACTCTATAAGGGTCCAAGGCCCATTTCTTGAAGGCCCTTGAAACTTTTCGGGCCCACAAAGCCATCTTTAATTGAGCTGTGTCTAAAAACTGAGAGCTCTATATGCCTGAAACTTCTTGTGTGAAGGAAACCTCTGTTCATATTGAGAATAAGCGATTAAAACAGCTCTGTAAGCATAAGATTTCAGATTTTCGTATGGCTTTCTGGGTGTGAAAACTTCTTGGAACCTTTGAGAAATGGGCCCCTGGTGCATTACAGTCTAACATGGTGACCTTCAACACTTTGATATGCTCTGGCAGCTTTCTGGTTTAAATTCAACCACTTTAAACATTATTTTTTAATGCTTTGAAGTATCACCTACACTGTACCTGTGTTAGTGAATTAGCATCAAATTTAAATATCTCAGATTGCTAGGTTGATACTTATTGTTCAATACAGCAGCTATAAGATTTCATCATAAAAAGAAAAGGCTATGTTTACATACATGTAGTACCAGAACAATAATTTATTAACTTATGATGTGTTATGGGAACTATGGTACTAGATAGGCCTTTCAATTTCAACAGGCCCCTATGAATTTTTTTTTTACAGTACAGTTTTTTTATCACAAAAAGAAAAAGTAAAATTTTGAATATTGTTTACAGTGAATGTTTTGTCAGGGGTCCAAAATGTTTGTACTGTTTGGATTCCGTACAGTTTTGGAAAAAGAAGGAAACTGTGACTTTGTAAACATAGCCTAAAAGATGTCAGAAGCCTTGTTTTATGTTATGCAATGTAGTATTCCTTTGGCATGAATGTTTTTATGATGAATTTAAAATGTCAACCTCTATCTTGTGGTAAATGTTTTTTCTCCCTATTTTCTGTTATTTCAAAGGAACAATTCACTCTATGAAAAAAGTTGATCAATACTTCACACTTACATTGCAGTAATTTTCATAATAAGGTAAAGGTAAAGTCTGCATACAAGCCACGTGGCCCAACAGGCTGGAGCTTATCCTGCTTTCTGTAGCAGGAAGCGACTAGGACTATTTCTGCTCCCCCTGGATGAGATGCCAGTCCATTGCAGGGTTACCCCACCATTAAATTCGCTGCTACCCACTTATACACCTGGGTGGAGAGGCACTGAGAGTAAAGTGTGTTGCTCAACAACACAACAGAACATACCTGCCTAGAGCTTGAACCCGGATCACTCGATCAGGAGTTGAGCGTACTACAGTGTACATGTAACTATGAGGCCATCATGCCTCCCCCATTTCTCATTATTAAGGCCAATTTAATCCTACATTAATTACTTAGTAAGAAAAAACAGTTTATTCATTCATTTTATGACAAAGGTATTATCATTATGTTGCATTTGACTTTGTGGATTTAGTATATATTTAAGACAGGTATCCATTCGCAAACAATTTTAATTTAGTAATACACCTAAATTGCAAAATTTTCACTAGTTGTAGCTGACAACAGTATAGTTCTTAATCATTTTATTATTTATGAATTAAATAGGGCTCAATATGACATGGTTTTGCACAATCTTGAAAAGGTCTTGAATTTTAGTAGTCTTCTCGAAAAGTGCTTGAATTCGGTTAAAGGAGCTCAGTCATGGTATTTTAAAATATTTTGGCCATGCACAAAATTACGTTTAAGTCGTCTTGTTATGGATAGATAGAAAAGAAAACATGTTTTATTTGTTGCAATGTATACATTGTAAACCTTATTCGTGGCATATAAAAACTATTTGAATTTTACTGAGTTTGTTCTGATTGCAATAAATTTCTGATTCTGTATAAATTTGCATATTTTCTACTATTATAATTAAGGTCAACAGTACAACAGTACATTCCATGCATTTTTCTTCAAGTTATTATTTACAAGTCATTTATCGTACAGGGTTTCTGCCTCCCTTTTTTGATTTCCATGTTATTTACAGGCTCCCTTTTTTCAATTTACAGGTTATTTACAGGCTCCCTTTTTCAATTTACAGGTTATTTGCAGGCTCCATTTCTCAATTTACAGGTTATTTACAGGTTCCCCTTTTCAATTTACATGTTATTTACAGGTTCTCTTTTTCGATTTCCATGTTATTTACAGGCTCCCTTTTTCCATTTACATGCTATTTACAGGCTCCCTTTTTCGATTTCCATGTTATTTACAGGCTCCCATTTTCCATTTACATGTTATTTACAGGCTCCCTTTTTCGATTTACATGTTATTTACAGGCTCCCATCTTCGATTTACATGTTATTTACAGGCTCCTTTTTTCCATTTACATGTTATTTACAGGCTCCCTTTTTTGATTTACATGTTATTGGCAGGCTCCCTTTTTCGATTTACATGTTCTTTATGGGCTCCTTTTTTGATTTCCGTGTTATTTACAGACTCCCTTTTTCGATTTACACGTTATTTACAGGCTCCCTTTTTCGATTTACATGTTATTTACAGGCTCCTGTTTTCATTTTCCATGTTATTTACAGCCTCCCTTTTTTTATTTACATGTTATTTACAGCCTCCCCTTTTTTATTTACATGTTTTTTACAGTATTATGGCACCCTCCCTGTATTAAATTTACATGTTATTTACGGGTTTCCAGGTTGAATCACAAGAAATTTACAGGCTATTTACAGTATTTGCAGGAACAGTTTACATGTTATTTACATGATCATAGCCCTTTGCTTTGAAACATTTACAGTGTTTTCTTCATCATTTACATGTTTCACTTAAAATATTTACATGTTATTTACATGAAACCTCTAAAACATGTAAAAGGGGAAAAATCATGTAAATTATTCTTTACAGTCTTTTTTTGGTTATTTACATGTTAATTACATGTTATTTACATACTCTGTAAATTTTCAACTTTTCCAGTGATAAAAAGACTGACGAAAGCTACAAAATGATTTCATGAAGACAAAACGTATTGACGTATAATGCAAGAATAAGTTTAGTCAACCGAACAAAAATGCAAACAAAACTAATTGTATAGCTACTGTTCGCAGTCAGGTGAAAACAACAACAATAACAACAACAACAACAACAACAACAACTTTACAAGATCTCTGCTGAAAGTCAGCATACGCAGTCAATTCTTAGACCGGAATGACACCTGGGATCTCTTGAGAGCTAGAAAAAATTCTTGGGAATTTTCTAGGTAGCTCATTTTTGAGGTCGCTCTTGTATTCCCATAGACTTCACAGAAACTTTTGGTTCCATTATAATTTTATTTTTTGAAATGTTTATTTTACAAATTTCGATTTGTGGATATTTATTTTGATAGACATCACGACAATATTCCTCAGGAAATCCCTGCAATTATCGAAATCTGCTTTAACTGAAAAAAGATGTAGTTCTTTTTTTTTTTTTTTATGAGGCCCGTGGGGGAAACGACTTTTAAATCTGAGGTCCACAATTAATCAAAAGATTGTTTCAGCTATTTGCCCATTAGATAAACAAATACTCATTAACAAAGAAGGACGGTTACAGATGTATAAGTGAATGTACCTTATGTGTGCTTCTGAATTTGGATTACGCACTGCACTCAATCCAGACACGCTGGCCAGTCCGGGCCATTACCAGAAATGGATATATGATTTCCTGTACTCTGATTGGCTCACGCAAAACCCAAACATTGCCTGGACCGCGAAAGGACTGAGACCGAGAGGAATGGCGAGTGAAAAGAAGTCTATGTCGGCAGGGACGTCGCATAACTAACTACAACAATAATACGGTGGAATCCTCCCCATCTATTAATCCCGCGATCTCTGGAACCTGCGAATAATTCATACTAGTAGGCGTTTTCCTTGGATTCGCTTAATTCGTGTCATTAATTTTAACCCCCGATTCGAACCAATTTTCTTCTATCGTATAAAAGCTTAGTTTCGATAAAGTTAAGATAAACTGTACTAATGCGACTTACTTTGGTATCGAGGTATCGTTCCACAACCCAGGACTGCCGAAGATCAACAAAGGCTGATTTTGGCCTCGGCAGCGCTGATCACCACTCTTAATTTAAGCTAAGCTGTTTGCTGTTGCAATATGAAAGGTAATCTAGCTGAAATACTGATTTTATATCATCTCTATCAGGTAATGAAGACAGCTGCAGTAATGTGGATTTTTGTGAATTTTCTATTTATTTCTTTTCTTAAATCTTGACCCTCTTTCAACATGTGCTCTGGGGCAGTGAATCTCAACAATCTCAACTTTTTGTGAATCAATATAGAACAGGTTAGAATTGTTTTAAAACGGGAAGTTTATTTCATCCTTTCCATGTGTCATATATAATTTATGGAAGTTTTTCAGTGAGTTGTAGAAGATGATGCTACCAGTGTCCTTAAGCAAAAGTTCCAATATTTTATTCAGAATGTATGAATTCCTCGTACACTGGAAAAATAGGTAATAAAAGTAAATGTTTACTTTTATCCAGGTTTAAAAATATTATATGCCACTACACTATTATAATTTAACTAGCCCATTTTAGATATCTTTCTTTGCTGCTGCCTCAGACACTTCCCTCTTCTGCACACCAAAATTGTCACAGGATTTGTGTTCTGTGTACAAGCAAGGTTATTAAACAGCTACTAATTCACTAGAAGCATTTTCAGTTTGTTTATTCAAAAGCTACTTCACTATAAGCATTTATTAGTCATTTGATTATGTTATTTTCATAATATTAAAACTTCATTTTCCTCTTTTATTGCTCTCTTGTCATAACCTGCAAGATAAAAATAATTATGAAGTTAGCGACCAATATAGTTAATCCACACTTACAGCCATCAAAAGTGAAATTCAGTCAGTATTGTTTTACATGATGTCATCATACTATTCTGAATTTTTGGAATATCATAGGGGAAGATACCATAATTTTCTCAAAGCAGGTACTAGGCCACTACATGCAAGATCCTCCACATGACCCCCAAACATATCCACCTTTCTCTAGAATTGATAGATCTGTATTTAAAGGGGATTTTTTGTGGCTGTGCTTTTGTTCAAACTAAGGAAGTATCAAATTACATTTAAATTTTCAGCCAAGTTTTGTTGTACCTTACCACAGCTACATGTATCAAAAGTGAATTTTATACGTACTCTTATTTCCATGTCTTGAAAACCATCAATGGCAGATCCTATTGACCCAATAGCATTTGTTATCTGGTCTCTTTTTTGAAGCTTTATCCTCCTTTCGCAACATGCAATAGCCAGTTGCAAGGAATGACTGCACCACCTCCTGCTCTTTTATTTTTCGCCCATTCCTGTGTAGCAGTGGGTTTCATTGACGCCTTTGGCTCCCCGGTTATTATTCTTAAAAGAAAATGTAACAATTAATATTGATATACCTGAATTCCTCCTGTTCATGACTTAAAAAGAATAGACATGAAACAAATATAAACAATATAAATAATACCCCTAATTTTCTTTTATCCATGAATCACAACTCATTACTTTTTTTTCAGCATGCAGCATTAACTTCAAGCAAACTTGTGGATTATTTTTAGGGGTGGGGGATATTTTTTTTGTATTCTTTTTGGCTTTATGGAGGGAGGAGGATAGCATTGGGTATTGGCTTTCTTTTAAGTTTGTGGAATTGCATTTGTTACTTAGGTTGATAGGCAAGATAAGGGAAGGAGAAGGCTGCTGATCTTTAGTTGAATTTGCAGTTTGGATCAATCAAAGGAATAGTTCACTTCTTAGCCAAGACTAATATAGGTTTTTTTCTTTTCAAAAAAAGATGTCAACCAAACCCCAATTATAAATCACGACCACAGTGTCTGTGCCCACAAAGGCACCAGGCAAGTTTTTCACATCTCTGTAGGCGAAACCTTACGTCAGCTGTGCAGCACGAGTTTGGAAACCCAGGTGAAACAGAGGTTAAGCAATTTACAGACTTTTTCTGCCTGTTATTTGTTTATGAGCTTATGTACAATGTAATAGTGAAATACACTTACCCTTCAATCTGGGATATAATTCATGGTAGGCCACCCATATAGTCTCCCTGCAGTTTGCTTCTATTTACTGCCGTTTGCTTGCGGTTAGCATTTAAATATTGTGTTTACTTGCAGTTGGCATTTATTTACTACTGTTTGCTTGCGGTTAACATTTAATTACTACTGTTTGCTTGCGGTTAGCATTTAAGGAGTAAAGGGGATGGCAATTATATGTGGCCTACCATGAATTATCTGCCTTCAATCTTCTCAACAGTCCCGCTTTCAATTTCTTCCACAAATATCTTGTTCAATATCATTGCCTGTCGGGGAATAAAGTAAACACAGCTTGAAATCGGGTCCACTGCATGGTCAGCGCGATCGGTCAATAACAGACGCATGTGGCGAAACTAGAGTATTTCATCTTTAAAAACCTTGGACCAAGCGACGCAGTCGTGGACCAATACAAAAATACCACCAAATGAAAGCAAATTTTATAGACATTAATGACATATTTTTTTCAAAGAGGAAAAAAATTGCAACGTACCTGATTTTTCCATCTATTTGGAGTTTTGTCGTGTAAAAACCAGAGCAAAAATAGCAAAAAAAGTTAGGTTTTTGCCTCGAAACTCGAAGACGTTTCGCTAGCCGCCATTTTTTTCACGCTCAGCTAAAACTTCATTGTTATATTGTATTGTGTGCAAAGCCTTGTGGGAAAAGGCTGCTTTTAAGCCCCGAAAAGAGCTCGGAAGGGACTTTGTATGGTGTGCCTAGCTTTGGCGGCCATATTGCCATTTCTCATGACGTCACCGCATATCCATTTCTGGTAATGGCCCGGACTGGCTGAGCATCCTTTCGATTCAGGAAGGTTCTCGACCCCTGTGCATTCGCTCCTAAGGTGTGAGACAAAATTATTTACTTCAAGAAGTTATTACTGAACAGACGCACGGCAACATGGAATCTACTTGTTTTATATAATAAAGGAACAAAAAACAATGTTAATGACGTCAGCAATAGATCATAAGTAAGAAAAAATCACAATGAATGATTGTTGAATGATTATATATGGATAGAAAATTCTTTGCTAATGAGTACTGACAAGTATTATTATTCTTTAGGTCAGAAGCCTTTACCAAGAAAATACGTCATTACAAGTAGAAAACTTTCTTTTCTGGTAAGACTTCGTATTTCCACAATAGTCACTCCAACAAATTGTTTCCTAAATTATGTTTATTCTTTTTTTACTAACAAATAAGATAAGTCTGTCCCTAGTGCAGACATGGCTACTGTATGAGCCAAAAAATAGGAAATATTTGTGCTATATACGATCCTGTCTGTCTGTTAACAGCGTGCAAAGAAAGTTGTGCCCGATAGCCTGGGTCTAGTGGATTCTATTCCTTACTTTTCCGATGGATAAGTGAAGCTTTTTGAGGAATCCCTCAGAGGAAATTCAAATTACAGAAGAATTTTAAGAGATGAAATTATCGCATTAGGTTCATTTTAACTTAATAGCTCATAGTAGTAATAAATTTTGGGGGGGGGGGAGGAGGGGGGGGGTGGCTAGTGAGAATGACTTTCCGGGTGATACATCTTCGACAATTGGCTTATTTTGCACCCTATACACCGACTCGTCTTAAATTATTGGTCAACGAGAAAACGGGCCATAGTCTGAAGTGGATCTGAAAAGAATATTGAATATTGACTCAGGTCATCGAGAGGTGTTTTAACAATTGAGAATGTATCGAGAAAACTTGTTGCATAATTGTTTCAGGAACCTCACGAATGTAGCAGTGAACTTCACTGTGCGATTCAAAGAGACTGGGTACAAACAAATCGAACCACTTGAAAGAAGCATCGAGTCAAGAAGCATGCTGGGTAGTACCCCGATTAGACTGGTTGCCATGGAAGCTAATGACGGTTAGTTTCTTACTACAAAGTAGTCATATAACCTTTTTGGTTTGGTCATTCGAGAGCTTCTGCGGACAAGCTATCAGAAGATGCTTAGCCGAATTCAAAAATTGAAATACAGAATAACATTGAAACTTTCAGAACCAGGTATACAGTGGAATCCCGATTTTTCGAACCTCCAAGGGAAACGAAAATTGGATAGTTCGAGAAATCGGGGGTAAGATTACAGTGTTCGACTGAAGAGGGGAAACGACTTTTAGTACGAGTTATCGGGAGGTTTGAAAACATGAGGGTTCGAGAAATGGGTACTCCATTGTACAACTACTTTTAACAACATCAGCACTAAAACGAAACGATCACCCATTAAGGCAATGAACCAAAAATTAGTGCAAGAAGAAAAGTAAAAGTTACACTTATCTTACCAACAATACGAACGTTCAGAAGAGTCAAGTTTAAGATCTAGAGTGAGATTTATCAAATGAATTTGTACGGGAAAGAGGTCGCTGGAAAGAATGGATTGCTCGCATTTGGGTGACGACATAGCACAGAAATTTCTGTTAGAACACCTTTTGTTTTTGTTCTTTGTAATGTTTCTATTTCCACTCGCGTGTCTGATTGCTGGTTGTCTTTTGAAACAGTCTACATTAAGCCGCTCCAGGTCTATGCACACAACACAAGCTCTACATCGGTGGCAGTCTCATGGGATGAACCCGGAGACTTAACTCACGGAGTTTTCTGCGGGGTTGAGGTTTTATATCGCTTGAACGATTCGTCACAGAAATTCGGCGTCAGGGTTGCATCAAGGATACCAGGATATGAGCTAATAGACCTCATGAAGTATGCGGTGTACGCCATAAGCGTGAAGTCCTTCACCCTGGAGGGAGAAGGGAAGGAAAGTGACGAAGTTCTGGTTAGAACAGCAGAAGACAGTGAGTAACGGAAACGCGTTATCTTGTTCAAAAATCTTATATTCCGATTTGTTTTACGACAAAGTGCAGGTCGTAAAGCTGGAAAGTGAGAGTCTGAAGAAAACTACAAAGGAAAATATAAGCCCTGTACAATTTATGATCACGCTTCACAAGACTACTACATATTGGGTTTTTGGACATGCTAAACAATTCTGCTGGAACTAGAGGCACTATCATTAGCCTATTCATGAATGAAGAACAGAACATGCAAAAAATGCAAACGAATAGTGTTGTATGCAAAAAGAACCACTCCTCATTCTTTCAAAGTCTATCATTCCACCCACCTATCGCCTTTCACTCAAATTGCCTTAGTTTTAAAGGGGTATTGCACTCAGGATGCTTGGCTACAAGTACGATTTACAGTCATAATTTTGTACACGCCTTTTATCACGTTACTTGTGCCCAATCTACCGCCGCCAATAGTTTTAGCGTGGTAATGATCCTGGGTAAACAGGTTAGTTTGGTGACGTAATCCTCGAAGACTATACTAACAAATACATTCTTTATAATTCGTACCGATTCATTTTTAGTTCCCACGTCTCCTCCATTAAATGTCAGCGGCTTTCTTAACGACACCAAAAAACTCACCGTCACTTGGCAACCACTTCCCTTGGAGCATCGCCTTGGAGTTATTCTAGGTTACCACATCATGTATGAGACACAGAATAGTGGCAACCCTCAAGAAATGAACGTGAATGCCTTCAATTTATCAGCAGAACTACAAAACGTAAGGAGGGGAAGACTGTATGAAGTTAAAGTTGCTGCGTTTAACAGCGTAGGAGAAGGACCACCTAGTCCACTTATTGTGCTCAGATCACCAGATGGCGGTAAGTAAAATTTAATTAACAACATACATGCAGGGAAAACAACTGCTCGTGATTAATACAGAGTCAACAGCGCTTTGTGCCCCCATCCCATTCGTCTTTCTCTAGGCAACACAATAGAATGGTACAGCCACAAAATATTTCGTTGCACCAGACAGACTAGCCGTACATATCTAGATGGAGGTGTAGCGAACAAGAAATATCTGTCAGCAAAGTCAAAGCCGGTGATTGTGAAGAGTCTGATTGACTTTAAAGTAAAGAGCGCCACAGTGTTTTATGTTGGGAGAGGCCAGTTATTGAGCGAGAACATGAACGACGAAGGAAGGAGCACAAAGCGGGAGGAAACTTACCACTGCTCACGTCATCATCAACCGTGTTTTGATAGATCATTAAGGGGCTAACATTGTTTGCAAACCAAAAGAAAACTTACATCATTAAAGCAGCACAGATTTTTTTACTTAGTTAATAAGGAGACCTCAAGAGGTGTGTGTTTTTATCGAGGTCGTTCAGACGAGAACAATTTGTAAAACAAAACTATTGCGTACGATCTCTGACACCATAGCACGCAGGCAACTTGAAAGTAAAACTAGTATGAAGTTAATATCTCGCGAATACGAAAACTTTATAATTAAACAAATTTTAAAAAAAGGCTTAATCGCGCTTTGTTCTATTATGTACTCCTGGAAATGACATGAGCACTAAAGAAGTAGGGAGGAATATTGACTTGCAGTTAGCAGTTCACTCTACTATTCTTTAATGCTATCGTCACTTCACCTTGCGTAACAACAGAACAAAAAGAACAAGCATGTCAAGTCTATTTTATGGTTCGCCAAGAAAACAGAATTTATAAACCCATTTCGGACTAAAACGACCTTTGAGGCGTTAAATCGTCATTCATTTTGAATATATGGGTTATTGACTAAGCGTATTTATGGACAGAGGTGGAGTCGAGGCCCATAAACAAGAAAAGAAAAACAAAAAAACAAAAAACAAAAAACAACAAGGCCAGTATCGAGCTATCATGACCGAACAATTCTGTTAATAAGGGATTTATTGCATGGCTTTCGTGAAAATTTTTCTTGCGGGACACAGCGGGTAGTCTGCGAGTGGGCAAGATATCACAGCGCAGGATTTTGTTCATCCTGCCCGTTTATTGAGCTATTTTGCCTTTTTTTGTTTGAAGTAGGGTTAATGTGCCATCTATTAATACACATAATTCCTTTTAAATACGTCTTATTGCTTTCACAATTTGTTCATACTAGTTCCCAGTCTACCACCGCCAGTAGTAGTAGCCCATAGTACAAGCTACTCGAGTGTAATGGTCACGTGGGCAGCTATCCCAGAAAGCCATACCAATGGCATTCTTCAGGGTTATGTAACGATGCTCGATGACATCGACGAACGTTTTTATGGATGTGACCAAATAATAAAGATCGATGGGCTGGAAAAATCCAAAGCTTACAAAATTAAAGTTGCTGGTTATACCTCTAAAGGACTTGGGAACTTCAGCGATGAAGTAATAGCAATCACTAACATTGATGGTAGGTCATTGAGTGAGCGCAGCCAAGCTTTTATTTGTCGTCTACAAACGTATGAACAAATGGAATTTAAACTGTCAGCTTAATATTTACTATTAAAAGCGAGCAAAGGCGCACGTGCATCATAATCAAACGACGCACGTTCAAGGCATTAGCAAAGTTAACTTTTCCGTTCGCCAGATAAAATTATTTCCAACTGATTCATTCTTTTAGCTGTGTACCATTGACTTATGATGTACTTGGAAAGTTTACAGAGGACTCAAGATGCAACTCTTAAGTTTCTTTCGTGCTCTCCAAACTTTCTGCGTGCATCATAACTTAATGACACACGCTAATTAAAGCATGAACTAATGGCTTATTGAGTGTTCTAGCTGAATACACTATGTACGAATATATTCGCCGAATGAAAATGTCGTACATTCCATTTAACCCCTCTTCTCCTTGTGTACCGTACCTCCCAAAATCCCCTACACGACCCTGATCCATGGTATGTCTCAGTCGGTAATCTTGGGATATTTTCACGAATGTTCGGAAACGTTGCATTGACATAAAACGGTTTAAGCATGCTAATTTCTTATTGCTTTGATTTTTTCATTCTTCACAGGTTGCCAGGCTCTTGGTATGGAAAACTACAACATTTCCAACTCACAAATTAGTGCATCTTCCAAGGCTGGGGCTGGGGACGTTCATGCCGCTAGCAACGGTCGATTAAATTTTGACCCAGACAATATTTACATCGGGGGCTCCTGGAGCGCTGACGGCAGTGACTTTGATGAGCCCTTTGATCAGCCCTGGCTGCAGGTTGATTTCCTAGAAAAAATTACCGTAACCAAAGTAGCAACTCAAGGCAGACTATTAGATTCACTACGTTTCTTTCAGTGGGTGAAAACTTACTCGTTGAATTATAGTCAGGATGGTATTGATTTTGAAGCTTATGAACAGTTTGGAAATGTGAAGGTAATTTTACATAACTGTCATTGTTTGGTATAAGCAGTAATTCTTGAATCACATCCTCTTCGCTTGTGTTTTCAAAACGTTTATGTGCCAGTTCTTCGAAAGTGCTCGAAGCCAGTAATGCATCATTAGGCGCTAATTCGACCATGGGATGTCCAAGTTAGTGTTGTCTAATCACTCGTCAACCCAAGGATGAACAGAATCTTGCCTAGTTATTAACCTATTTAGTTACTTATTTAGTTTAAACCATACTAACGATGAATCTGCACTCCCGCAAACACGGAAACGGGAATGTTCTTTATAAACTGCCTGGGTTTGGTTGCAAGAATACTCCCCAGTGTAGTTCCATGTCTCGCATGACTTTGTTTGACTTCCAGAGTTAGATCCACTTCTGGAAATCTTCGCTTTTACTTTCTTCGCAGATTTTTCAAGGCAACTGGGATAGTAACACTGTTGTTTACAATGCAATTACTCCGCCTATCAAGGCGCGCTACATTCGGATACTACCAAGATCTTGGGAAGGTTACGTGTCTATGAGAGCGGAGTTTTACACCTGTGAATACGGTAATCATAAAATACGATATTATTACCAATTCATAGCATACGTTTGGCCAATTATGTAATCTGATGGCAATTCAAATGGCGAAAGATATTCGGAAAGGATCCTAGAAAAACATTGTCCTGGCTTCTAATGGAGACGAGCCTTGTTTGAAGACCAAGAGTAACCGCTTTGCATAGAATGGCTAAAAAGTCTAAAAAGAAAAGGAATAAGGAGCTAGAATGGAAGTGTTTGGAGGCCCGCCAGTGGCAAGTGGCATTGAATGGGTGATGCCCTTTATGCATACCACCTAGGCACTGATATAAAGTGACTTTGGTTTGGAATAAGGATAAGTGCCCTGCACTTCTAGCTGAGTGGTCAGGGTTCGAGCCCTAGCCGGGTCGTTGTGATGAGATCTCGAACAAGGCGCCTCACTCTCACAATGCCTCTCAGCGCAAGAAAATAAATGGTTTTAGCCATTTTAATGTTAGCTGGGTCGCGGGAGAGGGGAGAGTGGCGAGTCAAGGCCCCCAAGAAACTGACATCTCATCGAAAGAGAGTAGAAATTTTCACAAAACTTAGAGTTTTTGCATTTTTTCGCTAAACGTAGAAAATCGGTAGAGAAAGCGATCCATCAAAAGAAAATTTCGGAGTCACCGAACGTCCAAGGTCGTTAAATCCAGGAAAAGCTATAGCAATGGCCATCTGCCCTTTCATGTTCATTTTATGACTTAGCGCGCTCGATGCATGACGTGGCGAGTGAATTTGCGTGCACAGTCAAGATGCGCAGAAACAATTAGCACGAACGTCCTTAATAAAGTTCCTATCTTACCTTAAGCTTTCAAAAATAAAGCTTTTGTCTCGGTGACAATGTAAGACACGAAAAAATAATGGGTGTTTTAACATTTTCTTAAAAGAAAATGCCGACTAGCACTACGTTTGAGTGTCGAGTCTCACCTTATTGTATACCGATTACATTGTAATTTCTCCAAACAAATTGAAGCGTTTTAAAAACTATTTGCCCAAAATTTGTCTTGTTGCCCCAAAAACTGACTTGCCCAAATTTTGAGGGTGCTGCAGCATCCCCCCCCCCCCCTAGTCCCCCGGCCCGTACTCGTATGGTTCCCTAGGGCTTTACGCCGACGACTTGGTACAACCACGTGGGTGCCCGCCAAGGAATACTTCTGAGATCATCTTCCCAGTTTGCATGTTTTGCATCTTTAGACTAATACAGTTATATTTTTTTTTCTAGATTTCAAGCTTGAACCAGTTAATATCACGTCCTCTGAACCAAGCTCCACTGGAGTCGGTCTCCAATGGAAACCACTGGACCCCTTTAAATTAGGCGAGCCCGTCTTAGAATACAGAGTAGAAATCTTTGATTTGTTGAGAGGAGAAAGTTTTAATTATACGGTTAATTCATCAATGACAGATGTAAACCTGAACATTTTGAAACCGTTTACGCCTTATAAAATCAAAGTGTTTGGAATTACGAGCTCATGGGAGGGAAATATCACCGACACAATAGGACTACAAACACAAGAAGACGGTAGGTTGAGTTAAAGCTAAAACTAACTCTGACATATCGCCTTAACTGACAGCTGAAGTAATGTATTTCGATGCATATATTAAAAAGTACACTGTTATGAGTATGGCTTCTACACATCAATGCAAAATAAAAACTAAAGTGGTCCAGTTCTGTCGAAAATTATTGTACCAGTACACGTAAGCTGTTAACTATCGAGATGTCATCATGAGTGACGTATCAGTGGAAGTTTTGATTTCAAATTGAAAAATAGTCGAACAGGGCTGTTTAGACCATTTCCTTACGTCTTTGAAAAACAACTAGAATTTCTCCTACCTATAACAATAGGCCAATTCCGAGTTGCCTTTTGCCTCTGTGTCAAAACGAGTCTTCGCGCGAAACCATTCATACGAAAATGTGTTCACACTACAGATTCACGCAAGCTTTTTTTCATATGAAAGGTTTTGCACGGGGACTCGTTTTGAAATGGCCTACAGTGAAACCCCTCTCCACGCTTATAACGGACAGTTTTCTTTGTCCCGACGACTAAAAAGCTCATGTATATTCGCTTAAATTAACCCGCTTAATACGGACACCCAGATAATGCGGACACTTTATCATGTCCCTTTGGTGTCCATATAAACGGGGTTCCATTGTAGTTATTTAGTGTTTTCACCTTGGTGGTCTGGGGGAAAGGGTATATTATGTCCGAATAGAGGTACTTAGTCACAATTTTGCGCCATTTGACTCCAAAATGGAGGAAATCCCATGATAGTCCTCCTTTTGACGGCAACTGGACAAAACGACTGTAACAATAATTTTAATTTCTTTTTTTGTCCCCAATTAGTCGTGAAAACTAAATACATTGACACATTAATAAAGCTTTTTACTTTTCCTTTTTTTTTAAACAATTTTCGAGGATCTGAGTTGATTCGTGTTCCCAGCTTTTCTTATTTTCATTAACTTCCAAAATGGGCTGGGCGAAAATGTAATCCTTTTAGACGTTCATCTATTTCACGTAAATACAAAAATAATAATGATATTTATACATTTCGCCTAAATAGTCTAGTATTTAGATAATACGTTGGTGTGCTGTGATAAAACTTTTACAGTTTAATTTGTTGATATCTTTTACAATATTTTAGACAGTTTTGGTCTGTATTTTGCCAACAAAGTAATATCCTTTTGGGAAGAATTTACGGCTGTTTTCCTTAGGTAAACATGCTGGGCTTCACCACTCGTGTTGCCTACAGGTACGTCGAGGAACGATAATTATATAGAGAGAAAAATAGATATACAAAAAAAAAATCGCTGAAATCACTTTGAAACGGCCTCAAAACGTCACGAAAACACCGGAAGTACACAAAAGTGTCGACGTAAATAGTTCTAATTGAATGTCTTCACCATATTCTGAATAAGCGATCGTTACAGTCCTATACAAACTCTTCTATTTACGCTGCGTTGCGCAACTGAGTCCAATACATTAAAATGTTCACGGCTCCCAAGGAGCTTGTCCCATTTAGTGAAAGACCGGAATCCCTTTCATTTTGCTTTCTGTTAATGTAGTTTATTATTTTTGTTTAATACCACAGCTCCCAGCGAGTCTCCTAAAAACCTCAGTGTCCAACACACCGGCAGCTCAGAATTAACATTCCGACTGGAGCCAGTAGATAAATATCATATCAACGGGCGACTCCGAGGGTATAAAGGAAATTATCGAGAAAGCCTATCTCCAAATGAGCCTTGGAAGACCTTCGTTATCAATGTAACTCAAACCAAGCGCAGGAAAAGAAGCATTGAGGACGAACAAGTTACCTTTAACCTGGAGGGTTTAAAGGCGTACACCTCGTATACAGTCACTGTGTTGGCATTTACTGTGAAAGATGGCGTTCCCACATTGGCGGCAAACTTCACCACCGCAGCGGACGGTATGACACACCATTTCATAGACTAGCAGATATACATGCAACTTAGAATGAAACTATGTTCACTGTACTAAAGAAATCTTTAGTGTTTTGTAGATTACTTCTCAAACTCGTCAATAACTCATCAAGTTAAAAACAAGAAATCATGACCATGACGGGTTTGGATATCTGATCTTAACTAACTTAGATTTTGATGATTTTGATTCTCCATTTTCTCCTTAATTTAAGTTTCGATTGAGAAGATACATTAAATACTCAAGACAATGTTTGACCACATTTCCAAACACCTCGGTGTACCTCAAAAATACTCCGCTACGCGTCTCATTTTGAACTCTCTTCTCGGTGTTTGAAAATGTGTTCAACTACGGTCTTTCGTGTTTGATATATTACTTCAATTCATACATGATTTGCATATTCGTCTCTCTCTTATCTACGGCCATTATTTTTTTCCCTCGACATCTTCAGTACCAGATCATCCTCCGTCAAACGTAACCGCGTGCAACACTAGCTCCACAAGTGTTAATGTCACGTGGCAGCCTATCCCTTTAGACCACAGGAATGGAATTCTCCTAGGATATCACGTAAGATATTGGAGACACGATAAAGCAAACGATACTATCTCCGTGGTAACGGTAAACAGCACCAGCCTCCATGCAGAAGTGGAGGGATTAGGGAAGTATAAGGAATACATCATCCAAGTAGCCGGATCGACAGTAGCTGGTTTGGGGAATTTTTCTGAACCTGTGTTTGTTCGTACTGAGCAAGATGGTGAGTAATTATAATGTGTATTATATTGTAGTCTCACCTGTGGTTGAATGAAAAGTCGTCGATGTACTTAGCTACAACTAGCTAGTTCTCAGGCATGCTAACTAAACTGAAAGAAAGAAACATTTCAAATTAACATAATAGGCTTAAACATGCTAACTGGCGTGAGGCAGACTAGTTCGCTATTTGTTAGCATGACCGAGGAGTTGAACTAGGGTCTACCGAGAGACCACTCAACTTAGTGGTCAGAGCGGGACCTGAACTCGTGGCCTCTGCATTTCAAGTCCGGTGCCTTTGCAACTCGGCCACGCTGCATCCTATCGTAGCCTTTTGGAAACAAGGAGAGTAGAGCAAGTGTTTTCGTGGCAAATTCTCGACACGTTTAAAGCGTATATAACAGGTATGTTTTCATTTGCTTGATAGAATCTACGCGAGATCATGATTTGGAAGCCGAAATAAAAATTGCATATCGTTTTTTTTTTCTTCGCCGCGTTTTAGCCATCTGAAGACGTGAAATTTCTCTTCCGGCTGGGGGGGGGGGGGGGGGGTCAGGAAGTAAATTTTGGCGTTTTCGAATGGCTAAATTGCGGTGAAAAAAACAACGAAATCCATTTTTTTTCCTATTTCCATATCAAGAGCTCGTGTGAATTCCATAAGGAGAACTAAAAAATATATATGGGTTATTGACCAAGTGTGAGGTCAAGATGGCTGGATATTGGCCAAGTTCTTTTTTTTGCGAGTTTATGGACCGAGACGGAGTCGAGGTCCATAAACTCGCAAAAAAAGAACGAGGCCAATATCCAGCCATCTTGACCGAACAAGCTTGGTCAATAAAGGATTTATTATATGGCTTTCGGGGACATTTTTCTTGCGGGACACGGCTGGTAGTCCCGAGCGGGCAAGATAGCCCCATCTTGCCCGCTCGGGTAGCCAATCACAGCGCAGGATTTGATTCATCTTGCCCGCTCGCGGAGCTTGCCATATAATAAATATCTGTCATACGCACTTAAATTTACAACGTAAGTTGTTCGAGCGCTAGTGAACAGTATTAATTGTTTCCTTAGATATAGCGTCGTGATGTAGTATTGTAATGCATCTCCTTTAAAATAGAGATTTGAAAAGGGGGTTTCGTTTTCGAAATAATTTTGTTCTTTCCTCGACCTTAGTACCCGATGAACCACCAGGTAACATCAGAGTTCACGGAATTGAACCCACAGTTTTAAAAGTTGACTGGCTTCCAGTGCCTTACGAAACTATAAACGGCATTGGAATAGGCTACAAGCTCGCTCTATTCAATACCAGTGCGTATAACATTAGAAATTACACCTTGGAGGCTTCTGTTCTTTCACTGGAAATTACCGATTTGGATATCTGGACAAACTACAGCATCAAGATGTCCGCTTTCACTGTTGTTGGAGACGGTCCATGGAGTGAGTCAGTACTTGAAGATACAGACGAAGAAGGTAAGCCACGGGCATCCCATCTTTAAAATTTGACTCTACAGCAAATGCCCATGAAATCTTGGATGTCACCTAAAATTATCAGATCATCCATGGCCAGAAGTCTTTATCCAAAACTACCTCGTTTTAAAAGAGAGGTACAAGGTAACTCGGAAATGGCCTATTGGTGTGCGGTGCGTTTCATTGATTCTGGTGTTTTATTCACAGCTCCTTATGAAAGTCCAGCAAATCTGACCGGACAAAGCACAAACTCGACCTCAATCTTCGTTCAGTGGAATGCAGTTATTTTACCCAATATTCGCGGGATTCTTCGAGGTTACAGGGTTTACTATGAAGAGGCTCCGGGCTCCGTCCATGCAAGCGTGTTAAGAAACGTGTCTGTCGATATATCTGTGACTGAAGCTGAGCTCATCAACTTGCGCAAATTTACCGAGTACCATATTTGGGTAACAACGTTCACTACCAGAGAGGGAGAGTTGAGCAATTCCATATTCGTGCGGACACGAGAGGACAGTAAGTGCGGTCTTTCCGGCTTCTTTGTCGCCCTTTTTACAAATAAAATATAACAGAGAATTGTTACTATCTACCTTTTCTATAAATGTACTCGACTCCTAGTAACTCAAACCCTTGCTA
The DNA here is from genome assembly GCF_964199315.1 of Orbicella franksi. Taxonomy (NCBI): domain Eukaryota; kingdom Metazoa; phylum Cnidaria; class Anthozoa; order Scleractinia; family Merulinidae; genus Orbicella; species Orbicella franksi. The sequence continues at coordinate 14,387,765 of NC_138159.1, forward strand.
ACTCGAACTCTTGCTAACTCAAACCAAATCAATATTTCACCTGGATTTCCATCACACATGTACTGTAATTTTACCCTCGGTAACTCGAACCCTCAATAACTCGAACCTCTCGATAACTCGACGCAATTTTCGTTTCCCTTCAGATTACATTCCATATAATTTTACCCTCGATAACTCCACTGTGTTTGTCAATACGTGACAACACAAAACAAAACAACACATTGAAACTATTTCTCAAAAAAGTAAATCGCATGAACTCTGAAGCAGTAGCCCTATCGTTTTTCTCCTTGAATTCTGCAAAAACCTGCTTTGCCTTGCTTCCTTTTGTTTCCCATAACGTTTATACGTTCTGATATATACAGTAAACACCATTTATTTTCCTTATTCCCGTCATTTGCTCTCAACTCCCGATAACTCGGAGTTGACTGTACCAATGCTGAAATTCCTTGTGAATGTAGGTAATTAACTTGATCTTATTTATAATAGCTCCAGGACGCCCACCATTGTACATCACATACTCTTCGCCAAGTTCCACTAGTCTTTTAGTTGAATGGGGTACAATCCCCCCGCAGTTCAAAAATGGAATCATAAGAGGATTTCAAGTTCACTTCCAACACAATGGCACGAAGGAAGTTAGAGTGCGAGGACCACTCCTCTACTGGGTCATTCTTGATGATTTAAAGAAGTTTACAGTCTATCATATTCGAGTTTTTGCCTTCACAAATGAGGGATATGGACCAGAAAACAACATAACGGCGGTCACGGCCCAAGATGGTATGGAACTTACCTACAATATTTGTTTTCTAGAGAAAACAAAATTCCTGATGGCGGCAAAAGAGTAGGAACAATAATTATTTAAATCCTTGATAATATAAGTCCTTGAAGAAGTCTCGATTGCATTCCGATATAATGAAAGATGATTTAGTTGAACTTCTCTAAGTTTAAGCCGAGTTTCAGCCCCTTTTAACCCCATTTCGAACGGCATCCCATGAACACGTTCACACCAAACTAACCTACGTCATTCTCGAAACAGGACAAGTTTCAAAAATTTGCTCCTTCGTGATCGAATATAAAGGAAAGGTTTACCAATGCCTCACTGATGAAATGGCTAGTTCTGCAAGTTTTTTTCGCGTACTTCAAAAGAACTAATATTCTTTTCGTTATCGAGAAATGGATATTTTTGAAGAAAGTTTGACCTTTATTGTATTGCTAGAACAAGACAAAACTGTTTTCTTTTCTCAAGTTCCCAGCAGGCCACCAGAGAGCATCATCGCTGAAAGCCACGTAACCCTGACAACCATTCCTGTTACGTGGCAACCAATCGATTCCAGCTATATCCATGGCATTTTACTTGGCTACAAGATCAGGTACCAGGCCGTTGCGATTGGAGAGGAGCCAGTTGAAGATCAGCCAATCAGAGAGGAGATAGTCAGCCCCTCGACCTTCTTTCTTGTGTTGAAAAATCTCGAAATATTTTCTTTGTATCGCATTGATGTGATGGGATATACGATCATGGGCAATGGTCCACCGGCTACGGATTATGCAGGTTTGTCTAATTTTCAAGCCAATCATACAATGTCTCGGCGCATAGAATATATGTTTTTAGTATAAATCTACTAGTGTTCTATCTCTGATTGGCTACGCTACTCACTATCTATTCTGTGATAGATAGTGAGTAACTTGACAGTGTGCCTTTGCTAACAAAATGACGACCGCTTCTTGCCGTTTTCGAAGTGTCTGTGAAGAGGATTTAGATAAAGTTTTGAGCGACTAGTGGATTTATACTGAAACAATTAGATTATTCGCTCTCGATTCCTATGCGTGATAGCTGACTCGGGCTCCGCCCTCGTCAGCTATCACGCGTTAGAAATCGAGAGCTCATAATCTAATTGTTTAATAGACGGATTGGGCAAAAGTGTTTACATCATTTTTCCTCCCAATTCAGCTCATGACATGACTCACTTGGGAGGTTACAATTGTTCTGTTTGTATATACTCCCATACAATCAGTTTCGTTTGGCAAATGTCACAACTGTAACCTCCCAAATGAATCATCACATGGTCTGAACTGGATGGCAACAAGGATGTAAACACGTAGCCGAATCCGTCTATTCTTTATCTTACTCCGTCCCTCTATTTTACCGCTGATTCAAGGCGTATGTAATAAGGAGAGACGTAGAAATTAACTTCAGATGAAGGAAAGTTTAAAACCATAGTTACTCAGGGAGTACAACTATCACAGCTGTTTAGTATAGTAAAAAGGGTAGCTTAAGATTGGGGAAGATTAAAATGGATTGCGCACATCGAAATGATTTGTTTTTTAAGATGCGCCATTCGCAACGTGGCTCTTTTCAAGGAGAAAAGAGCCATCCGCAAACAGTTGCTGCTATTAATTGACTTTAATGTACTACGATCTTACTTTCAAAAATTAAACAAAGGATTAAAACTGTGCCAATTGTTGTTGCTGTTGTTTTTTTAAAGTCAACTTCATTTCAACACTTCAGCTGTTTATGATACTTCTCTCTACCTGCCAAAAAACCCCTGTTCTGTTATTTACAGAGACCTGTCGCTGCTACGAACGTCTAACAACGAGTTGGTATGAGTTTCGACCATACGTCCGATTGTCTGAAAATGGCTTCCCTGACGGGCTTATTCCACCAATCCTCAAGAAGCTAACCTTCAGGTGTTGTGAAACCTGCCAGTCGCATGGTACTTCTTATGTGGACTTGAATTCAAATGGCTTCAATCAGTCGGCAAAGCTTTCCAATCTGCGTTCACTGCAGAAGAGTATCGTTAACCCAACAGACTTCTTCTTCCCCGTCTATGGCTTTAAGGAGCAAACTCATTTTGCTAAGCAGTTTGGCTACCAAGGAATAGTGGAATCACCTGGTATGGCGTACATTATCAATACAAACTCCCATGATGACATGCCCAACGCTATCTTGACGAATATTGCTGCCTGTTGGCCAGCGATCGCCCTCGCTTTGGTCATCACGTATCTAGCTGGACTTGTGGTGTGGTTAGTGGTAAGTTAGGCAGAATGTAATCAATAAATAAGGAACACAGACTTCACATGCTAGGCGTGTGAGTTAGGATGTTCAATTCGAACCCGAACATTGTACTTGGGTTGGGTACTTTAGATTAGGAATTATCCTCACATTATCCCAGCGGACTTTTTGTTACATACAGAAGATTAATCTTTCCATGTCCAAAAGAGAAATTCCACATCGAAAGATCGCTGGACGGCTGCGGAGCAGGCGACCAAAAGCTTCCTCCAGCTGCTTTGAACTCGGGTAAGCACAGCAATTTAGATTGGAAGCAGAATCCTTTTTTATATCTCCATGGAATGTTAGAAAAGACTGAGAATCCGGTTTGTGCTGTCGTCCTAGTTTTTCTTACCTTGAGGTGAAACCTTAATGGAGCATATTCCTTAACAGGTACATGACCAAAAACTTGAACTCTGGCAATTGGGAAATTGATATCGGATTGTGGATGGTTTCACTCGAAATTCGATTCACACGCTTGATGCTTCACAAGATCCTTTAGCAAGGTCTTGCCAGGGAATTGATCAATTGCCCATGTTTATCGTGATTATCTATTATTCACACTCATATGGAAGCACAGTCGCAGTCTAAAAAACAAGGAAATATTTACTCCTGTGACGATACGTAAAAAGTACAATTTTACACTCGATTTTCTCATTTTTATCCATACAGGAGTCGGATTGCAACCCACAAGACTTTCCTCCATCTTTCATCGAGGGAGCATACGAGGCTTTTTATTGGTCCTTTGTTTCCATGACAACAGTCGGGTAAGTGCAAACCAATCATTGGTATGAGTTTTAGGTTATATTTTAACCAATGTTCTGAAAATAAAGGAAGGAAGGAGGTGCTACAAAAAGGATGTGCTAAACCTTTGAATACAGAAAGAACCAAAGGGATGAAAACTTCATTCGTGGAAATATACTTTAGTTTAAAGTTCAACTAATGCCCTGATAAAAAAACAAAACAAAACAAAACAAAACAAAACAAAAAGAAACAAACAAATAAACACAAATATAAACCTTTCCATTTTATTGGTGATGAAAATGCATATAAAATACAAGCTGGGGACTGATCACTTTTGGAAATTAAACATATAAAACCTCTTGTATTATCTCCTAATCACATAAGTCGATAGACGTCCGAAACAGTTTTCAAGTTATCTTCTCATTAGATACGGCGATCGTGCACCGATAACCATATTAGGAAGATTTCTCGCTATTGCCGTGATTTTGTCTGGGCTGGTGATCTTTGGAATTGTCAACGGTTACATGGCCACATCCATTACTAGCGTCTCCCTGGAAACAGACTACAAAATCTATGGAGCCAAGGTAGGTCAATACAGTAACGGGAGAGGTCCGAATTCTGTTTAGAAGAATTGACTGTGTCCGCTATTTGATCAGAACTATTGCTAAGAAGCATGAATTGTGGTATTAACTCCAGGTTCGGAGTACTCTCTGTGCTTGTACTTTATTTGATTAAAAAACTAACCGTGTTCCTCTACAAAGATTTGTCCTAAGCGAAATTGGGTAAAGTACAGAACGTTTTGCCTCATATAGCTTCATATCACAAAAGGCGCATACGAGAGTCATTTGAATAGAATACTACAACGACATTCTGTCTTCATCACCTGATTTTGTTAATGTGTACAATAGATATTCTCTGCCTGTTGAATCAAAGAATTCGCTAGTCAATGGCTGAGAAATGTATTATCTACAGTAATATGAGCTCAATTTTGTCAAGATTGAATATCGTAATTCAGCATTGGATTCTTTGGGTTAGGCGCAGCCTCTTGATTCATAATTTCTTTTACAATGAAATTTTTGCACAACATGGAATGCATGACAGCCTCACCTATGTTACAGTACAAGCAGAAAAACGTGAAAGGAAACAACTCTTGATCAGTTGCTTTATTCAACCTAATTGGGAATGCAGTGGAAATTTTGATTTTTATAGCTGGTAAAAAGCTGGACACGTTTTATCATTCTGTTTTCTCTGACCTTTCTGTAGGTTGCTGCAATTGAGGGGACACCTGAATATCGAATGGGATTGAGGAAAAATGCTCGAATGGACCAAGGTAGATCGCATATCGTGTTGCCTGGCTGTTGTTATTATCAATCCGAGTTCCTCGATTGTCAGGTTTTTTAACAAAACAACCTCAAGTTCCTAAATTCCAATTTATGTAAACTGCACATTCAGAATTCAACTCTTTAATTCCCAAGACACACACCTTGAATGTCTTGAAGAACCGTCGGCCTCGAAAGAGGTAGCCCTAGCAAATCTTCATTTTGTTATTAACGTAGTCAGCAAACTATGCAGTAGTGCAGCAATGGTATATACTCAGTAAATATATATACTTCGATTGAGACACCCAGAAGTAACATTTTACAGCCTGAAAACAACCAATGAAAGGACGCTGTATGGATCTTTCTTTCTTTTTCTCGCCTAAGATCTCAGATGTTACATATCGCTCGCAGGAAACTGACGTTCGCGGGCGACTCATGTTTAAGTGCAAGATGGGTAAATAAATAACTTGAATGTAATTGTCGTAATTCTTCGATCGTTTACTTTCTAAGGTCGCGAGTATCACACGTTCCACGATATTTACACGGCTCTCAGCGAACGACACGTCATCGGGGCCTTGATAGATACATACAGTGCTGGGAGCAGCAAAGAAGAGTTTGAAAACGAGAATCTGCGAGTGAATAAAATCCTCGATTTCTCTTCTACTTATGGAGTAGTCATGGGCAAAGAGGCTAGAAAACTCCGGCGGTGCTTCAAAGAATATACTGAAAAAGGCTTCGCTATTGAGATTGCGCATCACATTCAGCGCAACACGAAACAGCTAAAGGTAAAAACAGTTCAATCATGTGGTTTCTTAAAGTCACATAGGTCGGATTTTTTTAACTGACTGACTGACTGACTGATTATTCATTGACTGATTAATTAATTCAGTGATTCAATGATTCAATGATTCATTGGCTCATTAGCCCATTGCCTGATTTGCTCATTGACCCATTGGCTTTGTCCCCACCATTGCTTTTTCATTTATCGCCCACAATGATAAGTTTGAAGACTGGTACAATTAAAAAGCTGTCTATAATGGAAAAATTTGAAAAAAGAGCCGTATCGTATCCATGAGGACAGCACATCACCGACAACGTGTTGATGAAAAAGACAGGTCCAAATATTGGTTCGTCGGTCGGTCGGCTGACCATTTGCCTAATCAAACAACAGAAAAATAATCACTTACTTTGATATTCCATTGCAGGAGCCCCCTGAACCACTGCCAGTAGAAAGGTCAACGGGATTCTTTGACAGTCACAGTACTGCATTTCAGAACACCTTGCTGATCAGCGGGGCGCTGTTAATATCCTGCATACTGTGTGGCATTATCTGGGATATGATAAGACACATACGAGAAAGGACCAAGATTAAACCACACGGTAGGTTTCGTTTTATCATCTCGGTTAACTATAATATGTTGCGTTGATACAAAGGCACTAGTCCAAACACACGCCTTTAACATACCTACAATGCTGGTCAAAACATCATGGGACAGTTATGACAATCAAGAGACAAAATACACTTCGTTAAATAAACTCTGAATGCACCTCTTATAAAAAGGTTGGCAATGTTGTTTTATTAAACCGTTTCTTTTGTCCCCCCTCCCCCAAACAAAGTTGAGTCTGACGAAAATCACTTATATGTCTGACATCAACATTGCATCACGGGGGAGGGAGAGGGGAAAAATGCGTCATTGTTACGGGTTATTGCCTTTATGTCCCAAGAGTTCAGGCCAGGGTTGTAGAGAAAAGTTTCAAAACGTGTCAGCTTGTATAATTCAATATTTGTCGATTCCATTCATGTCATTGATTATGGGCTTCGAATCAATCCAGCATTGATTAGTTCATAAGTTGTAAGAGGCCGGCACTAATTAATAACGTGCATTTGAAACCTTTTTAATAGAACTATTGACTCACGTTGTATGAGAGGTGAAAGTTAAACTGTTGCCTTTACATTTCAATATCACTGTTGAAAGAAAAAGTAGTTCTGAACATAGTGTCGAAACAGATTTATCTTTGAAGCGTTTAACCGAACTCTAACAGCAATAAAAGAAATCACGTCATAACCCGTTGTATTCTTAGATTCAAGACTGGAGCTCGTGGTCGAGTTGAAAGTGCTGGTCGACAATTTCAACGACAACATTCATACAGTTAAGAAGAACATGGCATCACGACATGAAAACGAAAGAAAGAAATTGCTGATGAACTACAAGCAGCTACACGCGAAATATGATTCGTCAATGATACTAACACAGCAACTAGACAACCCTTATTTTGATCCACAACCTGATGAACTGAGCTCTGCTCGCGGTGAATCTGAGGCCAACTGTTGATGATAAATTTAACCCTTTAGACTGCTCAATTTTATAATTAGATTACGGCAGATTCTACCGGACTGGCGGTAAAAAAAGGGTTAAAGACAATTCTTCCAAGACAATCAATGAAAGATGTTTAAACAAAACAGCAAATAAAATCCTTTAAGAATCCCAATGTAGTACCTCAAGTTAATAATAAAGCCCTAACTTAACACAACATATCGCGACTTTGTTGGGCGCAACACGTTGCGCGCGTTTGGCCACCCTGTTGCGAAGTGTTGCTACATGCTGTGTTGTTGGCTCAAGTTTGAAAATGGTCACATTCAAACCAGTAACACCCCATTGTCACACCACGTCGCAACAGGGTGGCCAAACGCGCGCAACATGTAGTATGTTGCTCCCAACAATGTTGCGATATGTTGCGTTGAAATGTTGCGATCGTTTGGTCGGGGCTTTACACTACTGTCGATTCTAATGGCTCAAAGGAGCCAAGTCACGGTATTTTGAGTTATTTTGGCCACGTACAAAATTACCTTTAAATTGAAGGAAACCTGAAATAAAAGTTTAATTAGAAATAAATAGAAAAACACCAAAGAGATAATAATAAACCGTAAAGGAGCAAGGATGGTTAAGGATGGACAAGATTGACACGGATTACAAACAACGAACTTGAAAAATTTAGGCTAAACGTTTTAAGAAGTGCAAACCGTGACGTAGCTTCTTTAAGCGCCAGTGAAAACTCGCCTTAAAATATTTATTTTCTTCTGACGCGAAATGTAAGAGAAATAGTTGCAAATGAATATAATAACATCGACGCAAAATGTAATAAGTGTTCAACGCGAAATGTAATAACTTTTCAACACACATTTAAATGTAATAACTTTTCTAACGCATAATGATGTAATAAAGCAAAATGTGAAAGCTCTCAAACGACATTATGTTTAGTGTTACTTCGAAATCAGTTTTATAATAACTCAGTCGCGTTTATCTAATTTCATGAATAATCCTATGCAGGTTAATTATAGAAATACATGGGAATTACATATACAACTCAACTTGATTGTTTGCCACATCAAAGGGGAAAGGAGCCGGGACAAAGCCTTTCGCCCCTCCCCAATCCTCTGATGCAGCCCGTAGGTGGAAAGGGATGGGTAAAAAGAGCGATTTCAATACAGGTGAGGGTGGATTAAAGAAATTAAAGAAACACATGGGAATAACATATACAACTCAACTTTATTGTTTGCCACATCAAAGGGGAGAGGAGCCGAGACAAAACCTTTCCCCCTTCCCAAAACCTCTGATGCAGCCCGTGGGTGGGAAAGGGTGGGTAAAAAGAGCGACTTCAATACAGGCAAAGGGTGGACTGAAAACTGATATGGCGCATTAGTGTCTTAAGCACAGTTATTGATTGACCATTTGGAGCTCCGTATTATAATGCCATAGGATAGAATCCAATACCTTACATAATCCTACATAATTAAAGAAACGCATAGGAATAACATGTACAACTCAACGATGATATCCTCGCGGGACAACGTTATTGAATGGTCGAAATCTTTGACAGATTTACGACAAGGAGTGAGACCCAATTCGCATCGCGGCCCAGAATTCCGAGTCCTCATCAGTCATGTGCTCAGAACGAATGCACGAAAGGATCTCCAGAGTAATGGGTAAGAGAACGATTGGCTTAACTGCAAAATCGTCCTGAAAGGTGCCATTGTGGTTGACGTGTCGATGAAGTACATTAATGGCTGGCAGATAATTGATTATTGTGTAGTATTTACAGAGGGTGGACAAATGGATGAGGAGTTACATGACAGTTTTGTCTGAAGCTGCGATGGGAACCAAACCAAACTCTGAACAGGAGTGTACATAAATTCTTTGTAAATGTGGTAAAGAACTGCACGTGTTCTGTGTCTCGGATATTTTTATAATTGTATCTAAACCTGAGGATGAAAAAGAAGAAATATACTCATATATATCTATGTTAAATTAAGAACAAAATTATCTCTAAACAACATCACACTGGTTATGCTTTTGCCTTAATATGGCGAATAATTGGTTGGAGAAGAACAAGTCAAAACTGATAAAAATCCAGTGATCAACGAATCAAAACTAAGAATATCCAATGGTAAACTAATCAAAACAGATATAATACAATGACAATCAACCAAAACAGAGAAAATCGATCCGTTACCTATCAAAAGCAACAAAATCCAGGACGTAGAGCACTACCAAACAAATAAAAACTGATAAAATCTAATGACCAACGTATAAAAACTGGAAAGGTGCAAGAATCAAACAGAGAATATCCAACGAATCTGAAAAGAAAACAAAAAACATCCTACGACCAAAACGAACATCAAATGACAAACAACTGAAACACAAAGAATTCAATGACGAACAAATCCAAACAGGGAACGTCCAGTGACGACCAATCAAGACAACAAGAATATCCAATGACGAATTAATCAAAACAACAAACATCCGTAAACAGGAAACACCTTATGACGAACGAAACAAAACACGGGACACACCCAGTCACGAGCGAAATAATCCAAAAATATCCAATGTTAAACGAATAGCCCTTTCACGGTTATCCAACATAGAAGCGAGGAAATTTCGAGTAAAATTATACAAAATTGCCCAACATTCATGTTTGATCATATTGTGATGTTACCGGCGAAAAAGGGTTATTAACACAGAAAATTCATACTGACCGAATGAAAATAGACAATTGAGCGAAACATGCATGCATTGACGAAAACAGATGAAAACCAAGCTCGCGGCATCTTCGAAAGGAAAGACGGTTTGATGTCAATGAAATAGAGAGAGATGAAAATAGCGACTCTCTGTATAAACAAATTATATACCATGTTGGGTTAAGGAAGAGAGAGAGCTCAAAAGAAATGACATAGTTGGGAAACTCTTTATTGCAATTTTCAATTGGCAATTGAAAGAGAGTAAATGAGAGTTGTTAAAAGGCGCAGGTTAAATGATAGCGACGAAGCGGCTTTAAAATAAAAATGTGGACATAGCTAGCTAATTAAAAGGCACTCCTCGTCTTTATAAATGACGTAAGTTGAATCACGTGATTGGAAGAGGTAACATCTAAAAAGCCATGTTGAAACAGGTCGGTAGGGTACAGCCTCCTAAGGTGCTCTATTTCCCAGTCAAGATAGTGGCAAGCAGCCATTCCTCATCAAATCTAGTACGGAAGGCAATCTTTTTTTTGTTTCCAAGAGGAAATGATGACAGGAAAACGATATGTCTCCTTTTTCCTGCTCTTGATTGCGATCTTAATCCTCGTTGAGGAAAGCCAAGAGGTTACAGGAATATTGGTTCCTCGGGCTCCAAGACCTCCGGCAAATCGCGCACCGAGAAGACGAAAGCACTGTGTTCGTCGCTGTCGGCGACGCAGACCACTAAAGAGTCGCTCTTTTCTACGGTTGATAAGGTAAATTTCATGCCGTTATAATACCTATGTATTTCAGGGTATTTCTGAAAAATTTGCTGCATGCATTCCAGTGAAAGTCAGTTCATACACTTTGAATGTAGACACATTTTAACTTGTAATGAAGCAAACGGTGTTCGCTCTTTAATAAACCGAGATTGAAGACGTGAACACACCTCTCGTTCGGTCATTCCCATTAAATCGGGCAATCGATCACGCTAACAAGCAGTTTTAAGGCAAAGCTCTTACATAATATCTTTCTCGGGAGCACTGTTATTTAAGGTTACCATAACCCCTTACGAGGTGTTTCGCGTCCAAGCGATGTAGCGCGTCCGGTTTAAACTGTAGATACCTAAATTTCTATATCAAATTAAAGGCTTTTCGTTGATTCAATTTGCTTCTCAGTTTCCGGACCCAGCCAAAGCGTTAAAAAAGGTGTCTGCGTTTTGCCAAATTCAGTTGCGGTGAAAATATTTCGGATTAAAAAATGTGGAGAGATCGTTTAAAAATTGCTTTCGAAGAAAACATATTTCAAAAGTAAAAAAGAAATTGCAGACAATGTTTTGTTGCTCATAAGTTTAACTACGTACATTCAAAATCTGAGGGCAAACGAACAAATTCCCTTTGACTAGTAGCTATGAAAAGGTGACTCGGACGCTCGCATTTAGAGGTCGTGAAAAATTCGACAAGTCATTTAAACTGGACGCGCTGCATAGCTTGGACGCGAGACACCTCTAAATGCATACGATCAACCTAAAAAAAATAGTGCAGTTGAAGATGCTACTGGTCATTTCTGGCTCTTTTTGCTAGATAAAATGAATTTTGGAAAGACGTATTCACGTGGAGTGGTTCTGACCACGTCTTAAGGACTCCAAACCCAATCCAGATTTAATTATCATTCGTAACATGGCATACTGACATTTGTCTTTGAGTAAATATCTCAAATGGAGACAGTCCACGAGGGCAAGTTAAACAAAGCAAACAAAAGCAATTCCTGAATAGTTCCTCGCTCTTAAGGTTGAAAAATAGCTTGTGAGTGCAGTCCGTTCGCTACGTTTACTGTGGGAAAGTTTACTGTCGGAAAGAGACGGCGAGAGACGGCGAGAGTCGGCTGCTTCTGCTTGCCGTTCAGGTTCCATCTCGTTCTACAGTTCAGCGGCTACCACTACTACTGTTGGCCCCACTGCACGTAGACAAATACAACATTGCCATTGATCCAGTTTTAATGTTTACATGGAATTACAGGTAGCTTACTTAACAGGCAATATGAAATTTCGGCGAGAAAACCACGTTTATTAATCATGTGCATTTTTTTAACAGAGGTTTTCAGAAGATCCGGGATTTCTATGGAGACATATAGTCAGCAGTCGTTGGCAAGAAACACTCTCTACAAAGCTATATTGTGTTTTTTTTAATGCGACCTCGATTCAAATGCAAAGCGAGAACGTCACAGATTTTAAGTTTTATTAATGTAAATGAATACGTATATGATTATCATTATCACTGTGTATGTTTCTGTTTTTCTTAACGTTTTAGCTAGATACATGAACTCACAAGGAAATTTGTTGCTTTAAACCAAATCGTGTTTAAATAAAAGATTTTTGTTGTTGTTGTTGCTGTCGTTCAAAAACTGCTAATTTGAATCAAATATATGTTATAATTCTGTTTCTCCATGTTTTTGCAAGAAGCCTTTTTTGTATTCCAATACAAAAGTTTGATTCTCAAACAACAACAAAAAATATTTGCTGGCATGCTTTACACGAAAATAAACACTGTGGCCGCAGTATGTGCCCAACATTTACGGCACCGAAACAAACCGACAAGAGTTGATCGCTAGACATTGTGCCTCGGCAATTGCTAGTGAGGACAACATGAGTGTGTCCACCTTCTTATACTTGTGCCTGCTTGCTGTGATGGTCGTGTCGTCAGTGTTCTTACTAGTCCTATGCTTACCGGTATGGTGAAGTTGCTAGTGACACCAGGGGAACTTTCCATTCGATGAAAATTTTCGTTTGAATTTTGGAGATTTCCAGCGACGAATGGAACAGCATTTTCCGGAATTTCCGGGGGTATAGCCAAATTTTCAGAAATCCCCTACCGGAAATCTCCGTTCCATTTGATTTTCTTCCGAGAATTTCAGGAATATTCTGTTGAATGTTTTCTTTTAGGATTTTCAGGAAACTTTCCCAAGAAATTTTCGGCCGTTTTGGGTGATTAGAAAGCGCCACAATCGTCGACGGAGCAGTTTCTAGATCGAATTACAGGGACAGTGTCCAAGCTGATTAACTGTATTCTAGAAGGTATGGTGGAGAACTTCTTCCAATCGTTCTGTGTTATCTTGCAAAAGACGGAAAAAACGGTCAAGTGGTCAAATCAAAGAAATATCTTCTAAAAACCATGCAAAATTCAAAACTACACTAGCATGGCAATTTTGATTTATTAACTTCCTGACACAAAATCAAATTTGGTGAACTGATATCCACTTTCATCCTTGTAACCCTGTGCTTATTACTTAAGACTAGGCCATTTCCAAGTTTAAAGATGTTTGTACTCCGATGTGGATGGCCACAGGGGGTTCGCCATTACTGTTGTCCTCATACTGGTTTTGTTGACAGAAGCATCACGTTACTTGCTTCAGCTGTCATTTTTTTTTTTTTTTTTTTTTTTTTAAGGAAAAGGATGAGTGAGTCCACGTTTCTTCATCTCGCCAAAAAAAAGAAAAGAAAAGAAAAAAAAGGAAAATGCCAAAGAGCATTTTTGTTTTATCAAAACAAACTAGCTGCATTATTGTTTACCAGCAAAAACACTCAGTATCACGGGAAATATGCTGTCCTCTAGGTTTCTTAAAACGCTCAAGCTACCAAACATCACTTTATCACATTTCAATTATTTTAGTATAACGTTTCTATTTTTCTGTTTATAATTTTTGGCTGATAAGCGCACCACTTACATATATTCTCGTTCCAATTCCACAACACTGAGTTTATTGAAAATATTGCCCAGTTGACGTTTTCTTCATTCGGCCTTCTTGGAAATGCATTGAAATTGTAACGAGAAATTAGATTTTGGGCAAAGTCGACTTCAATATGGAAGATGATTTACATTCAAGAAAGACGTAAAGTTTAGTCTTTTAGAAAATAGCTGCTATATAGCCGCTATTGGAGCTCAGCGTGCATTTTTTATATAGACGCACGGCTGGAAATTATAGAGCAGCTACATGGCCCAGATGCTGTGACGCCAGTGCAATCACTGCCTCTTCTCAGATGTAAATATTTTCGCTTTCTAATCTTACAGAAGGTAGTGTTCCTATGTTGTCTATGAAAATGATGCACTTTGAGGTCTAGAAAAAAACTGTTGAACGCACTCGTTTCCGCCGGAGCGTCCATGAGTCGTTTCTCTAGACCTCAAGCATGAATTATTTTCTGAGAGAATATACAACACCATCTTCTATTTGGTTAATCTATCTCAGGACATGGAAGCCTCGCTTCTCAATGTAAAGGAGCGTCTCATCTTTTCGTCTTTATCGCCTTAATTATACGAGATTCATAGGCAGAAATAATTCCCATAAATTATAATTGCAGTCAATGTAAGCAAGACATAATCCTGGCCAAACCATAAGCCTAATATTCAGCTTTACTGCTTTTACATCTTCAAAGCAATTGAATTACAAAAGTTTGTTAAGCTGAAAAAACCTCCTAATGCTAAGCAGTTAATCCCATTTAAGCCCGTGTAAATCCTTAACACACGGAAACTTTCGTGTCCCAATTTCAATTTCCAACATTTACATAACAACGACGAGTATCACAATTGTCAATTCAACTACAAACGCCAGATTGGTTGGAATCTCTACAAAATGGCTGTTGTTGTTGCAAAAGTGTCTATATTACACAAAAGCTACAAACCAAGCCTTTTCTATTGCTTGTCGGCGACAATAACCCTAGCGGGATCCATATGTAACGAAGAAAAAAGAAATATTCTGTTAAAAGCAGAAGTTGTATTTATGTATTATTACTAATAAGCTTTCCTCTTGTTCCTCCAACATCCTGTGCCGTGGCTGAAAAAGCTGCTTACTTTCACAAAGAAAACTACGTTTGATCAGATTGTTCGTTAAAATATTTATAGCACCATGTCTGATTCTGTTTCATAATAACGTAAATCAGGTAACTATTTCAAAGTTAGGGGCCATAAGGAAAACAAATTTTAAGAGAAATCTGTCAGCCACTGGAGTTCTGGGATTACAGTTACCTAATCACGGTTAACTGTTCGAAAAAAGATAGCAAAATCAAGTTCCGGTCTGTATAATTTTTACCAAGGAAATAAATTGAAATTCTACTTGTACGGAATTTATCTTACTTTTTAAAGGAGAAGTCACTCCAAAAAACCGTATATTTTTTTGTCAACGTTAATAAAAACATCGTACTAAGTTAAGCCACTGACCGAAGTTTCACCCTTTAACGTGCAGGTTTTCCCTATGAAATTCGTCTCCAAAAAATCCCATAATTCGAACATCTTTGCCACCATTTTGAACAGGCTGCCGTCTGAGAGATTTTGTCCAAATGGCTTCTGAAGAGCCTTTTAACTACCACTCTGAGTTATGGTTGTTCTTGAGCCATATTGTTTTGAGCCAAACAGGATCCAAACTCCAAAGTGATAGCATTGAAGATAGTGAACTGGATAATCGCATGCACTTCAGAGGCTGAAACTTTGGTGAGCGGAAAGGCTGAATGTTTACTTGCTATAGGCCAAAACAAAAGAAGTATACTTTTTGGAGTGACCTTCTCCTTTAACACGCATCAACGGGTGTTACGTTTAATAAACCATAGATGGATGGACGGCCAGGCAGTCGGACGGTCGGGAAAAGGGAAGGACGAAGGGATGAACAAGGCATGGAAGGAGGAGAAAAAGGGAAGAAGGATCGAGGGAGGGACAAAGGGAAGGAGGTGGGATGGAGGACGGGAAAGAGAGAGAGAAAGAGGGAAGAAGGGAGGCAGGGAAAGGGAAAGGGAGGGAGGAATAGAGGAGGCAGGAAAGAAAGGAGGTAGAGATGGATGGAAGGGGCTCGGAGTGAGAGAAGGGAGGACGGACGGATGAATGAATGAAAGGACGGGCTTTTGGAGCTTCTATACTTTCATCCAAGCGAAATGATTGTGTTAGCTTCAAATGTACTGGCTGGTTGAATAGATTTTTTTTTTCGTGGTGAAAATGATGATGACATTTTTCTTTTCTCTTTTTTGTTTTCTTTTTTGTTTTTTGTTTTTTTTTAAAT
Source organism: Orbicella franksi (assembly GCF_964199315.1). NCBI lineage: Eukaryota > Metazoa > Cnidaria > Anthozoa > Scleractinia > Merulinidae > Orbicella > Orbicella franksi. Next base: position 14,403,906 of record NC_138159.1, read on the forward strand.
CCATGACAATGTTTTACTTCATTTATTTCAATTCCTAGCAAAAGTGAGAAAAATTAGAACCAGTAAAGCTGTTCAATTCTTGGACCCCATCCACGATAGCTGCCAGATCGCTATATAAAGGTGATGCTTCAAAAGCCGTAGCCTGTAAGCAGGCTCTCGTGCGTTGCTGCACGAGCAAAGGCGAATCCGAGAAAGACGAGTCTGCCAGCAAAGTGAACCGGTGAGGGGCTTACCACGAAAATGAGGAGCTGTATTCAGACAACAATAACGTCCGGGAAGGCTCTCAGCCTGCTAGCAGGCTACAAAAGCCTCCAAGACTTATGCAGGCCAAGAGCTGTCAAACCACATTTATTTGACATTTTCCAATATCACACTTGTGCAGGATATCTCGCAGGTGACGAAAAGAACTTCAAAGGCTTCAAAGGTCGCCAAAACGTACGTAGTCCAAGAGTTGTCAAACTATACTGACATTTTGCAATAGCACTAGTATTGGTTACCTTGCAGGTGGCAATATGGCTGGATTAATTACTTCACTTTGTTGCGTTTTTAGGACAATGGCAAAATATCCGCTGCTTGCTAATTTTCAACTGACCTTTTCAGTGCAGAGGGAAACCATTAAAGCGCTAGACTTACAACCAGGGTGATTGACACTGACGCAACGTGCTCAACAACTGAAAAGGCCTATATACTCGTCGTTTAGTCAGGCAATGAAACGACTCGCAACAAGGAGTCACGAAAAAGTAAAACTTCACCAAGATAAAGTCCAGATTTGTAATACTACCATAAAATAATATATCGATCATACTGGTGGCTATAACAACGAAAAGAAAAGACAGCGCAGTCAGAAAAAGGTTCGTGAGCTTTTAATATGCTATATACAGCTGCTGATAACAATAAAAAACCATTGTGACATCCATCAATAACACAACAGAAACACGAAATAGGCGGCCAAAAAGCACTGTTTTAATGAAATAATGACTGCAATAATGATACGCATTTGACAGCTTTTGAAAGAGAACAACAGCCCATATGTTCAATTGTGTGCGCATTTTTAATTAATTTTTCAGCTATTCGAGAGAGGCTCAAACTTATTACATACAGATGATCGCTGCTCCCCGTTCTAAAAGTCTTCCCACGTAACTGTTGTTACGACAACGGTGAAAAGATCAATTCGAATAAAAACATGATTAAAGAAAAGCAAATTTACGGGCGGAAATGATCGTTCGAATGGATAGAAATGCCATTTGTTTAACTTCCACGATAATGAACAACAATGAATTATAGAGAAATAGATGTTTACGATTGTAAAGGGCAAGGCTGATCGATTGACACGTTTCACTAAAACGTGCCTAGTTTAGTTTCCATTCTAGTTTTCAAAAAGAATAATCACCTTATAATTAGAGAAACGTAGGTTTTCAGCTAGCTTTAGCTGTAACAACGAGATAATTTCTCCGATTAGACTACACTGCATTGAACATATTTTGTTTCATGTGTCATTCGAATACCATTTTGTCTCCTTCACGTTGGCGAGGCATTTGACGACCTGTAGTAGCACCGTTTTTTCTTTTTCTTTTTTTTTCCTTCTTCGTCTTCTTCTTCTTCTTCTTCTTCTTCAGGTACCCTCCTATTATTTCCCTCACCAAATCCCATTTATACATATGCCCAAACAAAACACAAGCTTAGAGCTATTCTTAAGCATGGCCATTATAGGCCCATTATTTCAATGCCCACGATCACGTTTTGCGGTGGACAAACATGCTAACCTGTCTGATCTTGATGAGAGATCTTAACGACTTGTGGTTTCATCCACTTCTGCGTTTTACCAAAAAAAGGCACAGTATATAACCTGCGTGCACAAAAATTGAACATCTTAGGTCTTTAAAAGGTCTAAAAAAATTGGTGATTCAGCCTCCGCACTTACATCAATACAACTGACAAACACGAGGATTTATATTAATTTCCTCTTTTTGTATTTCAATAAAAGCTGGTTAAAATAAACCGTGCGTGACTCATTGCTACTAAAAGGCTTTTTTTCGTTTTTTTTGTGGCAAGGGCCACAAATTCAGTTTCCAACTAAAATTAGCTAGGGAGTTCTACGGGTGGTTGAAAATATTTCGTTTACTGTCTGAATGTCCAATACCCTGCTTTCTGTTCATTTTTCGTGGTTCGAGTTTATATATGTTTCACAAATATTCTCCATTGAAGTTAGAACCTGAATTTAAGCTGCATGATTCTAAGTCGCGACGAAAAGAGAGAACAATGGAATTTTTCCTAAACTGTTGATTAGCGAAAAGGTTCAAGGCAGTTTGTGATACTCTACGATGACAGCAGAAACCTGTCGCAATACAGTCGCTTACGCTTACGTTTATCATAAATTTGGGAAACGCTTTGTTTTCTGAACAGCATGCAAATTTAAACATGACAACATGTAGTCGGCACGAGACAGTACTGCCGGGAAATTTACAAACGAAAATACAATGTAGACAATTGAATTAGTCGATGGCACCAACTCGGCAGTGTTCGCTGCATTTTTTTTTTTTTTTTTTTTTTTTTTTTTTTTTTTTTTTTTTCTAAGGTAATGATGCACTGCCAGCCTGACGGGGAAAGAGAAGAAAGGAAAGCATCGACAATGAGATATGGTCATGATGCAATATCAAACTCCCGAAACTAACATTCAAAGAAATGAATGCAGTCATTGAGGAGAATTAATACTTCGATCTAGAAGCAGAATAAAGAATGGTGCGTCGTCTGTGGTCAATGAGAATTGTACGTGTCTGTACGAAAAGGTAAAAGAACAAAAAGAAAAGATCTATTGACTTAACTTAATTAAGAAAAACTGAGACGGGACTCCGCACATTAAATTCATTGACAATTGCGAATTAAGGCTTGCACTTTCACTTTCATTTTAACATGGAAAATGTGTCAAACAGTAAAAGTTGAACATTATTTCCTGTGCGCCTTGTTAGCAGGCAGATCTGACAATGTGTTAACTTCAGCCAGACTTCGCCGCCACTCTACTCGGCACATTAACAAGAGCGCTTAAAAACCATGAAAATGAGGGGTAAAGGGGCTTCAAAATGTGTTAACTCGTGAAAGGTGTAAAAGGTTCATCAGCTGTTTCTTTTTGACTCAACAACGCAAAGTGAAAACAACTTTTTAAGTTAACAAACAAAAACAAATTGATTCAATTTTTTAAACCAGTCGCTTGGAAACCGTTGTTTTATTTTGGCAGCCAAACCATGCTTGTGGCGATGTTTTCTTTATATCTTCAAAGTGTGAAAAATAAGTCTTTATTACATCTTTGGAACGGGAATAATTACGAATACAACCGTACCAGGCAACTCTGTATTCATACCAACTGAGTTGCATTTTCAAAAAGTGAAAATAATAATAATAATATTGTGACTAAAGGTAACGACTTTGTATTTCAGATTCAAATAAATGTATATTTTCCAAATGGGGCTAACTATATAAAGTTCTCGCCGCATTTATGGTGAGTGTCACGCTGCCGTCAGTATTGTCATCCTTAGGAATAATTGGACCCTTCAAACACAAAAGGCCTTCAGCATATTTCATCATGGGTGATGACGAGCAGACATGACAGTTGACTCATCGACTTCATTCTCGTTGCCGAGTAACTTTCGTTGTTATCAAAAACTTCCCATGTAAATAAAATTACTACCATTTGTTATATGCTGAAGATTTTTCTCTCCGTCGCAAAGATCAAAACATAATCTGCGATTACAGAGACGTGAAAATTTGACATGAATTTACTGTGTCCCTTAAGAGTCTAGGATACATTCGAAATTCATCAACGCGTGTAATAGTTTTCAATTAACAAGTTTCAAAATATTGGCTGGATATTCACACTGTCCATAATATGAAATTCGTTGAAAAACTGGTTTGCGCGAGCCAAATTGAGCATTCTTTCTACGCGACTATAACACAAATACATCGGGCTCTAAACATTAATTCATGACAAAAGTTATAAAAAATAAGACTTAATAAGTGAAAACGAAGGTAGCCGGCCATTTAGTTTACAACTATTACCACGAGACCTGCTCTATCAACAATGGCGGGGAACCCATTAGATTGTTATAAACCACGTTTTGTCTTTTAGAGACTTTATGACAGTCTTTTGTTTCTTGCTCAGACTCCCTCACAAAGCGTAACACCGGACCACCGCAGCTAAATGTGCATGAAGCTAAGCAGGTGTTCCATCCACCAAACTTGATTGACAACTAGTCTAAGTTACTTGCGCTTGATTGGCTTCCCAAGGCAATTACTACCAAATTTGATTTTATTTCAGTCAGGCGCCTCATCAAACAGTATTTTTGCTTGTAATATTGAGGCAACAGCATGCCAGAGATTCTCTGTGGTGAAAAGCTTCGCGTGGCGCTAATTTGGAACGACCATTTGAAACAAGACAGCGAATCGCCTGATGTTTGTTTATGAGCTCTGCTCCTCCCGCCTACCAAAGAGTATTTACACGACGCATAAATATAATGTATCTTAAATCTACTCAAAATATGCCAGCTCCACAGGAATTACTGAGTTTCTCGTCAACGTTTTGCGCTTAAGAACGTCCCGTAAATAACCAGCCAACGAACCCGCGACAGAATGCCAATTCGTCGAGGACGATTCGCGCCGCAGAACACATTTCTTGAAACCATCGCTCAAAAATTCGACCGAGGAAGTGAGTGGCTACCTAACGTACAATTCCGTTCTTGTTTAGTAGTATGAAATAATGTAATTCATCAAAAGACCGGAGTGGTTGGTACAACGTACCGGCGGCTAGGAAATATATTAAAGCCTAGCATGGCGTCGTAAGTTTATAACTAGTGCTTATTGCCCACCTGATTATTAGCAATACTCGGTATTTCCTGCTTATTTCCATCCAGACAGTAACTTCGTTCTTGGCAGCGCTCAGGAAAAGAACAATTACCCCATAGTGTACTGCAGTGATGGTTTCTGCGAGCTCACTGGTTTTTCTCGGAGCGAGCTCATGAGGCGAAGCTGTGGCTGTAACTTTTTGTACGGGCTGGAGACAAATCAAGATGATAAAACGAACATTCAAAAGGCTCTGAAAGCGCAAGTGGAACTCAAGAAAGAAATAATGTTCTACAAAAAGAACGGTAAGCAGTTTATTTCCTTGTTTTGAGCACCGGTTGAAATTAAGCTTGTGTGAGAGATTCTGGTCGATTCCCAGTGTTTTTTAGGCCTGTGTCGTGCTAATCACCTTGCTTGAAGGAACAGAATCGCCGGCAATATTTAAAGGGCAGACAAAGTTACATATTTTTACTCGCTGATAAGTTAACCTTCGATAACCTGGCTTACTTTCCGTTCGTGGAGAAATTCACGTTGCATAGTATTTTCATTGAAAACCTTTTTTTATCGGAAGTTTCAATTAAGTCTGGGCATTCAACAGCTATAATACCACAAAACAATAAAAAACAACTCGGAAAAAAATTTACATAAGAAGTTATAACCACATTATTCAAACTGTCGATTTCATCGCCACAAATTTGACCGGACGAATAAAATCGCAAACTGGTATCAAAATATCTTAGGAATATTTTTTTACTTTCTGTGTCTAAGGCACACATACCATTCCACGAAACACAATACCCTTAGGTCGAAAAGGCTAGGGCGACTATTTGAATTCGCCTTTCAACTGAGTACCGCACACATCATCATTAACATAAAAAATAAACTTAACCTTCTATTTTGAATTTCACTGACCAGAAAAGAGATCACCAAAAATATCTACAGCAAATAGTCTGTGTTAGAATTATCGTTAAATAGATGTTTTTCTGATGGGATTATTTCTCTGGTAAGCTACGTTCGAATGATTAACCTTTTGGGTAACACAAAATGATGTAACATATCGCTTTGCAATTTACATGTATATATATGTTCTTGGGTTCCCCTTGTTTCTTTTCTTAAAAACTTCAAAAAATCCATTAACAAAAAGCGGGCAGGAAAGGCAAAAATTTTATGCTATTTCCCTCGCTAAACAATAGCCTATCGATATTCTTTGAAGAACATATTCAATATGCTTTAACAACGACTGCATTGTAATGTTCCTTCGTACGTCAGGGCAAAATTGCTCACATTTCTTACGACATTACCGGAATAAAAACATACACGCGCTGCCATCGAGTCGGAAATGACATCGTTTCTGTCTTAATTTAATGATTCCCAAATCCCACGCTTGAGAAAATACCCAGAGACGGCTTATTTAACTTTGCTACATGGATGCGTGAAGGAAAAACTTTGTACATTATTTCGTCTAATTCGTACAATCACATCCTTGACGCTCAGACTTCATTGTGCTGAAATCTGAATGAAGGAAGACGCTGTTTTAAAAAACAATGGCACAGCAAACGCTGAATATCAACGAAAGCGCTACAAATTAGCGCCTAGAGCGATGATTTATCAAGTCTGAACATGGAATCCTTAACACACTGTAATGGCAAGCACAGTTCGTCCGGCGTATCAACGGGTGATCGAAAAAAGTCACGAAAAGAAATGCTGATAAAAAGATAAGTTTGAATTATGGAAAAAGAACAGAAATCCTTTCACATTGTATCGCTCTTCTTGCAACGCAAAAAGAATAAAAAATGAAAGCCATTTTATTTTACTTCTGGTATATTTTGGAAACAGCAGACTACACAAGTATCATATCATAACATGTCCTATATTTGACGGGCTGTTTGGTTTTTGAAGTCCTGTGTCAATATCAAGCGAACAAAGAGAAATGATGGATATTAGCTCTTCAACAGAGTACTTTATGTTACAAATCGATGAATAATATTACTCACGAACACAGCCAAATAACTCGAAATAAGCCTTCAACAGCGAAGGGCGATACCACATTTATTTCCCGGCCAGGCGATAACGAACTTGACCGACAAGCAAGCCAAGACGCGAGCGAAGTATGGTTCTTGCAAACAACTTAATCAACCTAAATTTCGTATGCGTTCTTTTCATTAGAGATGAAATATTTTCCACAAAATAACAAGTCTAAACTGAAAAGAATAAGATGGTTCATCTAGAGCCAAAATGTTTGTTAAACATTTAGAGCGTTGACGTCTTGAGGAAAATCTTGTTTTTCATCTTGTGGCGACAATCAATTTGTTCGTGTTTTGCTTTCTTACGTCACTTTTGGTTCCCAAAGCGAGCCGTGCAAGCACGTATCGAATTAGATTAGTTTTATTCGCTGCAATCAGCCATAATTCCCTTTGATCACTTCTATATTTTACGAAAATTTATTCCCTAATTGTTTATAGTGGGTTGGTCTTTAGCTTTTGCTAGTTAGTTACAATAAAGGGCCGACAATACATTTATTGCACTATGAATATAATACCATGACGGCCCATGAAATAACACGGCTCCAGAAGGCCTGAAATAAAATATAGCGCCTAGATATAACACAGACCTGAAACCAACGCAAGAAAATTACAAAACTTTTGTACACCAACCGACAAATTTGTACAATTTCGACAAAGAAATACGGATATCGATCGCGTTTTTTTATGTTGCATTGTTAAGTTTGTTTGTTATAGGTTATATTCTGGTTTGCTAATCATACGGGCAAGATATATTTCGCGGCGATGGTTTAATTACATCGACACGGCGCACGAGAAGTCTCGGATATAATAAATTGCATCGGAACATTCGTTAGTTACAAACGCAACCCTTTGACAAACAACGGAATGATTTTAGTGCATTCGGTCAACAGAAACAGCAAAGAAACGCCTTTTGTAAGCTTAGCTTTTACAAAAAAGCCGACAGAAACATCAAAAATGACACTAGAGTCTAAACGAGGTCTGTCATCTAAAACAAAGTAAACTTCTACGTCACTTCAGTTCGGTCTCTCTCAAATTCTCCTTGGAAAAAAAAATTTAATTAATTTGAATTGTTTTTTCCTTCAAGCTCTTTATGCTTATTTCGAAAACACTATAGAGCTAACGTTTAAGCGTGAATTGCAAAAGGGATAGCCACTTAACTTAAAATATACATTCACGTCCGCGAAGAATTAAAAGAGAAGATAAAACTTTTAAAACTGCGCCTGAATCTTACGAGCGACTAATTTCAGCAACTCATTTGGTCTTGACAAGTCGTACAAATAGTCGAACAATGCGCGGTTCGAGAAACATATTCAACAAGGTTATAAGACGTTACAAAATCTGTCATGAAAAAAGGCAATTTTCTAGTCTTTCTATTTAATAGCTCTTTTAAGGAGTTAAACTAAAAAGATCTATACCGCGTTTTTTTAGAATTGCGGCGCCCTTTTCCATATTTGACGCTTTGGCTATATGTCTTGTTCAAACAAGTGTGGACTTGAAATGGATCTGACCCTTTTGTATTTCAACGCCGATATAATTACGGCCATGATCCCCTTTCAAATCCCTTCTTTATAAGCCGCTTTCATGTTATTGCAGCCACTTAAAACTCACTATCAAAAGACGTTAATAATGAAATAGAGCTCCATCATTACACACGGTTCTCACAACAATTTGTGGCGTCCACAACCCCAAACAGCACAACGCTTTTTTTTTTTTTTTGTGGAAGAAAAAAAAATATTCGAGTATTTTCATTACGTCTTTTTTCATTAAAGCGCGGAAGTAAATCGTTCTCATATCGCAAACACATAAGTTAAAAGCAAGCATGCTCGATAATTTAAACACAAGCGAAGTTCACGCGCAACGCGGCGAGAAAATTTAAAACTCTAATTGCGAAAGTGCGCGTAGCCGGTGAAGTTTTCAGGGCTGTGTTAATACTTTTGTTTGTTCAGACTCGAGTAATTTGGAGCACTACGGAAAGGACAAAAGAGATTTCTCTGGTGATAATGAAAATGAGAATGGCACAACCCTATGGGGATGCAATTAAAAATAAGTGATTACCGTCGCATATTTTACTGATATGCCTCGTTATTTTTATTCATAGGAAAATATTTGAATTTATCCCATATCTCGCTCCGCCATTTTGAATTTTTTTTACTTTTCGCGAATCCGTACAAAAAAGAAAGAAACTTGGTGCCAAATGTGAAAAGTGCTATGTCGATTCACTGAACAATAATTAAGAAACAGCACATACTATAAGGGCAGAGTTATGCATAATAACCAGAACCAGCGAGTATCGACGAAGCCAAAATAAAAGCAATGTAGACGCACCAGAGAATAACAAGGCACCTGGCTTCTAAGCAAAAATAACCACTTTTTCCTCGTTTATCCCACTGATAGCCTCTCCGAGTGAAAAACAAAGGGTAGGTGTCAATCCTTTTAGCAGCATGGCTGGGAGATATTGTGTAATACGGAAATTAGTTAAAGCTAATCTTCCTTTCAATCGCATTGCGTATAAACCACGGTATTGGCTTAAATAATGTATTATTACTTTACATCACGGGTTGCCATTTCTTTTATTCTAGGAAAAGATAGTGTGCGCTAAAAATTCATGAATCCACAGGGGGTAACAAAAAGTGATTGAAAATAATAGCTATAAAACAACTGTATTTGGAATCGAAAGTTCGCTCGCGATTGCCCAAGATTGAAGAGTCAGCAATTTTAAGGATTTCCCCACCATTTAGCTATTTCCAGATTTTAAGTGTAATTTCGACGAACGTCACAACGACGTTTTTGTAAACAAACTGGAATTGTACATTAAGACATCCAGAAAAGAATCACAATACCCTCAGGAAAGGAACTATGACAAAGCAATTTTAAAATAGCTTGCATATGGAGGACGCTTCAGAGTTACAGCTTGAGTGCTTTTCAGCTGTTTTTTTTTTTTTTTTTTTTTTTTTTTTTTTTTTTTTTTCCAACTTCCTCACTCTGTTTATCGGTAAATGACTTTCAAGATAACTTTTCTTTGTAAAACCAAGACCGAAAATTGGCTCTTATAAAATGTCATTTGGTGCCTTCACCTCTAGCTGTGACGTAAATGGCCTTTCCAATTGTGAAAATAAAAACCCACGCTTCAATGAGTGACCTCTATGTGCAGCCGTTTTCACATCCTTTGCATATCACTCCTGGGGTATTTTACGGTACTCCAGTAAACATTCTGTTCTTATGTTTTATCGGAATGGCCTTTTTCATCGCTATTGCAATTAAACAACATAGCCTCATAGGTAACGTCACTATTTTGAGCTCAACTGTAAACCGAAGCAGATTCTATCGTTACTACAAAACGCCTTCCGTTATACATCCATTTTTACTTTGCAAGCAATATTTCACCGGATATAACAATACGATGATTATCAACCAGTTCAGAGGTCCATAAGTATATTTTGATTACTAAAAGATATCGTAATTACGAGCGGTTAAAAAATGGCTCTTCAAAATAAAAAGTAATGTGCAGTTGGCGGGGATCCCTGATAGTAAAAACAAATACTGACGTATCTGAAATCAATCGATTTCACTTTAACGAATAGTCTAGGAAGGATAGTTTTCTCATATCTGCTGCCATATTGACCTGTCCGGCGTTTTGTAGAATTAACATTTTATTCCTGAAAGTGACATCTTCAATTTCTTCTCGTAATTTCAAAACATTGTCCAGACGGCAGGTGATACACAACAAGGAGATATTGCCTTGATGAAAAACCAGACTCTCACAGGAAACCTTTGTAAACATGTGCGACATTTAGTTATGAGAAGAGATATTTCGCAAAAATATATTTTTGTTATACTTTGTGTTTAATAATGAGCAAAAAAAGTCAGCGGATAATGATTTCTTTTCCTGAATTAAGGTTTAAGCTTTAACTTACGTAACGAAAAATGATCAATTATTTTAGGCTGTACTTTTCCATCGATAGCCATCTTTTGAGAGCTATTATAATTATCTGAAACTTCTTGACTCGCTTTTAATCCCATATTCACATTAACGGATTCAACTGACAATATTTCAATAAAACACGGACAATCCTTCTTAATTGATGTCTCGATTCAGCACAAGGCTTTGTCTTGAAAAAAGGTATTTCTGTATTTGTCGTCCATTCAACTTTTAGAATCTTGACCACAAGGAACAAGGAACGTTATTTCGTTTTGTTCTAAAAGCCAACTATGCTATTCATGTTAAGCTGAAAAAAAAAAATAAGCCATTAGCGGGGTGCTTTCAAGACAACGAAAATTAAAAGTCTTTTAAATTTACATTTAAAAAGTGGTCCCTTTACTCAGTTCAAGACAGCCGTACCCCGAGGTTATTAGCTGGTCGCATTAATCTCGTCCACACCGTTTTCGTATGAGGAGTAATTATCCTTAATAAGCTATTTCTGTCCTTTGGCTGGAGAATTAGTTTTCTCTGGGCATAAAATAGGGGAGGAAGGGGAGGCAGGGAAAGGCAGGAAGGAACCACCCCAAGAAAACACACACGTACACGCAACGATTCTCGTCGTCAGAAGCCGCGATCATTTGGTCCGCTGAGCACACAAGCCGCGGCCGCAAACTGTTCAGCTGGTAGAAAATCGATTTTGTTTTTCTTCGCACTAGCGCTGGAAGTTTTACTGTATTCATTTACATTTACATCACTCAGCGAACTATTTGTGGCAGTTTATTTTAATCATTTCGAACTTGATAGAGAGCTTCAGCAAACCATGACGACGACGGCGACGAGAACGCCACCCAACAAAAGGTTTAATGAGTAGAACATTGGCTGTGCACGTGCGTTATAAATCTTTGTACATTTCTTAGCCATCCTCTGCAAAACAACAACGTGAAATGACCAGGTTCTACGTAGTCTGGGAACGCCAATAAAGACGGCTAATTTTCCGTATTTCCAATTGGAATTGAACTCTGTCGTGCACATTTAGCCTGAGCACGTTTTTAGAGCCATAGGCGTACTGAACAAATCTAGACAATTGCGAAATCCGCTATTAAATGTAAATTCACTTTTTAACAGGCGTCGTACTTGACGTGGCCGTAGTCGTTGCTTACGCTTCCTAGGGGAGTTTAAGAAAACCACGACGGCAAAGGGAACGTTGTTAAACAAAAGATTTCATCAGCAGCACAATGGCTGTGCGCGTGCGTTATAAATTTTGGTACATTTCTTTGCCGTCCTCTGCAAAACAGCAATTTTTGCTAATTTTTGAAGTTTTTATTTCAAATTTATCGCTGCATGTGTTCCAGGCTTAGTTTGTGATAGTTAAGACGGTGATAAAAAAGTAAATGACTTTAGAGTACCGCGAGATTCGTAGGTAAAATATAAATTCATTTTTTTAATTGACGTTGTCCTCGGCGTCGCCGTCGTGGTTACTTAAACTCCCTCTAATTGGCCCTACGACGACTCCGAAACGGTTTTCTTGCTTATTTTTTCACGCCTATGTGTTACATGTATAACGACTCGTCTCTTCTATTTGCGAAATTTGTACCACTTTTCCAAGGCAAATCAAATAGTATTGAAATGTGCGTTGTTTTAAGAAAGTTCGTGCAGATATGAGCAGGAATGTAAAGTAAGACTTTGCTCAAACTTCAAAAACCTGATTTTTCATGGATAAAATATCCTCAAAATTAACGATTTATGTGGTTCAGACTCAGAGAGGATAGTTCACTTATATGAAAGTGTTTTTTCTGCTAGTTACAGTAAATAATCATTTCTCGCGAAAGGCAAGCAGAAAGCAGTCAAAACAAAGGTCCGTTCTATTTGCATTCGCTTCCTCATGCAGTGAAACAAGCTTTTTTGTCGACTATCTGGATAAAATGAAGGGATGAGTTATTTTCATTTACGTTAGTTGCATCTTTTGTTTTAAGATTTTTGTAATAAGAAAATCGAATCGCATTTTTTCACAGCCCACATTTTCATCGATGTTCTTGCTGTTTACCCTGAAATCCCAAGAGTAATCTAAATCAGCAGGAAATTTCTCTTTACAAAATGCATGCATTCTGAAGCATTCAGGTGATAAGAGTAATGAAAGTGAATAAACTAGAGTATAGCCCTTCCGGGCGACGTCAATAGCAGAATTATCTGAGGGCAATTTAACTTTAAAAATTTTCATACGCTAAGCGCGGTTTTTCCACTGCAAGTTTTACATGCGATGTTAACAGCCCATAACCCACCTGTATTTTATTTAATTCTGCTAACCTCTCTCAAGAAAAAAAGACTTTCTGTCCAAGAGCAGGGATCCATAAAAAAATATATTGCAAGGCGGATCAATTGAATAACTGTACGACACAAAGTTCAGACAGTCCTTAACCATAGAACCAGTTTGTATAATTTCAATAGCCCTTGGGGCGACTTCAGAGACTTCGCAATCGTCACGAAAGAAACAGACTGCCAAAGACGGTTCTGTCAATGGAGCGCTTAGGGGGCCGAAACTATTATCTTAAAAGCAATTGTCTTCGAAAAAGTATATGGGAATGATGACTCAATAGGGTGTCTTGTTTACGTTCAGTTTATTTAATACAACTCTTTAACAGCATTCATCAAAAGCGTCGCCACTAGGTCTAGGAGGGCAGGGCCAAGCTTATTAGCATTAATATTGGAAAAGGCTGGCACCTTATAAATCCCAAAAACACAATTATAAGAGAAAGGTAGACGCGACAAAAACGTTTATCGCATTCGTTTTTCGTTTTACTCGCAGCTTGGGGCAGTTAAAAAAAATCATTATTTCTCGGCGTTATTAACTTGCAAAAAACGATTACACGACTTAAAAACGACCTAAGCATAGAAATAGCGCCAAGGAATAATTCAAGAAAGTGCAAGGTCACTAACTATTATTAAACGATGATTATTGAGAAAATAATTGTTTGGAAATGTTTCGTCTCTATTTCACATGTAATTAAAAGGTTTTAAATTCACTCAACTCTAATAGATCACTTCTATTTAGGGTTTCATGTTTTAATGTTCCGCTTGGATAAAATATTACTAAGTAAATAGGAAACAATTTGAACAAGTCGTCTTAAAATTAGAAACACTTCGTATTTTGAGAATTATGTCTTGCAGAGTCCAAGATATCGCCGGTAAATAAGAAAATTGTTGCACAAGTGTACAGATAAGGTTCTCGTTTTATAGCTACCTTGTTTTTACAAAACCGTACTAGTTAGTGAATCCAAAATATAAACTTAAGTCATGTCAGTTGATTATTTTGCTGTTTCTGATTATTTTTCGGATTATTTAGTCTCCGCGGTGTCCTAACTGCCTTTTCCTTCTTAATTCTGTAGTTACTTCAGGAAACTACTTAAGTTGCACACTAATCAAACAATCTTTCTTGAAAGCGTTCAAAGGTTTACTTTGGCTTTGCGTCCAATTTCTGATAAATGTTTTTGCATTTCACTTTGTTGCACAAGTGACAAAGGCAAACGTCGTTTTTTTTCTGTTTTGTTTTGTTTTTTTGTTTTGTTTTGTTTTGTTTTTTTTTGTTTTGTTTTGTTTTGTTTTTTTTTTCATTATTTGTCCTAATGTGAACTCGTCCACTTGATGATCAATGGCGCCACTGCTACTGTAAAACATACGGCGTGTAAAAAAAACAGCACTAGTGTCTTGATTGTTTCTTCCGTAGTGCGGAAGGTCACTATAGTTTAAAACGTGCGTTCACATGTGATAAAATAATTTACATTGCGCCACGAGGAACAAATCCAAAATGAAACACACAAAACAGCGTATCCCGCGGATTGCGCGCTTCTCCGCCACCATTCAAATTGACTAGGAAAAAGAACTATTTTAAACCAATGAAGCCCACGGATTGTTTGAAAACGGAAGTTTTACTCTGAAAACACATCAAATGTTTTCCGTCCACATTACGTCGGAGAAATTGTAAAACGCAGCCATCACTGGTCATTTTCGATTTGTGTTTGAGGAAAACACAGGCAGGAAAATCAACTAATTATTACGGCGTCATAATTTTCGAAAAGCTCTATTTTCAAAATGTTTTTCTCTACTCTAAAGCGCAAAGCCGGCGTTTTCAAATTCCACCGGTTTGAAGAGTGTTTAGAAAAAGCGCCATTTTTATGACAGATTAGTGTGGACGGTAGGCCTAATCGTAGAAATAAAGCTGCGTTTTCAAATTTCTCCGGTGTAGTGTGGACGGAGCCTAAGCCGATCACGCTCGTGTCTAAATGAAAACCGTCAACCTCGTTTCCAGGGTCTCTCATCTTACCGCCCCCTGGAGCTCGCTCCAGGGGGCGGTAAGATGAGAGACCCTGGGAACGAGGTTGGAAAACCGTGAGATTCTTCTTCACGAAGAAAGCCGAGGATAGAACTGCTTACGTGCAAATATCGACGCGTCTAGCGGTAGCCCATCTCAAAATGATCAAACGAAAGCTTTTGAGCAATACTTTGATGCGGTACTGTTTATTATGCTGTACAAGGTGGTTCTAACTTTTAAGTCTGTGGGTGAAACCCTCGTGTGTGACCATTCAAATGAAAGCTATTGAGCAGTACTTTCACGTGGTACTGTTTATTATGCTGTACAAGGCGGTTCTAACTTTTAAGTCTGTGGATGAAACCTCAGGGTGTGACCATTCAAACCAAGACGTTTGATTAGTACTTTCATGCGGTACTGTTTATTATATATGCGGTACAAGGCGGTTCTAACTTTAAAGTCTGTGGATAAAACCCTAGTGTGTGACCATTCAAACGAGAGCTATTTCGCAGTACTTTCATGCGGTGCATTATATATGCGGTACAAGGCGGTCCTTATCTTAAAGACTGTGGATAAAACCCTAGTGAATGATTATTCAAACTAAGACTTTCGATTAGTACTTTCACTTACTACCCTTTATTATTCTGTACTAGTTCCTTCTAGCTTTTAAGGAATATATAAAACCAAGTTTGCGTATGGCCATTCGGATGAAAGCTAATGAGTAATACTCATATTTATCATGCTGTACAAGGTCACAAATTTAACCTTGTTATTGAACGCTACTGTGACCAATCATTTGAGAGCCGTTAAACATTTCTTTCATGTGCTACAATTGTTTTCACGTGAAAGCAGAAAAAAAAATCATGAGTACTTTGGCAAAGTGGTTAATCTGTTGTGCTTTCAATTTTCTTGCAGGATCCCCATTTTGGTGCTTATTAGACATTGTTCCAATTAAGAACGAAAAAGGCAACGTGGTACTCTTTCTTGCTTCACACAAAGACATTACCAAGCGAAAAATAAGTGGAGAGTTCTCCGAACAGGATGTGGGTATGCAAATATTCTCATTTTTTATCATTATTCTAACTGGACGATAAAATAACATTGGCATCTTTGTACATGTACAATGTATGTGCATTGCTGACTATTCGGACAATCTAGATAAGTGAGTGGGGGGGGAGCAAGGGGTGTGGGAGGTACATGTACATGTACATGTCTTAGGGAGGTAAGGGAGGAACTGTTCTGACAAGCTAGGTTGTCAGAACTAGGAGAAGTAGAAGAAAATTGCACAACATCATGTCAATTTTTGCAAATAGAAAGGGGTGAGAGCTGGGGGAAAGGAATGGGAAGTGGGAAACACCCCACCAAAATCTGCAATTTTTCCTACCCGGTTTATGACCTGACCAAATATTTGGGGGCCTATTTAAGACCCAACCCCGTTCCCAGGGTCTCTCATCTTACCGTCCTCTGGAGCGAGCGAAGAGAGACCCTGGTGTGGTCTGGTCACGTGTCTCCCAGAATCTGGGAGATGACAATTAAATTATTGTAGGGATGGGCGGCCTAGTAGGAATTTTGTCTATACTTAGCCTACGGGAGTGCGGAAAGTGTTGTCACCAAAGTAAACCAAGAACGATATGATGTTCCGCGTCAATGTCCGGCGGTAATATTCTGCAAACGGCAAGGAAAACTTATCCATCACCTGATAGCGGAAATCCGAGTCGCTGATGGTTGCATGGTTCAGTGAAGGACGTTACATACTGTAAACATCTCCTCACGAAGGCGAATGGAGAATTACACACCGCAGCCGAGGCTGTGTATGGAAGATGTTTGACTCATCTTTACCTCAGAATGCCGAATGCGCCCCGAACATTGCAGAGCACGAAGGATAATACAAGCCCCGGGAATACAACGAACTCGTCGCGGTATGCATTTCGCCGTCGTTGCTGATAAAATGGATTTATCTTCGACCGAAAGGAGGCTAGAAAAAGAAAAATATAATTTTTATTTTGTCATTAATAAATTAGTGTACGTGACGCCAACGGTTCGAGAGAATTGTGCACGCATTCATTTAATTTTCGTTCTCTCGACCTTTCTTTGCTTCAAGCGTGTTTCTGAGGGGCATTTTTTGTACCGTGTTATTAGAAGAAAAGGAAATTATAAGTACAGCATATTTTTAGAGGTCGTAGGTCTGCATGGTTTCCGCTGTTAACTGCACGTCGCTTCTCAGAGTTTGACACCTGTGTAATTTGCCATGCCGTGCTTATACTTTGTTTAGGTTCGTTTCTATTGCAAGATATGTTTTAAGGTTCTAAGTATTGGCTCTTCAGGGACAAAAATTAAAATACTCCGTGAACAGATTGCTTACTTGCATTCTATATTGTGACGCCGCAGGTGACGCCGGGTCCCGCTATTTGATTAGAACTGTTTGCAAGCACAGTGCGTTGCACGAATATCATATTTATCTTCGTCAGCTTTTCTTCAGAGACTGCCGTAGCTTTACTTTGAGAAAGCTATACGTTTTCCTAGAGACGTTCTTATGTTTTTTGCATCATTTGATCGAGTGCATTCAAAGGAGAAACAACAATTACTACGGGATGAAATTGCGCTGCTCGACGTCCACAGTTGAAATATGACTGACTTTCCATTAATCCAGTGGGTAAGACGGCAACACTGAAAATCACGACCCTAAATTGCCTTGAGACAAACTTGCTTAACCTTTAGGTAAACGTTGGAACAGATATTATTCGAAATTTCAGCCTGAAAGCTAAGTATTGATAAACCCCGCGGGTAATGTGGCGGTCGCAGCCCGCGACAAAGCTCAACGCGACAAACTGCTGATTACAGAGGACCCGTCCCTGATGTTCTCAATTGTCAAAGAGGCACGTGACCAGACCCAACCAGGGCGGTAAGATGAGAGACCCTAGGAACGATGTTGTTTAAGACCAGTCTTAAAATTGGTTACCTTGTTCAGGTCAATGTTATAGGCATAGTGAAAGGCTTTTGTCGATGGCCTTATTGATAATGATGAAAAAGTAGCTGTTTCTAAAAAGCATACCCAATTCAAGACTAGAGTGCAAAAACCATAATCTATTTGAGACCAAATGGGCAAAATCGATACCCTTTGGGGCCTCACCTAGGTATATAGCCCATATGAGAGAGTAACCACCACACCCCTGCACACCACCACCCCCCCCCCCTTCCCCACCTTCCCCTAAGTTCTTACTCTTTCCAAAATGTATGGTTCAGGGATATGAATGCTAACAATATCCTTAGATAAGGTATGCTTAAGAGCAAGTTTCTAGGCAGAAAATTGATAAGATGACTGATGCTGTATTTTAACCAGCCAAAGTGTCTGGTAAAAATAAAATGCAGTTGAATTAACCATAGGCATCTTCCAAACTGTGACAAAGTTTATTTACTATCAATGTCAAGCCATGAAGAATGCTTTTGTATAATTTGTTTTTAGTCAGCCTAATGAATTCCCACTCATGGATTAGGTTGTTATTATTAATAATAGTAGTACCACCCGCGTATGTGCAGAATGGGAGAGATTGACAATAGCATTTATTACCAGAATTTTTATACATCTTACTGCAGTCAGCAAGAAAAGGACTGCCAAGGTTGTTTGTAAGATATAGATTAAACAGGACCATAACATGACAATCATGTAATATGATCATTAAAATGAAGACTATGTTCAGTGTGCGAGACAATGTAAATGCAAAGACAATGTAAATGTCTCAGATTTGCAGTTGAGTAAAGAAAACCTCAAGCTGGCTCATTAAAAAGCCCAGCTGGCTTTTCTGGCCTTGGCAGCTCCAAAGTTTACCCAAGCCTGTGTTTACTACCTACAATTTCAGCCAGAGTTAAGTCTTCTTGCAGCTGGTCAAATCAAGTCAAGGCAATCTTTACTTAAACACAAAATCATACTACATTTACATGGTCTTCTCAAGAGTCGTGTTATCTCAGAACCCAGCTGGCTTTTCTGGCCTTGGCAGCTCCAAAGTTTACCCAAGCCTGTGTTTACTACCTACAATTTCAGCCAGATTTAAGTCTTCTTGCAGCTGTTCAAGAGTCATGTTATTTCAGAACAGATTAATACATTAACTACCAAACTACTAAAATTTAAAATGTGACAAAAAAACTTATATGGTCAAAGTTTCTATAATTTATAACGTGTTTAAAACTATTTTAGGATGCAACGAGTTTTAAAATTGTGTAAATCGTGCTGCTTTCTGATCTCTATTCCACAGAACAGGCCCTTGTAGTGTAGCTACCTTTTTCAGACTCTAGTTGACGGTCTTGGAAATATGCAATAAGTTTTTTGACTTGTGTTTCTAAGATTCTGGTCTTGAAATATTAAAATAATGGTAAAGATAAACAATGGAAATAGATTACTATGGATTTTTTACATACATTTAGTCATTTGTTTTCTTAAACCTTTCCCAATTAAGTTCATCCTGCAGATCACTTGAATGAAAACCACAATTGGAAAGGATGACAATTCTAGCAGCCCTGTTTAGCAGCTTTTGAAGTTAGTGCCAAAGTCCCTTGCCCCATACAGGACTACAGTGAAATTAACCAGCAGCTGCACCTTAGCAACATCTCTGCCACACTGTTAAAGGCCCCTGGATTGATCATATTAGTCATTCAATTTACCAGGCTCTTACTCATAAGAGGACTTCAGATTAAATTTATCCTGAGGCATAGGTAGCATATGTACACGCAGCAACATGTGACCAAAGAAATGTATGGCATTATTGGACACAGTTGCGGTTTCCACCAGATAAAAACGTTAAGCTGTATTAATGAAACTAAGCCCATATTTAAGTTATTATGAAACTCTTCTTTCAGATCGTAGATCCTAGAAGTGGGTTGAGTCCAGGTTCCATTTACACTGCATTTAGAGATCTTCTGTTTCGAAGCTAACACTTTCCACGCCCATATACCAACCATACAGTGCTATTAACTAATACAATTGCCAACAGAGAATATGCATGCGAGACCTGATAGATCATACTTGCATTCAGCGGGCATAAATGTACGTGCGACAAATACATGTAAAAACGGCATTTAAGAACCCTTTCGAGCATTGTATCAAATGACAATGACAGCAACAGTACTTTAGAAATTACAAGTTACATACCTTTCCGTCGACTTTTCACTTCAAACTTGTGAAGAATCCGTGCATCATAAGAATGTTATCAGCTGGCATTTTCCGTATTTGCCGCCATGCCGGTTCTTCCGCCATATTGGCTCACTAGTGGGACCGCTGACTTCAAACCAAGCCCGCTCATTCCCACGCCCCCTGACATTTATCGTGTTATTTGTTTTTCTTTTTTTCTTTTCTCTTTGTTTTTTTGTTTTTTTGTCTTTTTTTTAATTATTATTTCTAGAACAATTGTTGTAAATGACCCACCTTAGTTGTAATAAAAAAGGTAAAATCGACATGATTGGTTACTCTGGCTCCGGATCCCAGACTTCATTGGTGGACTGAATGTAAAGCAACCACAAGGACTTTTTTAAAAATTCGAACGATGACTGGTTCTCCTTAATTTTTTTTTTTTTTGCGAGAGTATTTTTGGCGTGAGTGAGAATCAAATCCCACGCCCACCCTCCCCCCCCCCCCCCCTCCAACCCCAACCCCGCCTCATTCCAAAATGGTAAAATTAGAACCCGCAAAATAGCTTCGTACGTTTCTAGGGAAACAAAAGTCATTCCATTTAGATGATATCAGCCACTTTAGAAACGAGAAGAAATCAGGGGCGAGTCTCTTCTCGCAGTCACTTCTGGGTATGGTGCTGGGGACAATAGGACTTCTCTTCAGTTTGTTCAGTCCCTAGCAACAGTCCCACAAGCGACTGCGAGGTAAGCCAGATTCGCCCAGAATTTTCCTCGTTTCAGCAGGTGTTGCCATGAGTTTCCTTTACTTTTCAAACTGGTCGGAGTGAAACACAGGAATACTTCCTTCCTTCTTTACAAATATTGACTAATGACCTTAAACACTATATGTTTGTCACTATTCAGCCCCTTTGGGTAATTCATCTCCAAAGCTGTCGAGATCTCGTTCAAGGAAATTCAGCAGAGATGTTCTTCTCCACCTGTCAAGACAATACCAACAGAGTACAAGTCCAGCAAACAAAACCAATCCACGAAGACCCATCAAGAGAGCGCGGGTGAGTAGACAATCCCCTGAAGATCTTTTCAATTTTATTACTGAGCCTTTGATTCTTGCTTTAGCGTGCATCATCGAGTTATAGATGCACGCAGGAAGTTTGAAGAGTTCTCAACAATCTTCGGCTATCTTCAGTAATCTTCGGACATTTTCGGAAAATGTTCGGAAGTGTTCGTCTGGGCTAGGCATTTGAGGTGCAGCCGAAAGCAACTCTAGCATATTAAAACTCGATGATACAAAGCTAAACGCATGAATCGATTGTTTTACAAATAGAGAAAACCCGTTCGTATAGTTTGACATTTTTTTTTCTGATATATCCTTTTGTTTCTCTTTCAGTCCTTTTCTTTTAATTCCGAGCGACTACCACAGTACAAGCGAGAATCAGACAAGAAATCCAAGTTCCTTTTCTTGCACTATAGCGCCACCAAAGGATTTTGGGATTGGTGGATTCTTATCTTGACGACGTACATTGCCATCATGATCCCTTATAATGTGGCCTTCAGGAGAAATGACCGGAAAAGGGACCTGATCATATTCGACATGGTGATCGAATTGTTCTTCATAATGGACATTGTGGTGCATTTTAGAACTTCGTTCGTGGATTTAAGTGGAAGGATTATTTATGACCAGAAAAAGATTGCCATTCATTACTTGAAGGGATGGTTTATTTTAGACTTTCTGGCCGCGCTACCATTCGAAGCTTTGTATTTTGTTAATCATACTTGGGTGAGTATATATGTCACTGCCATTAAATTCTCTCACGGGTTTGAATTAATCACCGATTCATACTTCAAGCCACGTCCACACTACGCCGGAGGAATCTGAAATTGAAAACGCAGCTTTATTTCTACGGTTCAGGGCCTACTGTCCACACCAATCCGTCACGAAAACTGCAGAGCTTTTCGAACACGCTCTTCAAACCAGAAGAATTTGAAAACGCGGGCTTTGCGTAGTAGTGTGAACGGAAAACATTTTGAAAACGTAGCATTTCAAAAACGATGCATCATGATAGTAATGTGATTTCCATGCCCGAATTTTCCTCAAACATAAATCCAAAATGACTGGTAATTGTTGCGTTTTAAAAAAAAAAAATTCTCCGGCGTAGTGTGGACAGAAAACTGATGCTGATGCGTTTTCAGATTCCTCCGGCGTAGTGTGCATAGGACCTCAGTGTAAATCATAGAATAGTGATACCCACCCTAGCTTTTGAGCGCTCTTCAAACCTGCAAAGCGGATCATAACTCCATGATGCACAGCTGAAAGCATGAATCAATTGTTTAATAACATCGCTAAAGAAAAAAGCGAAGCGAAGTTACCTCAGCTTTCTCACGCACGACGTCATGAGCGTGGATCATTGAATTATGACGCACGCTTGCGTATACCTACTAGGTTTGATAGCGGGGCTTTGCTACAATCATGAACAAAATTTGGGACAAATTAATTTGAACTATTGGCTCTTTTGCGCACACGCCAGACGCGAATACAACTTCACCTACCTAGCCTCTCCTCACACCCCTCATACAATGTTGAAAACTAGTACAGTACCTGCAATTTCTCCTGCGTTTCAACATTGTATTGGTTAAGAAAAAAAATGTAAATATTCATTACCGAGCTTAAAATTCACCATCTTTATTAACTTATCACTACTCACGATGAATTCGATAGCGTTGATCCTAGCAGTATGCAGGACACCTGTCATATATGAAATCGATTAAATGACTTTCCTCTCTATGAGTTCTCGTAGCTCAGTGGATAGAGCGCCCGCCCGGTGTTCGGGAGGTCATGGGTTCGATTCCTGTCGGGGACTCAGAATTTTTCTTTGTCCCACGCTCGTGTCATGTTGATTAATTCACCTTCACAATGTAAATCTTATTTATAGTGGTCATGCACTTAGCCATACAAGCACTAAGCTTAGCTAGTTTACAGGCATGCCGCTGAAACGAAGGAAACAAATATTTCAAATAAATGTAATATAGTGGCGAGGCGGTAACAGCAGCGCGTTTTTATAAGGGTAGCAGTGCTTTTTACAAACTTCAGTGATAAAGCACAGATAATGCGTTGCAATACATCAGTGTCCCGAGGACTTTTGACCTCCACTGTAGCTATGTCATAACACCTTTTGAATAATTTCACGCGAGAATTTGGCATCAATCAGGCGGGGTTTTTTAATCGATTCAAGAACTGACCAGCTAACAAGGATTGTGACTGCACAGCATTGCTAATTAATCACCACTGAGTTAAGAATGTTAACCACCTTAACAACCTAAAATCAAGAATAAAGTAAAGGCTTAAAACTAACTATTTGAAAGAAATATTTAATTAGCACCTTAAACTAACAGAAAACTTAAACAGCTGACTATGATGCACCAAAACAAACTGACGTGTACTTTAAAGTAAGCACCTATTTATAAAATATAACATGTTATAACATGCAAGCTAACACCCGCTTCCAACATCGAACTATCGTTATGTCAAGCTATGTCGGTTTAGCTCGACTGTAATGCAACGTTTCAATCGATATCACGCCATCTCGCTCTCATAGCCGGCCGCGATCCTTTGAGTTAGCCCACTGGGCGCGATCTGAAAGTGAACTAGCATTAGCCACTGCAGCGGTTACTCTCTTTACACATGCGCACAATCAAACCGAAACCAGGATTTTCTGGTCCTGGTGTTTGACTAGGTGTTTTGTCACCGCTGACCGAAAACACGCGGGCTCTAGCACGAGAGTGTCGAGTTGAGTTTAACTCGTCCCCAGTGTCATCTTGTGAGATTAACATTATAAGACACAATGAATAGCACCCTAGCCGGGTCCCAAGAGAGTCAGTCGAGATGTTGATTTACTTAACGTCGTACCACATTTACAAAATGTTCAGTTGAGTTGTTCAACGATCTGAACGCAGTGCGTCTAGCAGAGAAATTAAAAGCGGGGTGTCAATATATACTGCTGAATTATATTCGGTAAATTGTCGCAAGAAATCCCTGGCTAAAAACGACCACTTACCATGGCTTTTAAACCACTGAGAGACTCGACGTAGCAAGCTAGGCGATTCATTACATAGCTATGTCTCACAAGGACTGGGAACTACCGAATTCACGAATTTGATTGGCTGAACGATATTGACCGCGGTCTAGATTTTCCCATCTAGACCGGTTTCATTTTGCGTTGAAAAAGTAGCAAACTAAAATACAAAAATGTTCACCATTTTCTTTTTTCTTTTTTCTTCTCAATTATTTATGAAAGTGCCAAAAAGCCTGATGACAAAGAAAAAAAAGTACAGAGGACGAGCAAATTTCGGCAGGTTTAAGTTAAGTTCATCGCCGTTCGCAAGCAAAATGTCAGCAAACCAGTTACATTAAACGAATTAAGCTAAGTCGGTCTGTATGGCAGAATCTTGACCTCGGTTGTGTGTACAGACCTCACAGCTTTAGCTCTTATTAACCGAGCTGGATGTCTGTATGGGAGAATCTTGACCGAGGTCGTAAGTACAGACCGAACGCAGCGAGGTCTGTACACACGGCCGAGGTCAAGATTCTCCCATACAGACCGACTTAGCTCGGTTAATAAATGAGATTAAACCTGCCGAAATTTGCTCGTCCTCTTTACTTTTTTTTTTTTTTTTTTTTGTCATCAGGCTTTTTGGCACTTCCATAAATGATTGAGAAGAAAATAAAAGAAAATTGTGAATATTTTTATATTTTAGTTTGCTACTTTTTCAACGCAAAATCAAACCGGTCTAGATGCTGGTCTAGATGGGAAAATCTAGACCGAGGTCAATATCGATTTCAGCCAATCAAATTCGTGAATTTGGTAGTTCCCAGTCCTTGTGAGACACAGCCATATAATAATCTCCCATACAGACCTCCAACTCGGTTAATAAGAGCTAAATAAAGCAACCGTCACAAATGACAACTTTGATGGCACAGAACCGGCGAAAAGAAACAGAATCTTTCAGTTAGGGTTGGAAAGACATTCTGCTAAAGCTCTTGTCCAATATTTGTTCATTTGGCTTTCCACCGACAATGCAAATTATAGTAATGTTTGCTACAAGTAGAACATTTGTTCACATGTGTATCACTCTGGATAATGAAATTTAAATGGATACTGATAAACTGTTGTAGGAGCGAGCTACGTCACGGTTTTGGCATCCTGAAAAGTTAAGCGTAAATTTTTAAAATTTTTCGTTTGTAATCTGTGTTAATCTTCTCCATCCTTAACCATCCTTATTCCTTTATGGTTTAATATTATCTCTTTGGTGTTATTCTATCTTAGTAAACTACTATTTTCAGGTTTTCTTCAATTTGAAGGTTATTTTGTACACAGTCAAAATACCTTTACGGGAGTAACAAAACGCTGGGGAAGATCCTTCATGGACTAGTAACCTATCTTGAGAGAGCAGAGAAACTCCAACAATTATAATATGGAGGCTACAGATACGTCAAACTGGTGGATTTTCCCTATGCCTTCCCCTGACGCCACCCCTCCTCGGGTTCCACTTTAGCATGTTACCGTCTCAAATTCTATTATCTTATATTCTGTCTGTCTTATTTATTATCCAGGCAAGCACGGCCTTTGATAGGAAAGGTTCAACATTTAACGAGGTACTTCATGTAACTTTTATCAATTGTACACATTTGTTTGCTCTGTGAATATACTTAAAAATTCTTGCGTGGCGTAACTTTATTAATTTGATTTGACGTTCTGTTAACGCTTATAAATCCTCAATCTTTGAGGGGTAATTTTGTGATATTAACTCTGTAACTGAACAGTGTCGAAGCTGAACTCTAAATCACTAAATTTAAACATTGCATGACATAAAAATAGGTGACTACCAACTTATATTGATTTTGAAGACTCAAGAAGAAAAAACTTATTTCTAATTTTAAAAGCTTTGTTTAAACATTTCCTATCTCTAAATTGTAAGTAAACAGTAAACAAAACACTGAGCACAAAAAATGGCTAAACTATTGAATGATAAACTGAGATTTAAACTAATAATCATAATCATACTTAAATGACCCCAATCAACCTCCGCCATTTTTGATGCTCTCGAAAATATTGATATTGCATGGTGAAACGTAGTTTTATTGCTTTGCTGTAAGTTACGTTCCTGAAAGTATGTTTAATTATCTTTAGTAATTTCACCGTGATTTCCTTCGTTTCGACACGCTCGGAATAAGATAATAGCCAAACCCTTGCATGTAAACAAAATCAACGGTGTGGCTGACTAGGGCCCTTCACAAACAAGAAATTTCTGACAGTTTAAAACCCTTGTTTCTGAAGGATGATTTTTGTTCTCGTTTTTATAGTTGATTTATACGTTTACTTCCGTATTATGTCTTGTACAAGAGAGGATAAAGGATAAAAGGCCGGGTAATATCTTCTGTAGGCCTTATTACCTAGGTAACCCCTCTCCATTTTTAGCTCACTGCAGGTATCGGAAATCCCTGTGACGTGGACTTTGGATACGGGAACAGCTCAAAAAACACCCAGGCCAATGGCGGATCTAGGGAGGGGCCGGGGGAACCCGCCCCACCTCCACCCCCACCCCCTTATTTTGGGTAAGAAAAAATTGCAGAAGGACGAAAAGCCGGCAGGGCAAGCATTTCTGAGTTGCCTTTTACCTCTGCGTCAAAACGGATCTTCGATCGAAACCATTCATAAGAAAATATGGTTCATTTTCATGCAAATCAAACTCATTTTCAGAGGACTCGTTTTGACACAGTGACACAAGGAAAGGGCTAATCCAAAGGCTAATCCAAACATCACCTTTTGCTTAGCATTTGCATTGTTATCTCCTTAGGGCTTTCTTATTCAACTTCTCAAATGTGGACGACTCCTTCGTCTGTTCCGTGTGGTGCGTAAGCTGCATCGTTATACAGAATACAGCGCCATACTCCTTACTCTTCTAATGATTGCGTTTGCGATGATGGCTCATTGGCTCGCCTGTATCTGGTACGTGATTGGCTTATCCGAAGTATCTGACAATTCGACGGTAAGCTGGCTTTACGCGCTTGGAGAAGCCATCAACAAACCGTACGTTAACTTCACAATGGAGACTGGACCCGATGAAGGGTCTGCTTACGTCACTGCCCTGTATTTCACGCTGACCAGTATGACCACGGTCGGATTTGGTAATGTTGCTGCAAATACAAATGGAGAAAAAGTGTTCGCTGTAGTTACTATGTTAATAGGAGGTAAATTATTATGTGTTTTAGTCACATATATTGTTCGTAATCAAAGATTTAAAAGCGGAAACTATAAGCAGCAACCACAGAAAAAAAATATATATATTTTAGGACAAATGTATTGAAATACAGCTTTTATCACTGAATATCGTATACTTGGAATCTTCTTCCAATAGAAATTCGTACTGCTACGAATGTAAATATGTTCGAAGCTAGAGCTAAGAGTTTTTTGAGTTATCAGTACTCTAATTCCAGTTTTCGAAAGTTTTACTTTTTACACTTTTAAGGTCCGGTATTACGGGCAGCGTTTTTCTTCGACTTGTCTCGCAACATTGATGCATTGCAAGTTGAACACACTGTTACGCGTATTACCAAGTTTGTGACCAACTTTTCTCGTAGCAAAATACAGTGTTGCAAGTTGAGGCAACATGTTGCGCAAAGTAGACTCGAGTTCTACTTTCTGGAACAAATTGTAGTTTTGCTGCTCGTATTACCACTGTAGCTACAACTTGTATCGCAACAAATTTGAATTCAATGCTTGTGATTGGCTGTCGCGAAGCGCGCGGCAACGCGGCAAACAAAACAAAACAAATATGGCGGACGGTGAAGACGAGCGTGAATTCAAAGTAGACCAGTGACTCTCGAAAAGTCATTAATTTGCCCTGTACAAGTACTTCGAGGGCTATCATAGTCTTTGGGACATCTCGTTTGTCCCTTCAAAACAAGTAGCAAAAAAAGGCAAAAGGCTTGGAAGAACTGTCGCAAAATACAACTTTTCGTCTAGCAATCTGAAACGACACTGATCTTCATACTGAGAGAACTTCGCTGGCACGCAAAATTAAGAAGAAAATGACGGCTAGAAGTCGAAGTGGAAGTTCGTGGAAACGCTAAATTATACGAAAGAAGGCGCCATCTTTTATTCACACACGATTGACCAATTATAAGTGAAGATATTCCGCAGACTTGCAACACTGTATTTTGCTGCGAGACAAGTTGGTCACAAACGTGATAATACGCGCAACAGAGGGTTTCAACTTGCAATGCAACAAGGTTGCGAGACAAGTTGAAGAAAAATGTTGCCCGTATTACCGAACCTTTAGTATTACTTCGATTCAAAATGTACTTCTAACCAACTCGGTGATGTGTTTACATGGAGTCCTGGATGGACCCCATATCCAGTTGGCCTTTATTTTTTAGGGATTTATTATTTCGTGTTTACATGTAATTATTTTATCGCCATGAATTGTAATAAACTAAACTAGAATACTTTAAACATGGCGGAGAAACAAAACAGCGGACTCGTCAAGAAAGTCCAGGTTTCATTTGATTTACAAAACAATGAATGAGATCATCACTTATCGATAACTCTCCTCCGAATTATTTTTGTTTATTTGCAGCTCTGATGCATGCTGCCATATTTGGTAATGTGGCCGCCATTATCCAGAAGCTATATGCCAATCGTGTTCGGTACCATTCCCGCGCCAACGAAATCAAACAATTCATCCGGGTACACAGAATTGATCAGGATTTAGCCAATAGGCTTGAAGATTATTTTCACACCACGTGGTCGCTTTCCGGCGGGGTCGATACTAGCGAGGTATGCATTGCACTCTATATTTCATCATTTTTATAAGCGAAAATATTACAAGAAGAAATATTGAGGGACTGAGTAGTTTTCCTTTGACTGTCGCAAGTAATTCGCGTTTGCTTTGATTTTGTATTAGTGTGCTGCGCGATTAGCTGAAAAAAACTCGCAGCACTTTTTTCCTCGAATTGCGTCAGCTAGATCTATGTACTTCGAGCTTTGATTGGTTCACTGGATTGTCAGTGTCTTTTGTGATTGGCCAGAGTGATTATTATTATTATTTTGGTTTTATTACTCTCAATTGAAAACCACTCTACTGTAGAAAACATTGAATGATACTTATGTTTCATTTGAAGCCAACAGAATGACGAGTTTCAAAGCTTAAAGTGGATTTACTTCTATCACATTTAAAAAATTCTGTCTATTTCCCGCCTTTTCTAAACGTTTTCTTTCAATTAGGGTGCGTTTCTTTAAGAAAATTCAAGATTGGATTCTTAAATCCAAAAACGGATTTTGCGTTTTTTTACTAAACAGATCAATCCAAGATCACACGGATCATGGTGCATCATAGGAACCAAAGAAGCCTTGCCCAGAGTGGATTCCTTTGATGCGCCATGATTTAGAGATCTTGGATTAATCTGTTCAGAAAAGAAACGAAATAATCCGTTTTCGGATTTAAGAATCCAATCTTGTATACGTACTCTTAATCTGTATCCTCAACAAGTTCCAACAGTCGCCTCTTCTCTCACTGATTCTACCTAGATTCTCACTACATTTCCGGAGGAACTTCAGTCTGACGTATGCATGCATCTTTACAAAGGACTGCTGGAGCTCAACCCTTTCAACCAGGCCCCGCGCGGTTGTATCAAAATGCTCTCGCTTCAGATCCGCACGGTTTACATTGGACCTGGTGAGGTATTACTGGCACAAAATGACGTCATCAACGCTATTTATTACATTGCTAGCGGATCCATGGAAGTGCTCCAAGGAGAATCTGTTGCTGCAATTCTTGGTAAGTGTATCTATTTCACCGTGAGTCTTTCCAAGTTATTTCAGAGCCTTCTTCCCCAGTATAGCTTACTCGAAAGCATTTCCAAGACAATATTTAAAATAAGAAAATATTTCCCGCGTTTCTATCGAAGTTTAGAAAAGTTTAAGAGAATGAGAAATTCCGTAGGGCCGAAGGCAAGTGTTTCCAAAGATTTTTCGAGTTCTCCTAAACTTATGAGCTCGAAATTTCTATGGCGCGATAGTTGACGAGGGCTGCGCGTCAACTATCACCCATACAAATCGAGAGCAAATAATCTAATTGTTTTAGTATAAATCCACTAGTCGTTCAAAACTTTATCTTAATCCTCTTCACAGACACTTTGAAAACACAAAGAAGCGACAACAAGTTTGTTAACAATTACAACCGCACACTGCTAGGCTACTTACTGTCTGCAACAGAATATCATATTCTGATATAGTGAGTACAAAGGCGTCGTGCTAGTTCTGTCTTTCTGTAGAGTTAAGGTAATGCAGCTTTGGCGAGGGGCTCGAAAAAAGTGTTATTAGCTTTAAAATCGGACTAGAATTTCATAGGATGCCTCCTCGAGATCTCTGCAATTCTTCTCTTTCCGTTATAGCGTGTGATAAAAAACGGCTTCTTCCTCATTTCAGGTAAAGGAGATCTTTTTGGGGAGGACATCTCACGCAAGACTCCTGCAAAGCGTGCAAATGGTGACGTCAGAGCTCTGACGTATTGTGACGTTTATTACATAACACGTGAACGCTTGCAGAATGTTCTCCACTTTTACCAGGACTTCACGTTCAAGTTCTCCGAGAATCTTGAACTTACATACGATCTGGGAGCGAGTGAGGTAATGCTTACTAAGCCTCGATTCCTTATTTCATATTCTTTCCAAACCAGCGTGGTCGAGTGGTTTGGGCGCTGTACTTGAAATCCGGAGGTCGCGGGTTCAAGTCCCGCTCCGACTACTAAGCTGGAGTTGTTTCTCGGTAGATCCTAGTTCAACTCCTCGGTCATGCTTGTAAATAGCCAACTGGTCTAACTCCCGCCAGTTGGGACTTTTAAGCCCACTATGTTTATCTAAAATAATTGCTTCCTCCCGTTTAAATGGCAAGCCTGAGATCTAGCGAGGTGTAGCTAAGAGCATTGACTGCCAAAAAAACATTTCACATTTCTTTCAACAACAATGGCATATCATTCAGTCTACAAATTAACTTGTCTAATGTTTTTTACCTAAAAGGTACCTACCTTGCTCGGTGATCCAAAAGTAACTTCCCTCGATAATATCTTCAACTACGTTATATGGCAGAGAGGTAAAAAATACCAAAAAAAAAAAAAAATACCCATTTAACTTAGAGATAAAGACACGGTTGATGTAATCTAACATCGACCTCCTGGAGGTTTTCTCGTGCGAGACTTCACAATAGTATGTTCCTCTTTCCATTTCCAATCGTAGTTTTTCTGATGCACTTTTCTCTTTTCCATTCTTCCAGCGCGATATCTGGCGGAGAGGAGGGTTGGACTCGATATCAGAAGACGAAGAAGAAGACAACGAGGGAACGGAAACGAACGCTCTTGATGGCGTCTTCAATCACGTGAACCACGCTAATAAATCAAACCATATCTATGGCAACTCGACCCGGTTTAACAGAAGGCCTGGGCACAAGCTGAACCTGTATAGAAAACCTAATCATTTTAAGGCCGCGGAATCGTGGAGTGGACTCAAGAGAAATAATGCAACGGAATGGAGGAACCGAACTAATGACGTTGAAAAACAACCGCTGTGTGTTCTACCTCCGGAAGAAAACACTTCGGTACAGCAATCTCCACGATCATTTATTCGTCAACTTGCAGTCGAGGTAAACGCGGGTTCTAACGATGATGCCCTGGAGTCGTCACCGAAGGAAAAATCTTCTCCAGCTGAATCTTTTTCTGATCCAAGCCTGGAGTGGGATCAGGAAAACTTCGCGTTGAAAAACGACTCCAATTCGTTCCATGATGAACCAGACGGTGAAAGTTTTGAAATGAAAAACATGAATGTCGGCATTGGAGTATCTGTGATGGATGACATTGCGGAGGAAAGAGAACACGACGAGGGAGACAAGCTCCTCACAAATCACGAGTCCTCTGAGGATGAATCTACGGATAACAATTTGCAAACTAGGGACTCGCCAGAGCTGGCAAAGAGATGCAGCAGTGATTTTTCCAAGCATCTTTACTTAGGGTGCGACGAAAATGATGTAGATAGCCCGGTTTCCTACGCGAATGGAGATCTCGGTGCTATCCCTGAGACAGAAAACATAGACTATTCGGCGGCTGGGACAGAAACGGAGGACGCTTCACGAAGTTTATATGACAACGTTCGAGACACATCAAGAGATTTACATGATGATGTTGACGACACTTTAAAGGGTTTGTATAACGGTGGCACTCTCGGGAGTTTATATGGCGACGACATTGGAGACACTCTGAGAGGTTTATATGACGACGATGTTGAGAGTATTGGATACACCGATTTTGATACCATGGTTAAAGGGACCAGAACTCCTCGTTTCGTCTCGTCTCCAACTCACAGTAGCTTAAACAAAAGTCCCATCCAGAGCATTCCTACGTCACCCATAGAAAGCACACACGGAAGCTGTAGAAGTGGTTTTTCAGAGCTTCCATTCAGAGGGAGCTTTACGGATAGTTTCAAACTTAGCGGACCTACCACTCCATATGGAAGTCCCCAAGGAATTCCTCCATCTTCTAATTTCGGAAACCCCAGGGACTACCGACAAAATTCCGCAGGAAGTTCCAAAAAGTCCGGTCGGTTGCTTAGCCTTGAAAAGCCTGATAGTCCACGAAATAAATTCGGGGGCATCTTTTCCGAGATGAGGGCCCAAAGTCCCTCTCCTGGGAGTCTCAAAGAGGGACTCTCTCGGGAAGGGCGCGCACGAAAAGGGGGTTTAAGACGTACTTTAACTGAGTTCAATTCGCCTACTAACTCTTGCGGCTCTTTAAACGACAAACCAGTAGCATCCTCCCGGAGGAGGAAGGTTTCCGGGGCTATACAACCTCCCACGATATTTGCACCACTTGTCGCGAACGTGAACAATCCTTATAAGGATTTCGTTCCTCCTGTGCGCGAGTCCCCGATCACGTGTGACTGTGAGCCAGAGGACGAGATACCGCGCGAGGGTCTGGGACTGATTTCAAACGATGGGAATGAATGTGACATTTGTTACGAAAGGGGAAGCCAAAGTTTTAAATCAGAAAATTCGGAGGATAAAAAAGAGGACTTCTACAAAAACGCGCAAGATTTTATCACTGACAAACAACTCCGTTGTTTGAGTGGTAGAAGCAGTGCAGAACAGTTCGCCAAAAATGATGTATTCTCTTCACGAACGACTTTAACATCTGAGACTTCGTTTGACAAGTGGGAACCGCGCAGCGATCCTTCTCAGAAAATTGACGATTCATCATTTGAGTGTAACTCCGTTAAAGAGCTCACCGACTGCTTCGAGCGTCCGCGGTCATCATACTCAAATCTTCACCAGCGACCCAGCCTTTCTGGGGCTTATTCGACGCAATGCATTGAACAGGAAGAAATCCCAGAGAGCGACGAGCTGTTTCGTCCAATGCGATCTAGTTTCTCAGAGCCTCACCTGAGTGTAAGAATTCCCGCGCTCGATGGAATCGCAGAGCACAGATTGTCCGAAGAAGAAGTGGAACAAGCCAGTTTAGTCAGCCAGGACACAACGACTCGAGATCTCGAGGATATCTTCAAAGATGTCTCCAGCACCAAACAAGCCATAGAAAAATTAGGACTGATTTTGAGTTCACCAGAGCCAGATATCTATACAGATCTCGCGGACACGAAAGAGACAGTTCAA
The DNA here is from genome assembly GCF_964199315.1 of Orbicella franksi. Classification (NCBI taxonomy): domain Eukaryota; kingdom Metazoa; phylum Cnidaria; class Anthozoa; order Scleractinia; family Merulinidae; genus Orbicella; species Orbicella franksi. The sequence goes on from NC_138159.1 coordinate 14,437,812, forward strand.
AAACTAGATCAACAGGTTTTAAACCTGAATAAAGACGTTGCGTCACTAAGCACTGACGTTAAGACTGTTTTGGAGTTGTTGAAAAGTCTGAAAAATGGTCAAGTGGTTGTATAATCAAATCAAACTGGAATTGAAAAAGTACCAGCAGATTTCACATGGAAAAACTTTGGTAACGAAGGCCAAAAAAAGTCTACATTATAATGCATAAACGCTGTCGCTACAAAGTGTACGTACATGTAGTAGTTATAGTTATGAAGATCTAGTTATAGATATTAAAAACGTAATCCTATGGTAGAGCATGATGCAAAACAAGGGAATAAGTTTTGGCAAGAGAGGATAAAGAGTACAAGAGCTAAATCTCGTATACAGGCCTCAGTCTCAAGGTAATGCCTCTGAAGCTATTTTAAGGCATGGTACCCAGTTCTTAATCAGATAACATTAGGGAGTTTAGGAAAACCGCGACGGCAACGGCAACGGGAACGTCGCTAAACAAAAGGTTTAATGAGCAGAACAATGGCTTTGCACGTGCGTTATAATTCTTAGTACATTTCTTTGTCGTCCTCTGCAAAACAACAACATGAAAAGACCAAATTCTGTTTTCTGGAGAACGTGAACCCCCACGACTTATATTTTAAAACCTTTATTTCAACTTGATCGCTATGTCCCAAATTCAGTTTCGTGATAGTTTTGACAGTGATAAATAAATGAGTTTAAAGCTCGAGTACTGCGAGATTCCCAGGAAAAATAAAAAATAATTTTAGTAAATGGTTTGAACCCTGGAGTGTCAGTAGTTCGTATGGTGTGATCGTCCGGGTGAGGTTAGTTCTGAAAAGAACTGTTGATGGTGACTGACGTTTCGACAACCTGAGCGGAAGTCATCTTCAGAGTGAAGTGAATAGTGTTTGTCAGTCGATGATGTTATAAGTCTGGTCCTTTGAACGTGATTGGTCAGTTTAGCCATGATGGTATTGGCTGAAAGACTCGTGTAAAGTCTGCCATCAGTCATTGGTCGGTTTCGATCCGTCTATTCTTAGTCAAATTGGTCGGTTTTTGGTCCGTCTACTATTAGTCAAATTAACTCGGTCTGTTAGAAGTCCGTTTGTCGTTCCCGTCATGAATAAGTTGTTTGTCGGAGTCGCCGACGTGGTTGCTTAAACTCCCTATTTGCGCGAGCTAGACACGCGACAGGATTGGCTAATTCTATAACCACCTGTGAATTCTGTAACAGTGAGTGATCTAAAGATTACTCAATGGGGTCTTAACCTTGGGAAAAAGGCCTTAAGGGATCAATTCAATTTTTATAGACTGATTGGTCTTGTGTGTGGCTTCAGTCTACACAAAAACTTTCAAAGACTGTGTTCATACTTGGTGTGAGTACTTGGAGAAAAGTTGTGTTCACATTAGTACACAGGGAGAATTGTACTCTGGCACAATGCTTAGACATCACGTTGAATTAAGTGTGAACATAGACTAAGTTATCCAAACTTGAGAGCTCCTGTTTGCACCAGGCTAGCAAATATAAAGCAGTTGTTTGCTATTTATAAAAAAGCTGAAAATAATTATTGTAAAAATGATGTACAAAAAAGGTTCGTGATTACCATGACGCCATTTTCATGATGTCAGGACAATTTTGATGCAAATCCTCACTTTTTATCTGAATCAGGGGGCACAGAAATAGTCGTTATTTTATAAATATGTGTATTTTTCCATAAATTATGATAGAAAATACTGTATCAGTATAGAACATAAAGAGATTATATTTTCTGTGAATAGTGAGAATGTAAATAAATAAGTAAAGTTATACGATCCATGGCTTCAGAACATAGTTTTTACAAATTTTACTTAGAGGTTAAGTGAGATTTCCTATTTTCTTGAACAGAAACAAGAACGAACATTTTAGAAATAACTAGCCTTTTCTCACCCTCGCGGAGAGCCTGTTCACAGGCTAAGATATAACCAATCTCGTGATGCGATGTGGATAGCCAATGGGGACTTACACACTTTTATCTTCCGCCGCGAACCATTCGCGCAAAGCCCGTTGTGACATCACCCACGGGAGAAGTGGGTACCATGTCTAAAATTAGTCTGAGTGGGATAACCTTTAAAAGAAATAAAACCAACACGGTAGATAAACTCTCTTAGCCTTCTTCTTCTCTTGATAAAAATAAATCATCACGAGAGTAGACACCTTCCATAGAAAGCACTTCTCAAACAATGTAACCCTAGGGGTGACTATCCCCATATCAATTCTCATAACTGCTTATAGTCCATGATCTTGATACGAATCGCCAAAACCTACCATAATCGTAACTCCTTCTTAAACTGAATGACAAGCGTTTCCAGGGTGATGTTTCGTCTTTTATCCTAGTTTTGACCTACAAATTAGGGATAATTCTGGTAGTTGTCAGTTTTAGATTTAAACACACTAATTCATGAATTCAAAGTCCTAAAAGATAACGCAATCACCCATTATCACCCTGTCGACGGTAGAACCTATACATTCATTAAGACAGAAATTTTTAGCTTCTCCAAGGAAGCAAAGCTTCACTTAATTAACTTAAACACTTACTTCTTGCCGGGAATAAGACCGAAATGTCAGCATGTTTGTAGCGCGAGATACTCAATGCCGTCCGCCATATTGGATTTGAATACCGAGAACACCCTGGGAACGATTTTGTAGAGCCCAGACTTCTCTCTTATATGCTGGTTAGCATTGAACAAGATGGTGGAAAAGTTCGTGTGGTTCAATTCGCGATCGGGTGTAAGTTACGCTAAAAAATAATGGCAAAGAAAGAAAAGAAACGTGTTTCTATATACATCGATGTGAGCAAAGATTTCTTCGAATCCGAAGTAATTCCTAAACGCGAGCCTGCACTTCTGCGAGGACTAGAAATTGGAAGGGCTCGGGAAAAATGGACTCCAGAGTATTTGGCAGAGAATGGTGGCGAAAGAACAGTAAAAATCCACGTTTGTCCAACTGGAAAGATGGATTTTATCCACAAAAACTTTGCTTACAAGTAAGGCTTGCAAGTTGAATTACAAAATGTCCCTGGTTCTACCTAGACAGACAGACAGACACGTACAGACAGTGACAGACAGATAGACAGACAGACAGAAAGACACGCAGACAGACAGACAGACAGACAAAATACCTTTATTCGAGCAAGATCAGACTGCTGGCAGCTGGTCTTTTCTCTTAGGGTCAGATGAGCGACCACATAGGGGCAGTATAGACTAAAAGGGTTTGGGGCAAGACAAGAAAAAAAAAGAGCTTTGACTCTTGAAATTTTCAAACCCTATGTCAGCCCAGTAACGGAGTACCTGATTCGCCAGTTTGTACTCAATGACAAATAGTAGACCGATTGAATAAATAAGGTGTAATCACTTTTCAGGGAAGCATAACAAAGAGCCTATGGCAAAAACTTGATTATCTTTGGAGAAGCTAAATCTGTTGAAAATCAGTTCTTCAAAAGCTGAACTGTAAGAAGCTTTTGAGTTTTGGTTCTCGAGAAGCACTGTGCAATGAGCGCTGCAGCTCGAGAGAGAACTGGCTAATATTGCTAACATATTTGCATCATTTTTGAAATAAATATTTATAATCCAAAAGGATCAGTTGCTGCATGGCACAGTAAACAGTTCAAAAGTGGTAAAAAATAATAACTCAGTGCCAAATTAAAACCAATTTTTTTATAGCAGACATTTCAGTCCTAGCCCTTCCTCAGTGCTAAGGTTAGTTTCGAATGGAACACATCATTCACGTCATTACGTCCTTGTTACCTGCCGAATGAATCATCACATGATCTTAATTAGGTGGCAGCAAGGATGAAAACATGTGAGCTGAATCTGTCTATGTTCCTTTTCAATTAAATCTACATTTTGCTTTTCTTTTCAGAACCCTTCCATTTAACCAATTTGTTAAGCGTGCTAGTGAGGATGTTCATGAAGAATATTTCATTTGCCCAGTAAGTAGAGCATTGCTTAGTTCCAGTTCTGTTTCTGTGTAGTGAATTTATAATTAATGTAAGGATAAATTTTGTTTTGTTATTTAGTAGATGTTAGATATTGATTAAATATAAAGGATTGAGAACCCTAACCCTAAGCAGCGGTGGATCCAGACCTTGAGCTTAGAGAACGGGGGTGGGGGGGGGGGGGGAGGCTTTTCTTGGTTCTGCATTTTTTTTTTCTCAAAATAAGGGGGGAGGGCCAGGCCCCCTGGGCCTGTCCCCTAGATCTGCCACTGCTAAGTTATCTAGAAGAAAGAAGTGACAGGATTGATTTTTGATGTTTTTTTTCTCCTGCCTTCTAGGAGGAAAAGTATTACTTGAGATCACTTGGAGATGATCCCAGAAAGGTAATATAAAATGTGCAAAAAGTACACTTACCAGGTATTGTCTCTGTATTATATTATTAACACCCATTTCTTTTGTCAAAGTACTGGTAGATCTTTGAGCTTACTCTGTGATGTTTTGTGTGAAATGGTTTTGACAGGAAGAGAAAGCAGTGTTAAGCTCCTTTTTTCCCAACCTCATTCCCAGGGGAACAGTGCCGCCCCATTAAGGGTGGAGGGGGGCTCTTTCCATGGGAAGCTCTTAAAACCACTCCAAATAAAAAGGATGAGGGTGCTTGTCATACCTTTTAGGGGTTAAAATTGCAGTTTTGGTAGCTCTTAGGGTGTTCAGCCTCAAAAGGTCCACAGCGGGAGCTTTTGCGGCACCTTTTAGGGTATTGAGCCGAAAAAAATATGACAGGAGATAATGTGTTGTTTTAGAATTGGTACCTCTTAGGGATGAAAAACATTTCAAGCAACACCCACAAAACAGGATCTTGCTACCTATTAGGGGTTCTTTTCAAAATTTCAGACAAGCGTCCCCGTCCTTTTTATATGGGAGTCCCCCCCCCCCCCCTCCCCGGGGGAGAAGCCCTGAGGACATGGTTGCTCTTTTCCCCTTTAGGAGTCATGTTGGTTTGTAAGCAGTTATGAGTAAAAGAAGACTCTTCATAATACCGAGGATTCAAAAAGAGGATAACTTGCCTTTTTTTTTTTTTTTTTCAGCTTTTCACAGTAGTCTTGTATAAGGGTACTAGTTTTTGTAGCGCAACAACTTTGATTTTTAAGCTGAAGTCGTACCAACTCTAATGCAATTTTAAAGAGAGAGTGCCATTTATTTAATATATTTATGATTTTTTTTTCTTTTTGGCAGGACATCTCAGATATCAATGTGCAGTTCCCTAACTTGGCTCAAGACATTAACATCCCAAAGCTTTACCCTGAAGACAGATTCTTTTCCAGTGTGTTTAGAATCAGTTCACCTCAAGGACAGTTATGGACACATTATGATGTAAGTACTGGCCTGCATCCACTTCATAGTCAGTGTTACTGGTCTCATTGATTCATTGAGAAAATCTCCCAACATCATTCCCCTCATCAGTTTGTAATTTAGGCCCCATTCACATGTATCTGGATATTTTTGAATCCACAACTTTTTTTCCTGATTCAAAAATTTTCCCGTCCACATGTAGGGTATTCAAATCGAATTCGCCTGTCCACACGCATCCGATGGTATCAGGATTCACTCTAGAGAAACTAGGCCTACACGTTGTACTGCCATATTGGTTTATTGTTTGGTAAGAGACTGGACACGATTTTGCTATGTCATCAGATTCGAAAATATCCACATTCACCGTCCACATGTTATCGAATTCATTGCAGATTTATTTTTTTCCACTCTGGAGAGCGGATTAAAAAATATCCGGATTCACTGCCAAATTCACCAGGTGCATGTGGATGGAGGCTGTATCCGGAAAGAAAAAGTTGCGGATTCAAAAATATCTGGATACGTGTGGATGGGGCCTTAATAACTGAACATCCTACAGGCATCCTGATTGGTCAATACCTAACAGAAATTAAGACAAAATCTGATAGGAAATCGAGCAATTTCAATTTTTAGTGGACAAAAACCATGTACCAGAATAATTTTAAGTATATATGTTACTGTCCTTTTTGCATTTTCTAAAAGCTTAAGATATAAAGAGTTTCCTGAAATAGCATCTAAAACAATTTCCCATGAGAACTTGAAAACTAATAAAATTTCAAAGCTCAGAGAAATGCTGCAAACATGGGTGATATTTTATAATCAGTTTCATTTTACCATTACTTTCAAGTGCTCTATTTGCATTTCAAAATTATTTTGTTTTTGACATTTGGTTTTGTTAGAAATCATTTCTTTCGAGAATATGTTTAAAACAGTCACACAGAAGTTTGTAATACTGTGTAATTTAAATAAACCCTGTACAAAGATTTTGTCGATTTGTTAAGTAACACAAAGATTTCTTGGAGTATTCCGACTTACTCTCCCTGAAATAATTATTTTCTCAGGTTGTATATAAAGCAGGGCTGTCATTTAAGACCGTAACCCAATAACCCTTGTTACTCCTGAGTATTCTTGATTTTCCCTTGATGCTCTGGGTGAAATTGCCTGTTGTTGATAGAATTTACCCACAAAGTGACAAGTTTGCTATGGGTGTGGAGAACAAGGCTAAATATGCAGCCAGGTGATTCAAAACTTAATGACAGTCCTGTATAAAACATTTGTTAGAATGGATCATCCTTGTTCCTGGGAGGAGGACCAAAGCACCATAACCTCCACTGTCTGTGCAAAGTCCAGTGCACAAATTATTTTTCAGTGCACCCCTCCCTTTGCTTAGTTATCTCCTTGAATCATACCATTTTATGTTTCACTTCCATTGAATTGATATATACCAACATTTAGGTCTTTTACCAAAAAGAGCTTGTAAGCATAATAATTATTATTATTAAAAACTGGATCCTTGGATAATGCAATTCGAGAATTTTCATTGGCTTGGCCATCATGGGTTTTAAGGCATTATACCACTGCTGTACTAATATGGTAAGCGTGCGCGTGATCCTCTTGGCCGATATTGTTCCTTTTAGTGTAGTATATTACGGGGGCATTTTTAATAAAAACAATTCTTCCACAGTTTGCACTTGTTAGATATGAGATGATTAGAGCGAACTCATATCCAACACGCGTTCGTGGAATAATTGTGACACTGCTGTTGATAAAAAAAAACTATAGTCCAAGAACTTTCCGTATTTCTCAAAACATTTTTTTTTTTCTTTTTTTGTAGATTATGGATAACCTTTTGATTCAGGTAACTGGCCAGAAGCGTGTTGTCCTATACAGCCCACAAGATGCCACAAAACTTTATTTAAACGGTGACAAATCGGAAGTGTTGGACATCGATAATCCAGACTTGTCAAGATATCCAAAATTTGCTGAGGCAACACCGTTTGAATGTTTCATGGAACCTGGTGATGTTCTGTTTATCCCTGCCATGTGGTTCCACAATGTGATATCTTTACAGTTCGGGGTAGCAGTCAATGTATTTTGGCGCCATTTGGACCCATGTTACTATGACAACAAGGACACATACGGCAACAAGGATTTGGTGCCTGCCACCAGGGCCATGCAAATAATGGACCGAGCTATCAAGGCCTTGGAGGAACTCCCTGAGGAGTGCAGAGATTTTTATGCGAGAAGAGTAGTTTGTAAAGTTAAAGAAAAATGTTATAGTCGAAAACACATCAACAGTTTTAACGAGGCTAAGAAATCTCAATAAATTAAAGCGACAAATATTCATGTTTGAAAAGTGCACATTTTGTTGTTTGGATATTAAGGAGCTAAGCAGCGAGAACGGTGACGCCGAGGGCGACGCCTACTCAAAAAGGAATTTCTATTTTACCAACGAAATTCGCAATTGTCTAGATCTGTTCAGTACGCCTATTGGTCTAAAAACGTGCTCAGGTTAAATATGCAATGACAGCGTTCAATTCCAAATGGAAATGCGAAAAAAATTAGCCGTTGTCGCTCGCGTTCCTCAGACAACGCAGAACTTTGTCATTTCACGTTGTCAGGGACCTTACGCAGATACGATGGCGACGGCGAGAACGACGGGTATTAAAAAGTGTGTTTATATTTTACTTTGGAATTTCGCATTTATTTAGATCTATTCACTGTGTTTGTCGGTATTAAAACTTGCCCCTGCTGAATATGCTACAAATGCGTTCAGTTCCAAATAGAAATACGAAAAATTAGCCGTAGTGGGTCGTGTTATTGTCAGCAAACTTGGAAATTGGTCATTTCACGTTGTTAACTTGCAGAGGACGGCAAAAAAATCTACCAAGAATTAGAATGTACGTGCACAGCCGTTGTTCTGCTCATTAAACCTTCTGTTTGGGGTCGTTCTAGTTGTCGAAGCCGTCGTGTTTTGCGTAAGGTCCCTGACCGTTGTTTTGCAGAAGACGGCAAAGAGATGTACAGAGATTTATAACGCACGTGCACAGCCAATGTTCAGCTTGTTATACGTCTTGCTCCTTAACGAGCTACATAATCCTCTATCAGAAAAAAGATGGCGACTACCACACTTAAATTCACACGAAAACTTTAACAGCGCTTATAAAAACGTACAGAAAGCTCTAACTTCTTCAAACCTAGCATACGCTATATCGTTGGCACGAGGAACAAATATTGCAAAAACATAGCTTTCCTTGTACGTTATGGCTGTGTAAGGTTCGCATGGTATTGTGATAAAATGTGCAGCCGCCATCTTTTTTCTCCCTTCAGAGGATTGACTGAGCCCGCGACAGTGGTTTTTCTGGTCGGCGTTGTTGCTAAGTGGCATGATGTGAGAGAAATGAAACTCGACAAGTTAATGGATAATGATTGAAAATGGTTATTTGCTCAAAATTGACAATGAAAATAATTTCATAGTTAGTCGTCACTTCCTGATTGTTCCAGATCTACAAAACTCAACGATTATCCTTGGATTTTGTTTGATAGTTTTGGCCCAACTGCAAAGCTCTTTGGTCGATTTACTTATCAAATGTCCGAGTTTGGTTTGAAATTATCATCGGCAAATAGGAATAAGTTGGTTTTCATTCACCACGAAAATAGGTTTGCGGGGGATGGCGGGGAGGGGGGGTGGGGAGTGTTGGCACTTCCCTGTGCAAGTTAAAGGTATACGCTACGCTGAGTCGTGCCATTTTTATGTCGAAAGTGTCAGTGTGTGACATGGCCTTCTGATCAGAAATTGGAATTTTCTTTTTTCCCAGGAAACCGTGAGAAAGCATTTATACATGATTTCATTTATATCTTAATCAGTCCTCTTTAATAGACCAAGTTTCACCATAAAACAATAGACCTCAATGCGAAGCCCTGGGGAATAAGCCCCACAAACTCGGTAATTATTCCCTAGAGTCTCGTACTGAGGTCTATTGTTTTAGGCTGAAATTTAATATATCGAAATTGGTCTATTTCAAACCGGAAAAGTGCGATTTGAACTCGACAAGGTCTGAAACCTGCTGTCGAAAAACACCGATCAGTTTTGCTCGAAACTACAATCCTGGCCAAAAGGGTTTGGAAAACTTCCCTTTATTCTCGCTTTTTTTAAGTGGAAGCTGCGAGAAACCCGCAATGTACAGTTATAGTAATAGTAGTAATCTTTCCTTCCAAACCCCCTGAACAATGTTGAAGTCCTTTGTTTGTAGCCCAACAAATCTTCGACAACTGGCATCCACATTGTCATGGGGGGATGGGCGTAATGCGTTTTATAGAAAAATGAGAGAGAGAGTCCCATACGATTTGGCCAGGGTTGTAGCGTCAGGATTTAAAGAGCGTGTCTGCACATCCCTCGGAAAAAAAAATAACCTTAAAGAATTTCAAATACATTCCCCTCTCCCCTTCTTCCTTGGAGAGGTGATGACATCTCCAGGGCACTCAACAAGGTGAAGACACAGGTGTTTAGATAAATCGACCAACTTGTCAAAGACGTTGAGAGTATTTTAATAATTTCTTTCGGTATATTTGTTTTTCAGAGCACTTAAGGGAACTTTTTCATTTTGTCTGTTTGCTCCTTGCTTCATGTTTCGGAAACCCGGAGCCATAAGATAATTGATCAACGTGGTAACCCAGTATTGTTACAGTAATTTGAGGAGGCAGGTTTTCTAGTTAAGTGTACGAACGTTTTTTGTCTTTGTGAAGTCATGAAAGTTCACTGTTTTCAAGGTGAAATCAGTTCTAAACAGTCGTAATTCTTTCCAATTTGCAGATGCAACAATGCTAATTTGTCATCTTCTGAGTTTATATTTGCGCAAACTTTCGGTTTCTCATTTCGTCGGCAATTGTAAAACTATATAGTAAAAAATAACTATGCTTCCGATTTTGAGACAGTGATCTGTTAAACAGAGGTGACACTTTTGAAGTGTCGATTACATTATTCCAATAAAAAAAAAATGACATTTCAAGTGAGTACCCACCAAATTAACTTACAGCTTTAATGCAAATATATCGCATTAGTTTGCAGAAAGAAGGAACTCCTTGAGGGCTTTTTCCTATTTTACATCAGCCACTCCACATTTATATTGTTTCCATTATCACAGCCAAGGAATGAAACTTAACGAAAAAGATTGCAGATCTCCTACACTTAAAGCTGTGCGCGAATCAGTTGAGTATATTTTAGTTTTTAAATATACCACCTTTTCAGTCGTCTCCGCAAGCTAGGAATATTTATACATTTATTTATCTGCTACACCCAAGACTTCTTTTTCTCTCTTCGACCATATTTCCTAAGGAGTTCTGGATGAAAGAAAGTCATGAATTTACCTTATGACCTAATCTTCGACCTAGCTGATTTGGAAACCGGAAAACAAGTTTCGCACCATTTCATTTGAATTTCACTCATAATTAAATTTTAACTTATTACACCAAGGCTGTCAAAGCTTGCTTTTTTTGCACAGAATTCTTTGATGTCGATTCTGACGTTTTGGAGTACCTCGAACAATACCATTTTTTTTTTTTTTTTTTTTTTTTTTCAATTTTGGCTGAGCTATAAACGGGAAGGCTTATTTCTGGGGTAACGGGAGGGGAAGAAGGGGTTTGAAACGGCATTAAAAAGAAAAAAAAAAAAGAAAAAAAACGTTAAGTTCTTGGCAACAAGAAACGCAAGCTAGGCACAGGTAAACAATTACGCAAAATACAGATGTCGTTGTATGAATAAGCTTTCTCGTAATGAAATACTGGCTGGTGAAGTACACAAAGTAAACTGAAAGTTTATATCCGGGGGGACGGGGGGGGGTTGTCTTATAACCAAATAGTTTTTTGTATACATATAGATGGGCCTATAACCGTGGGAGGGGGGGGGGGGGCGGACTTATAACCCGGACCGGAATTCTACAGTATGCTAATAACCCCTTGATTAAATTCTTTATGTTGTGTTGATTGTTTTGCTGTTGAATATGTCACTCTTCAAATGGCAATTATGACAACTGAACGGAAACGAAGAAATCACTGATGTGTGACCAAATCTATTTTTCACAGAAACGGAAGAGGTGGGATTTAACTTTCACTTATAGTTTCCATTGAAACATGTTCTGAAACCTTTTGTGGAAATTTGATTTAACTCCAGCTTTCTAGAGGTAGTATTTATACCTGATCGTACCCTTTTGTATGCTTCGGCGGCATATAAGACAAGTTTGGTCGAGCCATGGTTCGTATTTTGGCGAGACGCAGCCGAACCAAAATACACCTACATTTGATTACCAGTCGCTGTTCGGAAGAGGAGCCCGCGCTTGTCTCGCGAGCCAGTTACAGAGAACGGGGAAAATCGAGCCTAAAATACCCATAACGAGACCAAGGGAGCCTAACAAGCCACCGAAGCGTACCAGAAAAGAACGATTAGCTATTTACCGAACCCAAATTCGGCCGAGTCGTGGCCATATCAGGTCAGCGACTTGATATTTCAAGACAGTAGATATAGCTTCTGATTGGCTAATTGCGAGTTTGGGTTCTGTAATGATTTAAATTGATCGATTTGCCGAGTAGTCGTTTGTGCATGATGAGGTTTGCCGTGAAAGTGTCAGTTTTAAAATACATGAGGTTTTACGTATGGCAGTCTTTCCAAGCCAAATAAAACGTAAATAACTCAAATCTGTTAAACTACGTTCTAACTCAGGAAGAAGAGGCAGAATTATGGGGAGTCGGGAGAAAAGTTCCTTAAAAAAGACTTTCAAACATTTTGCAGGTAATGGGCTCTTGTGCTTTATAGGTTTATGCAATCGGTGACCTTGTTTTCAAACTGACCGTTTATTAGGCCGTCCACACTATGCCGGCGGAATTTGAAAACGGATTTTTTTTTTTGTGACATGACCTAAACTGAAAATGTCATTGTCAGTTTTCAACATCCAGCGACGTTCAAAAGAAACTCAAAACTTAAGATCCTTTTAACACAGACGCGTAAAAATTAGCTAGCCTGGAAACCAAACTGAGGGAGTAAAATGGACGTATTGTCCGTTCGTGCGGAATTGGAGAATACAGCGGAAATTAATTAAAATACTTTGTTTGAGAAGTCAATACAAACGTACGATCATCAATTTATTTTTTTATTGTTGTTTTTGAAAACTGAACGATACATTTGTACTTGCTTTAATTCGTTATCATTCCTCTCTTTGGTAGATGACTTGTACGAAAACGTAACCAGCGCCGCCGTAGCCCGAGGCGCTTGCCTTTGTCATTTCTTTCGTTTTTGTTGTTTTTAGTCATCACAAACACTTAAATGCCTAGGAAGAGAATTTAACAAATGGATATTGCCTCATTGCCTTTATGGTTACGGCCCTGGTAACCGGAAAATTTAATTGTATTTCAGTAATTCAACACCTGATTCGCATTGTCCTGCTAATATTGGGAATAACTTCGTCATCGTGCGTTGTCAACTACATTTCAAATTCTTTCAAAATCTTTTAAAAGCTCTGTGGCTGAAAAACATTGTATTTTATGGCTCATTTAACACAGTCAGGGTGCGACCAGAGTTCCGCTGGGGACAAATTGGATAGATAAAGTTTACTAAATTCTCTTCAAAAATAGCGAATGATACAAAACAAACTTCCGACAGCTCACGGACAAACCATGTTATTGGGCAAATTGTAATCGTCCTAGAAATGCCGACATTTTACATCGGGAAAATTGCTCAGAAAAGACCTAAAAGTACTGAATACTTTGAAAAAAAAAAGTCCGGTTATTATCTATTTCGTGTTCCTCAATAGCTGAACAGATGTTTCACAACTGAATCCGGCATCTCGCTATTTCACTTATCTCTCAAGAGGTATTTTAAAAGCAAAATTTGCATATAGGTTCTTTGGCGCCGAAGTGGTATGGCTAATTGCGGCGAAGTTCAGTTAAAAGACCCTTAACAAGTGTCAAGTTAAAGTTTTACTGCAACTAAATAATCCCGCAGTTTCGCAACTGCCAAAGTAAAGGAACAATGGACTTACCGTTTGTACGTAAATAGTTGACAATGGGTTTTTCAGAACGCAGGAGAGTTGATTGATAGTGTCTTCAAGTGCTCGCGCTTGGGTATTTAGAAATCAAAGAAAACAATGTCGAAATGGCCCCACAATTAAACACGTGTGTAGCTAAGACTATTATAAAACATTCAGTTCTGCAGCAAAAACACAGAACACGGATGTTACTGAGCTGCAAACTCCGGGTTCTTTAATTCTCTCTTTCAAGCAAATTTCCTTCTGCGTCCCATTTGAAAGGTAAGTTTATTGAGTTTGCTGAGTTCCTCCACAAATATCGCCCGGACTTTTCCGATCTTTCGATCAATTTTACTGCTACCTGTTATGGATATTTGCAAATAACTGTTGAAATCAGAGTCAGAAAAAACGCAAAAAAATGGTCGCCAACATCGGTTTGAAGCCATTGAAAAGACTTTAAGAAGATGTGACGACTGCATGTACAGTTATTTTATTAAAGTTTACACCCGTTTCTTGATTTTTGTATCAAAATTCAACAGTCACTCAATTTAAACAGCAGGCCACCGTAATCTGTATCCAGTTCTTCTAATCTCGTCAAGGTGAAAGCACCTATGAGCTCTGCCTCTTCAGTTTGTGACCATGATTAAGATTGTTTTTTTTCAAAAGCAAAAAGCGAAAAAAAAAAAAAAAAAAAAAAAAGCGCAATGTAACGCAACCACCATCCACGAGATGCTGATTACTAACTGGAATGCTAAGCATCTCTGAAAACGCGATGTGTTCCAAATGAACTGCAGCACACGGGCGAAAAACGCGTGGCAAACACGTTGTGCGCGAGTCTCAATAAATACTTGCGGAAGATGGTGAATCGTTTAATATAGCCTAGAGTGCACATGTTTTTCCCCTGATTTCGTTTCTAGCCATAAATTTCTGCCATTATCTCGCGGCTTACAGAAGGGGCAGATATATATCGCAAACAAAGTCGCTAAGGGTATTGTTATGTAATATTTAAATGCACGTCCTGATAACTTGGAATCTCGCTAAACAACATCCGCTTTCCGAGACAAAAGCCAGGTGGTTGGATATTAAAATCTTTTATCGAGATTTAAAGAAATCTACGGAAATTCCACAGCGAGTGGTAGACCAAGTCTGTGTACGTGGAATAATAGAAACTCACTATCAAGCTCATATCTGGCACGTAACTATCTATACACAACTGTTTTGTGGCAGAGGGCCAAGACATTGTGTAACGTGTTTAAAGCAACCCTCTGGCAACGGTGACACGTTTCAGATAACGCCACGTGTTCAAGGCCAGTCATTCCTGCATTTATAAAGCATGTTTTGCTTTTTAAATGAAAACATACCATGATGTTAGGCGAAAGCTAGAACTTTCCAAAATTTTGCACTCAAACTGTATTGAAATTAAATCGTTGTCAAACAAATATTCGGGCATTAAAACGGTTCGTTGTATGTTGAGGGCGACCGTCAAAAGGCAAGTTTGAGGTGAGTTACTGAAAACGCGGAAACCTTGAAATCTGCGGTTTAATTGATTTAAAGGTACAATGGACGGAGACAAATATTTGAGGTTTTTAAAACTCTTCGTGGGGGTTGGGGAGGTTCCAGAAAAAATTGGGTGGGGGTGTGCGGCTCGCTTTCCAAAACCCTTAAACTGTTTAAGAACAAAATTACCAAAATCTGCGATTTTCTCTTTTTCCAGGACCTGACCATAACTACGATACCTTATTTAAGACCTGACCCTTAAATCAATACCCTGTTTCAGACCTGCCTTTTACTTAGTTATCTAGTTCAGACCGATGCTTAAAGCATTGTGAAGGGCTTTTGTTGATGGTCTCATCGGTAATGATGAAAAGTAGCTTCTTCTAAAAGAAAAAGCGTACGTATGCCGACCCAATTGGAGACTAGAGTGCAAAAATCATGCCCTGTTCGAGGCCAAAATGGTCAAAATCAAAAGAATGTGATCATAGTCTCTTGCCAAAATCGGTAGTTTATTTCTGAACAAAACAGGCTTAAAAACCGTACCCTCTGGGGCCTCACTTATCTACGTAGCCCATACAGTGGAGCACCCCCTCTCCTCTCCCCGCTTCCCGGGTTAAAACTGAAACCAATTTAAAGGATATGGACAAGGAAAGCCCTAGGGGGTCTCTGCAGGTGACTGTTGTTGTCCTGACTCAAAACAGTGACTGACGTGATCATGACATTTGATTTGATCGCCAGCCTCTCGTGACTGACTAGGATCGGATCAAATTACCCCCGCCTGCATGCAGTTCTTAACAGGATGCGCTGACGGCGGATGTTACTTCTGTTAACTCTGTCATATTTTAAATTAACTTGCAGTCTACAAATAGGCCAATTTACAACGACGCCCTGTCCGTAAGCCTTGTGCAACATGTTCGCCGTTATTTTGGTCGTTTTGGTTCTTGCTAACCTTGGAGAAGGAGAAAAATGCCCCAGCGAATGCGAATGCGACTACACTCCTACGAACAACACGACTGACGTTCGATGTCACAAGATGTCTTCTTTTCCATCTGTCGACGAGTTACCGAAAAATACAAGATCGCTGTAAGTGTTTTTACTTTTTGAATCAAGCAATCTCTCTAAAATGAACCTTTTCCCACTTGTATGTAAGCAACTGAACATCACATCAGTACGCTCTTCACATTATTTATTCTCATGATGTAACTGATATGTGTATTTTTGCAGCGACGCTCTCAGTCCCTCGTGGTATTTCGCAATCGCCTGCAAAGCGAAATGAATGTGGGTTCGAAAACATCTTTTGTCATTAAAAGTGGCTGCCTACAAAATGACTCCTTTGCACATGTTGGCGCGTTCATTTAAGTCAGATTTGACGTCTTCCGGTAGAATAATAGAGTAGAATAATAGAATAATATTGAATCGCTGTGTTCTTTTGTAGCATTGTCAGTGTTGCCGGGAGGAGATAATTCTATTAACACCCGAATGATATTGTCTAACCTGAAATTGACTTCTCACTTCATTGCACAACTTCAACTTCATATTAATTGAGAGACACTTCCTTTTTCCTTATTCCGGGAAATTATCGGTCTTAACTTGTACCAAAGTCAACTGCTTCAAAGTCCAACTTTCACATATTTCATTGTTGATAATCAATCTTATATCGTTCCGTACGATTTGGTCCGTTCCCATTTCTACAGCTAGCCCCAGAAAAAAGAGATTGCTCAAAATTAGCGAGCACGCGCCGACAGTTTCACGCTTTCCACGTTTTGAGGGAAAAATACCAATCTCTGTACCAGAGACAACCCGCTTCCTAGTTAGCCGTTTTTAAACTTTGATTTCTTTTTGAATTCGAAGAGTTGCCATAAGCTGACAAGAAGGCGCATTTGTGAGGACAAGTTTTGAAAGGGACCTTTTAAAACGTCTGATGCAGAAAGTCAACATTGATGCAACAAATTAGGTTAAGCAGATATTAATGCAATAAATTAAGTTAACCAGACATTCATGCAATAAATAAGGCTAACCAGACTGACAGCTGTTTTGTGTGCTATTTAATAAACTGGCTGAAGTTTGCTGAGCGGTTTTTGTCAAGGCTAAGTCGGCTTATTACCTTTTTGCTTCGCGCACTCGACACTCGACACTCGTTCTGCTCGCTTGATTTGTAGTGTAATCAGCTGGCCCACAAGTTCTGTTTTTTCCTTGTTCAAAAATTAATTATGAACCAAGAATTTTCCACTAACCATAACTTAAAATTTATAGTAGCCACAAAAGAAAAGATTTTCGAAAGTAGTCGATTTCTGGAGAAACCATTTAACGTTGAAACTGAGTATGGCATATGTTGGCTTTCTCGTTCATGTCTCTGTTTTTCTGCTTTGAAACACTAAAATAAACCCAGAAATAATAGCCACAGTGTTTACATATGCCCTGGATTGAGGACTTAATATTGCAACTAGTTTCGATTTTTGTATCCCTAATCGTATGATTTTAAGTGGGATTTCAAAACCAATAGATTAGAGCACCTAAGGTTAATGAACAAAATATAATAATAACAAACGACTCTGAAAGGTTTTACAACACGACTGAGGGTAACTTAGCCCTTTCGACAGAAAAATTTAGCAAAACGAATTTGCATGATATCCGTTTGATATATTTTCAAATTAATTCCATTGTCTTCTCTTCAGAAAGTGCGCTCGAGTGGTTATCCAAAACAAAGACATTTTAGTTTACCAAAAACATTTTTGTTTCGTCCCCGTGGTCAAGCGAGCGCGCCCATAGCCGGTAGTTATTTCTAAAGATTAGCTGGTTCTTTCCTGGTATTTCTCGTACCACCCAGGCAGAATTTTGTCTTGTAAGCAATTCCAATTGAACGGAATATAAGCTTACAAAACTGTAAATTAGTGGCTGAGTTCTGAGAATACGGAGCTATGAGGTTCATCGAGACTCTGTCCTAGTCTATTATTAACTTTTAAATTCCCTTAACTTATATGCTTGACAACTTGCTCATAACGGAGGGAGAAATTATGCATTGATGAGCCACATTTTTGCGCTTTCCGTTAAGCAGGTAAATAATCTGATTGGGCACCTGTTTGCTGCCATCTGCAAGATCATTTTCGGAACAAAGGAACATGAATTTCTGCCGAGACCAACCGCGGTGTCTTGAAAACGACACGGAAACTACAAAAGCAGTATGAAAGCCCTGTTGCAGATAGAATTTTAAAAAACACTGTAAGCGTGCTCTGTTTATGACAGGAAACCGCTTTGCTTGGAGTTATTTTGGATGAAAAATAAAAAATGATAATACTTCCTGTCCCCTAGAAAATGAGAAATGAATGTAGTGGTTGCTAGGCAAGTATGATGGCGAGAAAGGTTTTATCAACAGAAATCGCGTGGGCATGGTGTGGCAGTCTCTCGCTGCACTCAAGCATATCAATGGAAAATTATGCTGCGCTCTTTTCGCTCTCGTCTGAGAAACAAAAATGGTGTGCTTGCATTCTACAATACTTTAACTCAAGTTCTTGTCTCAAGACGTCAGTTTCCGCAGCTTGCAGAACTAGGTACACTGCTGTCTCCCAGGTGAACTGCAAGTTCATCGGATCAAAAATTTTCACAACATATCAAAACTTTACATTCCTTCTAGTTCTCATAAAGCAAAGAAGTAAAAACGCAAGTTTTATGTATTCTGTTCCTTAGTATCTCCACGCTATAACTTCGAGGCTCATAATTGAGATTTAAGGTCGGTATACACGAGGGAAGCGACTGAAGCAGTATTGTTTACACGGGGTTCTGTATCAATCACATAGAGACATCGACATCCTCCCTCTCCCCCGCCCCCCCCCCCCCCCGGCCATATCCCAGACATTTGTTAATTTCTTGTGCCCTAGTAGGTGGGAATTTGAAGTTGATGCTTGTTATCGGGGTGGGACATTTGACACTATATGGGAGGGGCTGCTTCGAATTGCGAAGCCGTGTTCAAACTAGAAGTCATCCAGAAATAACGCCATTCTTTTTAACGTTGTTGAAAGGCCTTCCAAAGTTGTGTGCTATGTTTGAACAAAGTTAATAGAGGGGAATGGTTATTAAATCAGACATAGTCCTTTGTTGTATGTTTTTGTTCGGTTTTGGCCTTGACCGTGAACAGGACACAAAAGTTGTTTACTTTTGACTAAGAAACTAACCAATAGAAACGTTTTTATTTCTTAATTCATGCATAATGAATGAGCGCATAACAACAGATTGTGCAGGGTCGTGGACCTTCCACTATAATGGCATCAAAAAAAAAAAGAGCATCTTTGTTTGCTCCTTTGATGTTTGCCGTTAATTAAAAGTTTTGCTTGAGAAAATTTACCCATGTGTATATTTTGATGGTATTTACAAACAATACTTGGGACACAATTGGGGTTTAATGCAGGTTTTCGGGGATGAATGTGCTTTTGCTTTTCCATTGTTCATTTTTGCCATGTATGTTCAGATTTCTCCGGAGTAGTGTGGTCGGAAGACATTTGATGCGTTTTCAGAATTACATTTCTGAATTAAATGCTCCTTTTTAAAACGGTACCGTCAGATATCTCACATACAGGTTCTTCCGCAGCAAACAGGCTCAAATACTGACGAAACTCTCGCTTGTATTTAACCACAAACTCGATAGCGTGCAGTCGACTATCTAACGTCGGCTTTTACCGAATTAATGAAGCTTCGTCACGGTTTGTGCACCTTGGCTAGTTTAGCCCAATTCTTTTCCAAGTTCTTCGTTTGTAATCCGTTTTAGTGTTTTCCATCCTTAACCATCCTTGTTCCTTTATGGTTCATTTTTATCTCTTTGGTGTTTTTCTATCTTAGTAAACTTTTATTTTCAGTTTTTCCTTCAATTTAAAGGCAATTTTGTACGCGGCCAAATTAATTCAAAGTAGCGTGACTGAGCTCCTTCAAAGCTATTGAAGTTTTCAGTCGACGTCAGTTTTCGTTCTTTCAATGAGCGGCGAATGATGTCAACTCTTCTAGCTGTACTAATCCGGCACTGATGACATTCGACAAATGTTGAATAAAAAAGCTAAGTAATCCAGCCAAGTAATACGGCAAACATTTTACGGCTATTCGCTCCAGTCCCTTACTAAGCGAGCATATACATAAATTAGAGCTTCAGACCAGCTGGCCTAAGAAACCTGTGGCTGTTAGCAGCCGCAACATGTTGTCTCTCTTACTAGCTTGCTTCTCTACGCTACCGCGCTTCTCGTTTCCCGTCCGTCCCTTTTCCTATCCTTTACACTTTAAACTCGCTCAAGCGCGGTCGCATTTCTCCATCTCTCAGTGATTCAGCGAGCATGAAAGGGACTGTCACGAATAGTATGTAACTTGTCGTGTAATGATGTTGAATTGCAAATGGAAAAGCGTTGGTCTTTATTCCTGAAACTCCAGAAAGGAGAAACCACTGACGAATTCATTCAATTCTCTTGAGTCTTGATGGATATTTGTGATTAAAACATAATCTCCTTTCCTTTTGTTGCAGGCGTATAATGCAGTCTTCTTTTCCAAACCTTCCAGCAGGGGAGCTAAACAAATTGAAGAAACTATCCATACTGTATGTATTTCGTGTGTTTTGCATTTATAAACCTTTAAGACTTAGAATGGCCATTTAAGAGGTAGAGAACATTTTCCGCCTGCCACTTGTGTTTCCATATTTTATTCTCGTTCTTCCAAACTCCCACCATAGTTAATAGAGGGGAATGGTTATGAAACCTGACAAATGTCTTTGTTGAATGTCTTTGCTTGCTTTTTTGGCCTTGACCGTGCACAAAACACAATAGTCGTCTACTCCATACTGAGGAACTAACCAATAGAACCGTTTTGGTTACGTAATTCATGCATAGTGTATGAGCGACAAACAAAAGACTGTGCACGGTCGTGGACCTTCCAACATAAATCTTGGCATCTTCGTTTGCTTCTTTGATGTTTGCCGGGCTTCATAACCATTCCCCTCTATTAGCTATGTTTCCACTCGTTATCTTATCACTCGATAGATACAAGGAAAATGGTTTCTGTTTCTTATGAAATGGAAAAACAGGTTTTTTTCTTAAATGGTACATGATCGATACTCAAGGAGCATATACAACTAATACGTGAGAGTCCGGTTTGAAGGATGGGCATGAGGGGTGTTACCAGAAAAGGGTCCCAAAAATTGTATTTTGCCTGGGTTGAAACCTTGACGTTTGTGAAGTCATTCGTGACCCTGACTTTTTGGATAACTCTTTGTTATCTGTTTAGAGCGGTTTTTATTCGAAAGTTGTCAAACCAATCACAAAGGCACAGACAATGCAGCGACCAATCAAAATTCGAAGATAATATGCGTAGCTGGTGCGAAGCGCGGGAAAACGTGTGCCAGCAGGCTCCGCGACTGATTCTGGTTTAACGTCTTATTGGTGGAGAGAATGGCGCGAGTTTTTTTAAGTCAATCAATGATCGTAAAAAATCGAAACCCAGTCCTGAAAACCGCTCTATTAGACCGAAAGCCCGCTCGCAATGATAACCATTGTTTGGTGGACAGTGGAGTCTTCAACGGTAGATCCCTTTTCGTTAGGGATGAACCATTATTTTTCGAGGGGAAGAGGTGGGGGCTGAGCAATTTCTAAAAACAAATTCCTGTACATCAAAAACTGCTGAATAATAGGGAAGGGGATCCATGGAGAAAAAAAATCGAACAGGTGCTTTCTACTATCCATATCCTGTGTTTGAATTTTAAAAAAAAAATACTTGCACAAGCTATTGCCCACCAAAAAACTGTTGCGCAGCCTAAAGTTGTGAAAAAACTTCATGTACCACCCCCAAATCCCCTTTAGACTCCCCGGCAAAACCTTAGCTGAGACTTCTTTCGAACTCTGGAAATAAAACGCGTGCAATATAATCTCGTTCTTTCGTTCGTTCTTTTATCAATTTTATAGTTATAGGTATTTTAAGGAACGGCATTCAAGAGGGTTCTTAATTATTTTGCTGCCTTCGACTTTCAGAATCCTGGATAACAATGAGATAACAGACATTCAAGATGGTGCATTCGACGGTCTCGATGATCTTTTTGAAATGTGAGTATTGAAGCCCCACAATAGTTCAACAGTTCATATGCTAAACACGTAGACTACCAGTAGTCCCTCTTTCGCTTAGTCCGTCGTGCATGACGCGAAAGAAAACGGGAGGGAAAAATAGTCACGCGAAACCCTGAGGGCGTGCCTCTCGCCCCCGGGATTTTGCGCGGCATCTTTTTCTGGCGGTTTTATTTGCGGTCACGCACGACGGACTAAGCGAAAGACGGACTACTTGTAGTTACTACTGCTAGGAACTCCGAACCATAACCCAGAAAATGTAGTTAAACGGCCAAGGGATTGCCGAGCAAGGAGACGACAGGGCGACCTTTGTTCAAGTCACTTGACCGACAGATCTTAAGCAGCTGCTCAAACTGATGTCATAAAAATATCCCGTAACTTTCAATTTTTACGAAGAGTAGTTTATCGTTGAGCATAGCAAAAGCCAATTTCAGTCCATTTGACATTTTCTCGTACACTGTGTTTCTAGAAACCTGGATCATAACAGATTGGTGAAATTTCCCGTTTTCAAGACCAAATCGCCACTGAAGAAACTGTAAGTATACACGTGATATTTCATTAATTGTAAACTTTCTACTACATAACTGCGTCCAGTTTGTTGGAACACTGCGAATTGAACTCACATCAGCCACTTTCCCAAGAAACCTACATGTATTCTGGCTGCCCTTTTTGGGCCACTAATGTGCGTGACTTTTGCGTTATGAGTCTCCGTGACAAGCGCGTGACGAGCGCTTGAAATTTCTGCTTCTATCTGCACTGTTAACGTAATAATGAATATTCTGGAAACGATATGGGTCCCTAAAGCGTCAAATGAACATTGATTGTATGGCTAGCTCCGTGAGCGGGCAAGATGAACCAATCCTGCACTGAGATTTGTTACCCGAGCGGGCAAAATGGCGCTATCGTGCCCGCTCGGGATTACGCGCTGTATCCCGCGAGACAGTAGTGTTCTGTTGTTCGATCAAGTTGACTGGTTATGGGCCTCGTTCTTTTCTTGCGAGTTTATGGACCTCGACTCCGTCTCGCTCCATAAACACGCAAAAAAAAAAAAAAAAAAAAAAAAAATTGGGTAATATCCGGCCATCTTGACCTAACGCTTGGTCAATAACCCATATATGTATATATCACTTTTTCAGATACCTTAACAACAACCAGATCAAAGAATTATCACGAATGTCTCTTAAAAATCTGCCGGAGCTAAACCGGTTGTAAGTATCATTTTGTTAAGACGGCGTTTAATTTTTTCTTCTTGTGGAATAAGTATTAACATCACTCAAGCTTATTGTAGAGTGAACATTAAAGGAAGCGGATCAGTTTACAGAATCAGACTTCCATTACCAGTAGCCTGCAAACAGGCTGTCTAATCGGGGATGGGGCGAAGAGAAAAAAACAGGATAAGGGAGAGAGGAGCGAACAGAGTGTGTGTGTGTGTGTGGGGGGGTCGGCCTAACTACCAGTTTTCTTTTTCTTCGTGGTCTCCGCTCAGAGATGTTTTTCCCTATTTACTATTATAATATTTCCTTATTTATTATTATTCATTTTGAAGGCTAGGAGGTTATCAGTGTATTAAACTACTGTCAAATGTCACCCTCAATAAATGAAGTCTACTTAGGAGGCGTTTCTCCTGGTGTTGTTTACTAATCAATCAATTACAAACACTTGATTTTTGCTTGCAGGGAATTAGATGAGACTAGCATCACAGAAATACCTGCTTATATTTTTAACAATAACAAGAAGCTTTTCATCTTGTAAGTATTGTTCTCAATCTTTCACGAATCTAGATGTGATCTCTTTGTTTGTTTGTTTGTTTTTACTGAGCGTTTTTCTGTTTTATTTCTCCTGTCGATTTTTCTCAACTTTTGCCGGCCTTGTTAAAATGTGTCCATCACTTTAGGGTATCGAGCTGAATTTTCCATTAAAATAGATCGATTTCGACAGCAGTGTTTCTTACCTGAGTAATACAAAGTAACGCATCACATTTAATTATTAACAACAATTTTTTCTGTTATAAGAGAAAATTATATTCTCTTTCCAACTCTTTACTTATTCTGTTGACGTATTTCTTAGGAGCCTAAAGAAATCCTCGCTGACAACAATTGATGACAATGCTTTCGTCGATTCAAATCTCCAAGAACTGTAAGTGCTAAAGGATTAATAGTTTACACTTGGATTATTGAAGTTCAGACTCGAAGATTTTTTTGTTATGGTAGCAAAATGCGCGTCCTAGAACTGTGTTAGTCGACAACGGTTAGAAAATTGTGTGGTAAAGATATCATGCAAGCCAGATATGGTCATGCTGAGCCCTCGTTGGCCTTTTTCTGAATGTAACCTGATTTGACCTATCACGGCAAAGATGGTGATTTGCATAGTGTCACTTTTCCCGCTCTTGGAAACAGCTACACTTTCCCGCTCTTAGTACTGATAACATTTTTTTTTTCCTGCTGCCTTCCGTTTGCCTAGCTCCTAGGCCTCAATATTTTGCCGCTGTCAATCGTTTCGGGTCCCGTGGTACGTCAACGAAATCAATTGACCGTGAAGGCCAGGAAGAAAGCCGTACAGGAACTAGGCAAGCCGTCCGTTACATGCCGTCACGCAACGCGTTCCGTCACCATGAGAAACGCTGTTTGGCAATAAAATAACTTCGAAAGATGCTGTTTTCATCATCGCTATTTTTGTTGTTGTCTTGTTAGGTTTTTACAAGGAACGAAGATTACGTCTTTATCAGCTACAGGACTCGATCGTTTAGTGAAACTAAACCTGGAAGATGTTGAGAACTTTTGGTCCATTCCTCCTGGTCTGAGTAAAATCCGTGAGATCTACTTGAGTGAGTACAACTCTTTCCTTTGCTGCGCTTTCCACCTGAACATATACCAGCGAAATTTCGCTAGACAGAGTCATTCTGGGACTAATTCAATTGCTACGCCTTCGACAAGATCAAGTACAACATCAATACCATCCACAACAGCAAATGTTAGATCTACTACATTTGCTGCAGTCACTACTAACGTTTCTAGTACTTCAACAACGGTTTCCCACATTTCAAGCCAACACGGGAGTTTCACAACGCCTGTTGCGACCACACCTCACGACCCATGGGGTAAGAGAAAACGTCGAAACATCCCGTTTGGATTTGAGACAGCGGCCCCAACAACAAATGGAACCTCTGGGTCAGTTACTACTGCTGAATCAAGTGGCGGTGGTCAGACTTTCCCGAACTTTGAGACCGACGCAGTGACACTCCCAAATACGATTCCCCACAAAAATACACCAAACAGCAGCGTCCCTGTGGTCACAGAACCACCCCCTGAGGACGTTATTTGTTTACCCCAAAGAGACGCATACCACCCCTGTGAGGATATCATGGGCGCAAAATGGCTGACTGTTGTATCATTGATGGTAGGAAGTATTGCACTGTTAGCAAATCTTGTAGTGGTCGTTGTAATGTTGACAAGTGATCGTCGCCTGAATGTTCACCGTTTCCTGATGAGCAATTTAGCCTTTGCCGACTTCTGCCTTGGTTTATACATATCCATCCTGGTGTGCGTGTCTTTGGACACTTCAGGCGAATATTATAACCATATCAGAGCCTGGGAGTTTGGCGCTGGATGTAAAATCGCGGGCTTCATCGCCGTGTTCTCCACAGAGCTATCCGTGTACACCCTAACAGTCATAACAATCGAGAGGTTTTTCGCGATTGTGTATGCAATGCAAGTTAACACTCGACTTTCCCTTCGCAAAGCAGTCAAAGTCATGATCGTAGGATGGTTGGTGGCCTTCTTCATAGCCGTTCTTCCCCTCGTAGGTGTGAACAGTTACCAAAGCGTCGCCATTTGTTTACCCTTCAATTCCGACACAAAAGGTGACTTGGCCTACGTGGGCATTGTCTTGGTACTAAATTTTGGAACTTTTCTGGTCATCGCTGGCTTGTACGCGAAAATGTTCCAAGTTGTGGTGGGATCAGGGCCCGTTGAAGGGGCCCCACAGCGTAACGACGCCACAGTTGCCAAGCGGATGGCTTTGCTCGTGTTTACTGACTTTGTTTGTTGGACTCCCATCGCGTTTTTTGGCCTCTTAGCGGCTTTTGGCGCGCCACTCATCGGAGTCGAAGATTCAAAGTTCCTGCTAGTTTTTTTCTTTCCGCTTAACAGCCTCTGCAATCCATTTTTGTACGCATTTTTTACCAAAGCCTTTAAACGTGAGTTCTTCGCCCTGCTGAGTCGCTTCGGGTTTTGTCACACTCGAGCGTTGCATTACAAAGGCACGCTGTCCTCTCTTATCTACTCACGGTCACGCACAAAGCGTTCTACGATAGCTGAGGATGATACGAGATCAAAGCGCATCTCACAGATATCTGCTACATCTGGCGTGGAGGTAAAACCAGGCAACGGCTTTCTAAACGGGAACATTTACGAAAATAACAAATCTCAGGCTCCTTTACCGGAGTGTATTCCCATGAAGGGTGTTCGTAACCCGGGCTTTGGGGATGACTCACCAGTGAGCCCTAACAACGATGACGTATTTTTTGACCCAACAGCCAAGGCAGCGAA
This sequence comes from Orbicella franksi, assembly GCF_964199315.1. Classification (NCBI taxonomy): domain Eukaryota; kingdom Metazoa; phylum Cnidaria; class Anthozoa; order Scleractinia; family Merulinidae; genus Orbicella; species Orbicella franksi. The sequence goes on from NC_138159.1 coordinate 14,464,265, forward strand.
AGCGGAATTATCCCCAGAGTCTGCGCTGCGGAATTCACGCTCACGAGACGAGACTCCTGATTGGTCAAACCAAAGCACGCCCCAGATTTCGCGCGCTCCCAGTATTGGCAGTTTCCACGCAATCGAAGGACAACTTCCCGAGAAACGAGGGAAAAAACAGTCTGTATCTTTTCGGGACGTCCCCCGAGTCCAAGTCGAAAAGTAAAACAGGGCTCTCGGCAACAATTCAAGCCTACCGATCTTAACGACACATGATTAACCGTTGTCTAATAAGCTTGAGGACTTTGACACCGTTGACTGAGCCCACAGTGTATGGTCAGGGGAGTCACATGGTAGAGAAAGAAACGAATTTTTAATATAAACAAGACTATAAATTAGTTAACATAATATATGTAGTAGTCTTAAAAAAGACGTTTTAATATATTGAGGAAAATTAGTATTACATTATGGGAAAAAAATCATGCATGTAAAGACTTTGTTGATTCAAAAGAATTAAGGTACAACTCACATTGAGGCTTAAGTGTATAACGATCACGTTATTTACAGTAACAGCGCTAGAATTCAGTAGCCCCAGAGCCCTTTCTTCTTACTTGGAGGAAGGGCCCTGGTAACGAGGGGTAAGTAAGGGACCAGCCGGCAGGATAAGGTGGTTTAGCTTGAGTCAAGAGATAATCTCTTGCTTGAGTGCACCTCGCAATCAGGTTTTGAACACCAGGCTTGGTTCGTGAAAATAAAAAGCCTCGCAAATTAATCCACCTGTTTTGCAGGCCTTGTTAGGTTAATTTAAGTTCGTGAGTTATATTCTTTATCTTACTAGTGCATAGCGCTGAACAAGACGTCAAGATTGACTGAATATGTACACAGTCTGACGTTTTCTTGTGATTACCGTCATTTTTTTTTTTTTTTTTTTTTTTTTGCAAAACCTCGCGGTCAATACTTATTCCTTGCCTTTACGCTATTTAACAATAAGGTAAAGTGCTCGAGATTTCCATCATGCATAGAAGTCGCGAGCCCATAATCGAAGTATTTGTTTTAGTATCTGAATCTATCAGTCGTTCAAACTTTTATTTAAATCCATGCACTTCACAGACATATACCGCATATTGCTTGGCCAAAAAATGTAAGAAGAACGTGAGTGACACATTCAGCTATCGCCTCGTGTGCCAGGTGTTATCTATTTAACAATTAGATAATGTGCTCGAGATTTCTATCGCGTGATAGTTCCAGACGCGGGTGAAGCCCGAGTCATATCACGCATAGATATCGAGAGCGTATAATTTTTTTAGTATAAATCTTCTAGTCGTTCAAAACATTATCTAAATCCTCTCGGCACAGACATCTCGAAAACGCAAAGAAGCGGCCTTCATTTTGTTACCAAGCGCACACTGCTACACTACTCAGTATCTACAACACAAAAGAGAGTGAGTAGCGCAGACAGTCAGGGAACAACATTCGTGATAGAAAGCTAGTGGATTTATACTAAAACTGAACAGACGCACAGCAACATGGAATCTATTAGTTAAGTAAATAGTGAGTAGCAAAGTCAAAAGAGAACGGCATTCGTAAAAGAATGGTGGTAGATTTATAATAAGAAGAAATAACCAGGAATATTTCTAATTTTCGTGACAAGATGAGTTCTTTATTTGTTGTTTCTGTATGGTAGAAATTGTTACTTACGTCTTTAATTCTGTGTAAACGACACGTATTTCAAGTTTTATATTTATGCACGTAATTTAGATATCCATACCTGTAATTAAAGTGTTTGAGTTCACATTAATATTAAGATCAATATATAAAACGCCCATGTGATACCATCAAGTTTGGATCCTGCTTAGCTTGCCAGCAGTCCGCTTTGCTCGTGCTTCTCGCAGGCCTCAATAGGGGGATCGAATGGCCACTGCGAGCATGCGAAGTCTATGCGAGCAGTGTGTTTATTTTTGCGAGCACGAACAGTGATCAAATTTGTCTTGAGAGCAGTGAGCGCTTAAGAAAATACAAATGGCAAGCACTTCGTAAATTTTCCACTGGCCGGAATCTCTCTTTTATTAAAATGAAACGTTCTTTTGCACCAGGTGGTCTAACAATCATTTCAAGTTTCGGATTCGATGATCGACAAACTGGTTTCACACTAATTGACTGAAAAAGATTCAAAGCAATGAAAATTCATCTGAAGGCTTCTAGGATCGAACCAATTGCAGCCATACAGATCTGACAAGCTCTGAAGGTCGAATAGTAATATTCCTAATGTCCTCATGTCTCTACTGGGATTACTTTCTACCTTTGCAGGTGCCTTTCGCGAAGAATTCTTTTACGCGCGTCAGTTTCAATAAAACGTCAACAAGACGAGGGAGCATATTTCCAGAAAAAATCATATAGCGCGTGTGTTTCCCCAACGTTTCCCAGTTGTGCAGAACGAGAAACATTTTTTCCAGCGTAAATTCTGTTTCCAAGATGCAAATTATGCTTCCTCTACACGGTATAGAATTTTTTCCGAGCATGCAAACAGTTGCAAAAATTTTGCGAGCACGAGCAAGCGAGCACTCATGTAATTTTTGCGAGCAATTCGAGGAAAGGCCAAATTTTGCGAGCACTTTTAAATTGAATGGGACCATTCCTATACCCCTTTCAACCTCCTACACTTCCCGCGCTCCCAAAGCTGCTAAGACCCTGGGTACGAGCCAAAACGTGACCTATTTAAAGGTCTTTTTTCTTTCTGAGAAGGGCGCGTCCTTCTGCCAGAAGGTTCATGGGAAAGTCCTGCGGGAAACTCGACTTTCGAAGCATTTTCCGTGCAGTTTGTTCGTCTTTAGCATTACGGGACTGGCATTGCTAAACACAACCGCCTATTACACGTGAGAGAAGAGAAGTCACGAAAGCCTGCTATCCCAGACAAAACCTGTTCAAACGGTAAATTAATCAGACTTTCTAAAAGTCCTTTCCAATGATTCCTCCCTATATCGTCTCGCTCGATTGAGATTCATAAGTCAAGGATTGAGACAAGGTCGACTTGTGGCAAGTCTATGAATTCATGTAAATTCTCTTAAGGTGATTCCCTAGTAAAAGAACCCGCCATAGATTTCCGATGAAACTTGGTATGCTGTTCATGTCCACAGGACGAGATACTAAAACGTAATAAAAAGAGGGGGTCAACGTGCTTGTTTTCACGCCACAATGCTGACAAATACGGTTATTTAGGCGACTTTGGTAATCTCGAGCTCCGTGCGCAACAAATAAGCTCGATTATTTTTCAATGCAGCATGTTATATCACACAGAGTTTGACTTTCTTTGATTGTTTATTCATCTACGTCCCAGAAAAAATATCTTCAAATACCCTGCATTTTTTATCCTTTAAAGGAAACACAATTCGGACATGCGCTGTTGGGCCCGTTACGTCTCCCTCTGTAGTGTTTATTTCATTTGCCAAAAAAGTAGCCATAGATTTCTGCTAATTTTTTCCTCAGTTTTTGAGGATATTTTTCTCATTGAAATTATGAAATAAAAAGTGGGGGTCACCATGCTCGTCTAAGAGAAAAGGTGCATTTATTTCGCTATCGAGCTTAGTTTGAGGGAAATCTCTTACGTTTTGTACGCGCACGCGCTCATGTGCGCGCGCTAATGACGCGGAAATCGTGCGCTGTAATGATGTGCAATGCAATACCAAGGAATCACTTTAATCCTCCGTTGGAAAAAAAGATGGCGGCTGTACCGTTTACCACAATACCATGCGAGCCTAATAGAGCCCATCAAGTATAAGGGAAGCCACATTTTTGTAGTATTTGTTAATGTGCGATCGACAGTGTGTGCTAGGTTTGAGGGTTTTAGAACGTTTCTGTACGGTTTTATGAGCGTTTTTTAAGTTTCCGTGCGCCAAGAATTATGGGTAAATGTACCAATAGCCGTCTTTTTTCCTACGGCGGATTGCAGAAGTGCAGCTACTACAAGACATAGAAACATATTGAAACGAACGTAGACGTCGTGTTTACGTCTCATCCTTCTCTCTATTGACCGAGCACGACTGCGGACGAAATGAACCCAATTCTGATATAAAATCACGAGTGTACATTAGGCAGACTCCACACTACGCCGGAGAAATTTGAAAACGCAGCTTTATTTCTACGGTTTGGCCTACCGTCCACACTAATCCGTCCCAAACACGAAGCTTTTCGAAAACGCTGTTCTCACCGGAGGAATTTGAAAACGCCGGCTTTTCGTTTTCTTGTAAACGAAAAACATTTTGAAAACGGAGCTTTTCGAAAACGATAGCGTCACGATAATCACGTGATTTCCCTGACGGAGTTTTATTCAAACACAAATCCAAAATGACCGGTGATTGTTGCGTCTTCAAATTCCTCCGACGTAGTGTGGACGAAAAACATTTGATTCGTTTACAGAGTGAAACCTCCGTTTCCAAATTCCTGCGGCTTCGTTTGGACGAGGCCTTACTGAAATAATCTACTCTTCATGCAAGGAGTGTCTGTTAACATTGGAAAATGAATAATAATAATAATAATAATAATAATAATAATAATAATAATAATAATAATAATAATAATAATAATAATAATAATAATAATAATAATAATAATAACAACAACAAAGATTGTAAAAGCTCTTTTTATGGTCTCCACAACAGGTGAATTTCATTTTAAAATCCAATGTACAAACACTGATTAAGAGAGCAACGCATATCAAACAAGGACATCAGTACAGTGTATACACACATTAACTCAAACTCTAGGACTGGTCTTACACAACTTCTTTCCTGGACTAAAATACCCAAACGAGCAAACTGTACATCAAAGATGCATGCATAGAAAGTGCCCTTAAAATCTAATTTTAAGTAAAAACATCTCAAGTACAAAACCTCTACACCACAGTAACTATATCCTTTTTTACGTGAGGGCGCAGAAGAATTTGTAGAATTTTGAGAAACAAATAACCGTCTCACACTCGAATTACCATCTTTGAAAAGCAGAAATTTCAATTCGAATTTCACGTTCTCTGTAAAACAATCCATTCGACCCTGTTTTCGTGAGACTCTTGACAGAGTTGTCTTTAAGACAAACACTGGTCTACAGCAAATACATTGCACACGAAACGTGAAAATGTATACAGTTTAAATCCACGACCCATGGTAACAGGTCTCAGGTGCAGAAATTGTCCTATCCCATAGCTGGCCTGTAACATGCGATTTTCGCGGAAAACTCTTCAGCTTGAAAAAAAAAAAGAAAAGGAATTCTTCTAGTTTTAAGAACGGTACAAAAATGTCAGTGCAATGCGTTTAAGTTACATGTCTCCAAATTAAAGCCGCATGAACAATTCGGTATATCACATCTTAATTTTCTAACCTGCCTATCATCTACCCCCTTAAAATCAAACTCAAGAGAAAAAAAACTAAACAAATTCTAACTATCTACTGTCACTAACAACTTCTATAAACACTTCGTGTAAGGTCCACTCAATTTTCCTCTAAGGACGTCCATCACACGGCCTAATAACCGCTACCAGAGCCATAACTGCCGTATTGTTGTTGCTGCTGTTGCTGCTGCTGTTGGTAACCGGCGTAGTAATTCTGGTAATTCTGGTATGCTGGCTGCTGGGCTGCCTGTCCATAGCCCTGCTGTTGTTGTGTATAACCAGTTTGTTGGTAACTTGTGGCCGCCTGGTAACCTTGGTTGTAGTTGTAGTACTGGTTGTACGCCGCGCTAGCGCCATACTGCTGTTGTTGTGGCGAGTACGAAGTCTGGGCAGTGCTCTGCACCTGCTGCTGGTTGTAATTCTGCTGGTAGCGAGGTCTCTGCTGCTGACTGGACTGCTGGTGCTGACGGTATGATGACTGCTGCTGACGGTAGCCTCCACCTCCATACCCACCGCCACCATAACCTCCACCTGATCAAGAATGAAACAAAAAAAAAAAACAAAAACAAAAACAAAAACAAAAAAACAAAACAAGCATTACCACAGTGACGCAAGTACAGTGAGTTGAGTTCTGAAAGCAACGTTCGACCCTCATTACTTTCCAATTTAGTCGTCCCGCTCTATCGCTGCTACTTTTTGAAGGGTCATAACTTCCATGCACCACCACACGTTCTTTGCAGTCGCTAAAACGAGTACCACTGATACATTACATCAACAGCGTAGTTTTTACCTTTGGATAAAGGGTCATCTAAAACCTACATGATGCCATTTTGTCAGAGCTAGTTGTATCTCTCACTTCCAATGAAAAAGATAGTCGTGTTTTTGGTTGCTGCTTTTAAAGGGGTGTTACATGTACTTTCAACGGATCGCTTTGTTAAGAATTTGCTAACCACCAAATTACTTTGAAGAGGATGATGACCATCACGTTTAGGAAATATCAAACTAAACACGATTTGATAACTCAAAGCTCTGATGAAAATTGCCACATCAAAGAGAACTTTATTACTCTCTTTTCCACCGAATATAAAGACCGTTACCTCTCCCTCCGCCACGATGATCCCTTCTGTCATGATACCCTCCTCCACGTCCGCCGCGATAGCCACCCCCTCCTCCTCCTCCGTGATAAGGCCGTCCTCCAAATCGCTGGTAGGAGCCACCCCCACCACCACCTCGCCTGTAGCCTCCACGGTCATCATAACTTCGATCCCTGTTGTAGCCGCCCCCGTGACGAGGTCTGTCTTCAAATCTGGAACGTTTGTAAGGTGGTTCAGACCCAGAGCCCGAGCGGCTTCTGTATGAACGACCCTCTTTGATGTACGCATCGACAATGGTTTTAGCTTCGCTTTCTGGCTGGTCGGCATAGGTCACTTCTTCAAAGAATTCTCCAACTTTGGGAAGAGTAAAACTCACTGGAAAAAAAAAAAAAAAAAGGATGAAAAAAATCAACATTAATCCAAATGTTAACTAATGTTCAATATCAAAACCACAATATCATACTGATGAACCGCCATAAAATAAACTAAATAAAGTAAATAAGTTTATTTAAGTGTCAAGCGTATTTAGCACTGTTGTACTAATTGGAGACACTAAATAAATGAACAAATTTTGCAAATACCGTAGAATTCCGAAAGTAACGGCCACTTTACTTTCAGATTACGCAGAATAAAGGGGCAGCTACTTTTGGGCAGCCGTTACTTACGGATAGCCGTTACTTTCAAATGGTTAAAAACGTTTGTTCAGTGCCTGTAGTTCATAGTCATTTCACACAAAGCGAAGGGAATTCTACAGTAGAACATTAACTATTAAGAATTCCAACTAGTGGGAGGCTGATCAGTTGGCTATTTACACAACGCGGTTGACGAGTTGAACTCGGGTCTACCGAGAACAAATCCAGAGAGCGGTAGAGAGGAGAATTTTAACCAGGGACCTCCTGATTTCAAATCCAGTGCACTAAACCACTCTGCTGCGCTGCCGCCTCCTCAATTCTTCAATCCTCCTCCTCCTATAATTCTCTTTAAATAGTCCCAAGAATCCAACAAATCAAAACTATATGGCGCAGTTAATGAATTCTCCCTGCAAATTCAATAAAGAATATCAGGGTATTGTTGAGAGAAACAAGTTATAGATCACTTGACCCTTACTTTTCATGTCACTGACAGCATTCTCAGGCAGTTCAATGCCTTCCTTCTTTCTGTCCTCAGTTCTCTTTTTAAGATCTTCTTGAGTAGGAATACACACAATAGCTCGTCTGTTAAATCCCTCAAAAGGTCGAATCTTTTTCTTTTGTGCAGAAAGGTACACATTGGTCTGGAAAAAAAAAAAAAAAAACAAGTTTAATATACAGACAATAAGAGGTCTCCTAACTTTACAAGCAGTTCGCTACATTAACACATGACTCACATGTCAGAAATTTTAATACATCACTTATTTACCTGGTCCAGAATGTAATTCCTCTTCTTACTTGGTGCGAGCTCAAACAAACGGTGCAGACATTTTGCTGCCTTGTCCATCAACTTACTGTATCCACCCACATCTCTCTTCCTAGCAACACCCATGATCTGAAATGACAAGTGCAGTTCATAATGTTCACTTTATCTGACGATTTTAATTCAAGATAGCTGATAGTTAAGATAGCAATTAGTTTTTACGGGATTTAATTTTGTTTACACTGCGACCACGCTAACCAAAGCCACCCAAAAAATTTCTGTGCAAAAATATGATGGGCACAATACATTTCCCACAAATACAGGATCTGAGCAAGCTGCACTATAGAAACAACAAATTTGGAACAATTTGATTGTTTTAACATGTGAATGCTGTTCACTAATTTGCCAACAATTTTCTCAAGTGGCCTTGGTTAGAGCAGTCGCACTGTAATTGCAGGGCAAGGTTATTCTACAGTTTTCACCCTACATTGGAAATCAGAAAATTGCACATAAATGATAACATTGAAATTTTTAGTGGATGAAAATGAACCCATGATTCCTTGGAGTATTAGCACTGGTGCATTGTTTTAACCTCAGTGGAATTCAAAGTGATAGCCTGCAGATTAGATCAATGTTGCTTTACTGAGTGACTGACATACACCTCCGTGCCAGACAGGAGTGAAAATTAAGTTATTAAGGCGGCCATTTATCGGAGGTACAGAACAAGAGAAGAGTACAACAATAAGTTGAGCCCTAAGCTGAGAGGAACCTTGTTCTTTTGAACAAATTGTGTGCCTTTGAATCCTCGGTAACATGATCTTACCTTCATTTTCTCCATGATAGAGTTTGTCCCAAGCACATTGTATTTCTTGTCTGGGTTTTCACTGACTTGCTTATTAACCCAAGTGGTCTTCCCTGAACCAGGCAACCCAACCATCATGATAACCTACAACACAACAATAGTAGCACAACAATTACACAAGTAAGCACAGCAGCACTTTACCCAATGGTGACATCACATGGGTTGAACAGCAGGAGGGGAATTGGTTTTTGCAGGCAAGCAAAACCTTTTGAACTGAACTTCTATATAAGAACTTTCCTCTACATGGTCAAACCAGGTGGGTAAAATTGTCCTAAGAGCTGGTCAATTTGCCCAGTGCCTGGCCCTTAATGAAACCTTGGATGTTGAACCGACTATTTCTGCATGAGCTGACTGAGCTGTCTCAAATAAGACATATTGACCTTCCAGGTCATTGTGTCAAATCTCTCAATTCACCTTACAAAAGGCTTTCATACTGTGCTTACCTCACACTCTTTCTTAGTTGTTGGCCCTCTTGTGCCATGTACCAAAGACTCTTCACCAACGGACTGAATGAAGGTATACCCTTCCTTTGCTGGGAACCATGGCTCTTCCTACACAAACACAAAAAGCCATCGCTATATTTTTGTATGACAAAGTGTGTTGTATGCTTTGTCAGGAAAGAAAGACCACAAACATGACTTGGTTATTTTGTGATCAAATATTTCTTAAAGATTGCATGTCTGAAGTCACGATTTGACCCTTGTAATGAATAGGGGTAGATTTCAAGATTTCACAATTTGTAAACAAAGTCTGTAGTAGTGAATGTTACTGACTGCATTTACCTAAGCTATACAAGGAGAAAGAACACGTGATTTTGCAATAACAACTTACATGTAATTTAGGTGTATTACAACTGTAGGTGTGATTTATGGAAAAAGTACTGTTTCATGTAAGGATAGTGGAGAAGACCTACCATGTGTAAAAATAAACTCTAGATTGTTGTATTGGATCAATATACATCTACTTGATCCACTTTTGAAGTCTTCAAATGAACCAACATGAGGGGCTTTAAGAACTCTGTGAAATGCATCTAATCAATGGAATCTGTTACCTGAGATCCAAAGTTGACACTAAACTCAGCATTTTTGATGAGTATATGAGGGTGTAGAGCCTTGTCTTCCAGATCTTCAGTCAGTTCAAATGCCACTCCAAGGTCTTCACCATTTTTGCTGAATGAAATTGTCTTGGGATCACTCTCCAAGTCCTAAAATGATATAAACAAATTAATACACAGACAATAACATCTTTTTTTTTTCTTGGTCATACATGTAAAAGTCAAGTGTACTTAAAATAATTAATTTTGGCCCTACAGTGTAGCTCAACATCCTAGATGAACTAAATCCTAAATAAAATAATTTGTTGAAAAAGGGACATGTTCATGTACATGAACAGTAGCTAAGAATCCTCTGCAACTGGAAATTCAAGAGTTAAAGTACTTGTAGCAACAAGTATTGTTTAAGACCCAGTATTGACCATTATGCTTTTCGTGCGTTTGTTGTTTTGGTAACATGGTATTGAGGTCTCTATAGTTTTCCAAAGCTGCACAGAATGCATTGCATCCTGGCAAAATCAAAACTTTATTTATCGAGGGTGACAAGTAATAGTTTATCAACTAATAAATTTGTGGCCCTCTTCAATGTACTAAAAATTCAAAATCTACTATAAACAGTAATCAAAGATTATCACTAAAATATCGCAATCTAAAAATTATTATTTAAAAAAGGAGTAAAAATCTTGTTCTTGAGCTGACTTAATTTAAAATGTTTGTACAAAGCATTCTTAAGGATATTTACAGATGAAGAGGCGCGCAGCTTAAGGGGGAGGTGATTCCAACATTTAATAGTTGTTACAGAAAACGTACGACCTCCCTCTTTTGCTCTATTAGATCTTTTCGGTAAAATGGTAAAATTAGCGCCCGTGTATTCCTATTGTGCTGGCTGTTATTTAGTCTTAATAAATCGTTTATGTATAACAGGCAAGCACCCATAATCCTTTTATGAGCTATTGTACATCTTTTTATATCAGTCTTTTTATATCAGGCCAAAAGTCTTTAATGCCCAATTCCCAGGGAAACATTGTAGTTGTCTTCATCATGTTGGACTGGATATCTGTTTTGATGAATACAACTTCTTGTACCATGATTCCCCTCAGGCACATCTCATAGAAGGAACAGGCTATTTTATGTGCAGGTATGGTAATTCACCAGTAAACACAGTAACACTGTGGACAGCAATCCAGACAATACACCTACGCATATGGTTCAGCCATGGTGGGTATGCGGATCAAATCACAGCTACGTATCAACAAAACAAGACAGAGTAACCCATAATTAAGACTTACCAGATAGCACCCAATTACATCATCAGCACCAAATGTTTGTCCATACTCAGTAAACTCTGAGTCTAGTGCTTTCTTGCCAGATGAATCATAGCCATAGGACACCTTGTCTTCACCTGGGAAAAATTAGGAATCAAAAGTTACATGCTGTTAAATACAATTGAAATAAGTTAACAACAAGGAAAAGCTGCACTTATCACACAGGTCAGAGGTTTCTAGATGTTAGCACAAGTGCAGTGTGCCCCATCGTAGTAGTGTGTCTAAGTGTGGCATAGTTGAGCAGTTTTTTGGTGGAGTTCCTAGTTATTTTACCTTGCCTTTATCTGACCCTCCCTTCCCATCCCTTTTCCACCATTAATTCAGTGTGATGGGTACCTGAACAACCATATGTGGGGTCATGGCTGGATTGAGAGAATTCCTAGCCATGGAAATGTTTTACTGTATAGGGGCCGGCTGATCTCAGTGAAGGCCCCCAGACATCCTGGGCATCCATCTTCCATACAGCTTGATTTCTTCTGTATGTTATTTCTATACAGCTTGATGTACATATTAATAACTAAGAAAAAGTTCTTTTGTCCCCAGTAGAAAAACTTACTATTACAGCAGTATTTATCAAGAATAAAGAAAACCAACGAGCAAAATAACAAACAGGCCAGTCAAACAAGCGAGTGACCTGACCATGTACATCTTCTGGAAGCTTGCATGCAATATACTAGTTAGCACTTCATCTATGAAATTTGGAAATTAGCAAACAAAAATTCATCAAGTGCTACCATTACAATAATCATTTAGTCTTCTCTTTGCACTGCAACATGCAGCTGATGTTTGTGACATGTACATGTAACTCACCAAGCTGAAGGCTGGTAGAATCAGTTGACCAGCCAACTCTCACAACATTCTTGGGGTCCTCAGCATCAGGCAGGTCTACAGACACAAGTGATGTCACCTACAAAAAGAAATAAAAATGAAATATTTTTAGTTGCCAATCTCCATATCAGCTTAGCAAATCATCTATTGTGACCTACGTGTACAGTACTGTGCATGTATAATAATCACCAATTTCAAATCACATTGACAACAATTTTGAGGTTCTGGTTTCTGGTTTAGATGTCATAATGGTGACTACATTTCTCTGTGTTGAAGATCAGTTACGGTTATTTTCCCAGACATTATGTCCTTCCAGAAAATAATATTGAAAGATCTTTGCGTCTAAACCATTCAGCATAAGAAAGGAATCTAAGTCAATCCATCCTTATGCTTTGCTCTAAAGGATTCTCTTACATTAGAAAACGACCTTGTTCAAAATCGCCCTATAATGCATTGCAAACCCTCGAGTACTGGATACGTCATGTGTGCCTACAGATTATGTCTCTTGTAATGCAAGGATTCTTCACATTTAGATTAGCAGTCATTAGCTACATACACAACATTAGCAACCAAAAAAGGCTTGAAAATGTTGCTTTTCATGTCTTGATGTAAGATCTTTTTGTTTTGTCTTTTCAGATGTTATGCATTGAGTCCTTTTGGGGATAAAATTCCTACAAAATATTTTAATCAGTTTTGAACTAATCTCTATTTGATTTTACAACCTGGCAACTATTTTTTACCACTTAGTCACCAAATGGAAATTTTAAAAGGATTTTTTTTTAAATTCAAGCCCTGAGCACCCAATGGCCCAAGGTCCCAATGGTAGTCGGCTGCCGGCAAAAATCATGACCTGCTACCTGACCTCTATCAGCTACTCTTCTGTTTCTCAAGAAAAAGATGGCAAAATCAGCCATCTACATCAACATTTCAGCCACCTACTTACAAACTTGTGACAACCTTAAATAGCCTGCCCCACAATATGCATTTTTGCCTTAATGACCCAAAACATGTTTTATTTTAAACCGTTATGATTACAAAATAATAGTGTCAAGCCAATTTCTAACCTGTGTTAATGGCATTTAAATGCTTGTTAAACATGCTCACCTTGCATTCAAAGCAAACCTTTCCTTTAGTAGCACCCCAAGTAGCTCTAGCACCAGCAAGAAGATATGAAAACCCTTCATCCTCTAACGGCTTTCCACTCAGGCCATCTGGGGCAACTTTTAGATGCAAGTCGCAGTTGTCTAAAACCAAAATAAAATGAACAGAAACTGAAAAAGAAATTTCCTTAAAAGTGTGCATGACTCTACAAGCCAAGCACATTTTATAACTACTTAAGTGTAAATTACTTTTCTCTCGTGAATCTAGGTCTGAAGTGCTCCCTTAAAATCTTATTGTTACAAGTGTATCTAACACATTGTACTCGCCGTTCCTTCCACTTACATTTGTCCAAGACGACTAATGAGTCGTCTAGCTGAATCTCCTCATCCTCGGGTTCAACTCTACTGGAGGGAAAAATGAAATGTAGAAAACTCAGATGAAATCCTCAGTGCAGTCTGCATCTAGCAGACGCCACCGACTGCTGATCTATCTCCTGGTGGTGACAGAAGCATATAGAGTCATTCCAGTCATCAATTTGATTTATCATGCTGCTACCAACAGATAATTGGCTGTTTCTTGTACAAGAAAACCCCTGTAAGACTCTTTCGGGGTTTTGTATTCCATTGCAGCCAGCCTAGCTACAAAACATTACCTGGCCTCGGTAGAAATCTCTACATCATCATCAGCATCCTTGTCTTTATCTGCACTCTCTCCTGAAAATAAATCCAATTTACATGCCATTAAAATGAACTTTGGGGGTAATGTTTCCTGGAGATTTAAAAAAAGTTAACTTAGTTAAGTTTAATTTTATTATGTTAGTAACATTTTGGAATCTTTATCAGTAGTCTGATAGCTTTAATCGATACATTGAAGCAGTCAGTTCAATGATATGTTAAGGTTCTCCACCAGATAGGGCAGATAATGTATAACTTATCCCCTCAGCCCTCATGTATGTTAGGCTCAAACAATTCCTCCAATCTTGTCTGTATTCCATTCAAGCTCAATGTGTTGTATCCATTATTTCTCTCACAAACGGTTGCTGCATTCCTTGGCTCTTATGTTAACGTAACCATTAACTGTTTCACCGTCCAGTGATATCTCCACATCTTCAGAATCTATCCTCAGATGTGGCTACTTGCAGCAGCACTTCTACAGTGCTCAGTGTGACTCATGTCTATATTAAGTATCTCCATTTGATTCTCTGCAATTCTCAGAAAACAGCACTGCACACTTGCACTGTAAGGCCTGCTTTAAACAAAAGGCCACGATTGCAAGTTTTTTGTACCACTGGGAAAGTTTGCCTTTCCCTGCTTGTAAAACAGACACGTACAGCAGAACTGGAGTGACTAACTGCTACCTTAAACACCAAGAGACTTGGCCAACAATCCAGCATGTCAAGTGGGCAGCTCTGATCACGAAGGGCTGTCCCTAGAATTTTGAACAAAGTTGGCGCAACACAAGTAAAAACACAGAACACAAGGCAAAACATAACAAAGAAGTCTTGCTGCACCTGGACGTTTTGCCTTCACTCTGCTCAAAAATTTAATTAAAATACATGTAGATTGCCAATAACATAAATAAATAACAAGTCACAAAAATACTGTTTTTCAGGGCTAGCCTTTGACATCTCTGAAGCAAGGTATCAGTGATATCCTGGTAGATAGGTGTTGCTATGAGCATAACATCACACTGCCAAATGATGATATACATTGTAGTACTACTACTCAGCAAGTCCCTATTTTGTCTCAATGAGAGACTAACACCTCATGAAGACCCTCAGAAAATGTTCACAGTATGTATAACCTTCTCACAATAATTTTACGATGAAAGTGTGGTTAACACATAATACAATGGTGTGCAACAAAATAAACAATATTTATGCCATAGCAAGACTTGCCATTTACTATACAACTTCTGTATTTAGAAAACAACTCACGTGTGATACATAATACGTCATTGTTATAACATTGTAAATTGCACCAGTGAATAAAGTTTATTATTATAATATTACAATAACTATTATTATTGTTCAATACATTTACAGTACATAAGCAACCTTTTCTTTATAGTTTTCTACATTTGATGTGAACATATTATTTTATCTACAACACAATCGGTATATGACATGAGCATAATCCTGTATTAATTAATCAGTAAAAAACAGTGTTTGCAATTACAAGTAAAGCTGTCTCTTGTAAATGGAAGAAAATGAAAAAAAGGAAAGTGGTAAACCACGTTGGGATTATCAGAAAATTGAAACTCTAGTGATGCATGGATGTTACTCAGCCAAAGGATCTAAAGATATCAAGCTAACAGCGAATCTACATGCAGGGTTCTTGATCATTGTTGTCTTGAGAATAACAAATAACAACCAACACACTGAGCATAGCAATCAAATAATGGAAAAGTTAACTGTGAAAATCTCAAAGGAACTTAAGTTGATGTTGATCATTGTTGTTTTGAGAAAAACAAATAACAACCAACACACTGAGCATAGCAATCAAATACAGTACCAGTCAAAGGGACTGCAGCATTACTCACGCGTAAAGCGCGTGTACTACACGCACATTACATGCAGTGTCCACGCAGTGTCCACGTACCTTACATGCAAATGCACAAAAATGCGTGTGATTGCATGCGCGTAATTTCACGCAGTAGACGTGATATTGCGTGTAAAATTACATGCAGCTGTTCAACTGGAACTCATTAAGTGCGTGTAATGACAACAAAATTTTAAAAGTGCGTGTTTTGATCTGATTGAAATGAAATTTGATCTGTTTCTTCAACATCGTTGCCTAGCACGTGACCAAAATCTTCCCAAATCTACGATCTGTCAACGCGACTCAACCCAGGGATCAAAATCTGATGAATCGAAAATTAACAAACGCTTAGATTTTGTTAAAAAAGTTTCGATTCTTTGCCGTTTAAGCAGCAGTGTGGCCAATAAGCAGATTAAGAGAGAGTCTGCGAGTTTCTGTTTGAATCCCTATTTCACTGTTATCGAAGGAACAGGGGTTGAAATGACACTTTGTGCGTGGGTAAACATTACGTTGCGACGCACGTCGTAAACGAAAACTCACAGATCTTTAAGAATTAAGTTTAGATGCTAAGCAGAAGTGCAGACTGCTAGAGACTAAAAAAATAGTATTTGTTTGATAGGTGCTCAAGCTAGTCCACTAATTTAGCAATGCTTGTCGGCTTTTAAATTTACTTTTTGTTGTGAACATTGAGAGTCACGGGTTTCGAATACAAGTTATTAGTGGATTTTTGTTATGCAAAATACTCGCAACTGTGTGTATGAATAACAAAGGTTTCTTCCTCCGATTAAAATACACTCATTTGCGTAAAATTACACGCAAATCCGTGTAACTAACAGATCAGTAAATTTTACATGTGTGTAATTACATGCACCGTCCACGCACTGTCCATGAATATTACACGCAGACTACACACACTTTACGCGCGCGTAGGTGCTGCAATCCCTTTGACCGGTACTGTAATGGAAAAGTTAACTGTGAAAATCCCAAAGGAACTTAAGTTGATGTCTGACAACTCAAACCCTCCATTAACTCACACAACAAATGATTTTGCTTGGATAGGCTTCTATATTAATTTTACTCTAAGGTTACCCTGGGAATCTCCTCGATAACTGTACCCTCTCACCATCTTGAAGTGAAAATATAAAACTGGAAATATCATTTTTTTGACAAGGATCTTCAGAACGCTTCAGAAATAAACATTTCACAAACGCCTTACAGACCAATGTCGAAACAAAGATCTTTCCTCATAAAAACATAAACTAAACTTAGGCAGCGCACTACAGAAACTTTTGTCAAGGAATGAGTATTTTACTGTTTGAATGAACAATATTGTTTATGCCAAATAAAACCGGAGATCTCATTTTTTTGACGGGGATCTTCAGAATGTTTCAGACAATAAATATTTCACACGCAACTTTCCTACATGTTTTGAAACACAGATCTCTCCTTACAAAAACATAAACGTGTCAAAATAAGGAGTTCAAATAACTCTTTCAATTTCCTTCCCACTTTTGGTAGCTAACGATCAAACAAGTGTTAATAAATGGTAGTTTGTTAGTGAATTTACAAAGCAATCGAAAACTCGAAATGTGACAGCTTTCACCGACGTTTTCATTAGCACTTTTTCATTCCAAGAAATGTCCTTTGTTTGACCAACAATACTTCATAAAAGAAGCTTATGGGAATGCATAACAAAGGGACTTATAAGTGCGTATAAATTGCGTACATGCATAGTTCTCCTATATTTGAGCTGCACTGTATTTATTAGAAGAAAACTATCTTGCTATATGTTCAGCTACATCCTTTAAGTAAATCTTTGTTTTGTGTTGATAGTGCCCAGTAAGCAGAACTTTTTTGTTGACATATAAGACTGAAGAACTACAAAATAAAAAAAACTGCTTTTTGTGGAAAACAACATACAAGATTGGCTCTTGGTAATAATAATAATAATTTGAATGGTAACTAATTTGCTGCTGCAATGAAGACCAGCATTAGTCACCACTATTACAAATCATCAGTTTCAAACACACTGTACTTCAAAGTATCTGACGCCTTTGGTAGGGAGAAAGCAGAATTCCATAATCCAAATTGAGCAGCTTTCCCATCAGATTTATGCTACCCATCAGGGAAAGACACGTGTACCAAATGCTAACACTGGAAACTTCAACGATACAAATTTGCCATTGCGGTTAAGGATGGTGCTGACTTTTGTTGCAGTGCACACATTCTTCCAGGCGTGAGGCATGGTTACTGGAACATGCTTGTTAAGATGAAACTGATGAAATCAAGTACACTGTATGCTACCAAGTGTATGACTAAAATGAAAGCAAAATTTCCTACCCTCACCAAATCAATTGCATATGTATTAAAACCAAGGGGTGGTGAATAGTCCTTCAAAAATTCTGCCAGGGTCTTGCAAAATTTTAGTCAAATTTCACAGGTTTTGAGGTCTTATCTTTTAGTGGTTATATACAACTCTCAGTCTTGTTTTTCACAAAGTTGTCTCAGACTCCCAATATTTGCAGGGCTTAGGAAGTCTCAAAGTCCTGATACATTTGTTTGTTTTTGTAAATGAAGTCTTCTTGTCACTTGATATAGAATTTTTATTAGTGTTACTTTCAAATTTCTAAATTCTCCTAAATTGACTGAATGCCATAAAACTTACCGCCACACCGCATATTTTGGCACTAAGAAAACTGCTAGCCTATCATAGCATAGTGCTATAGCCTAATTTCAGGCAAAAAATCTTTGTATTTAGTAGGCACAGTCCCTAATTTATCACTCTACATGTAAGAGTGTGTCACTTGACTTGGTCAATGACATACATGTATCTAGCAACAAATTTTCTTCAGGATCAGAAGCTGCCGTGTTGAGGTCATCCGCCTCTGGCAACACATAATATGTGGACAAAATTTATAACTGAGAAAACGACTCCCGGGTCTGTGATCAAAAATGTCGCAAGTGCATTGATTGTCACACATGTTGTGAAAAGATTCACATTATAACTTTCCACACTTTCCATCATTGCAATGGCCACCTTGGGGTTACCTTGGGTTTGATGTTACACATCAAAACTGAACTCTATGTTAGTTTCAGTCCCGTATGTTCAATGAAACTGAAGCACATTAAACTGCTGAGCAGTCAGAGCACTCTCACTCTTCTACAAGAAATGTTATTCATTTTTCATTTTTTGGGTTGACTTTTACAAGTCATGTACCGTAGGTCGACACAACCATCTGATCTGCATTTGTGGTACAGCTGCATAGCACTGCTCACATCTTACACAAGGCATAATTTCTCGTAAAAACGAGGTGTTTAGTTTCATTCTCCACTAAACAGAGGCGATGTATAAAGTATTTCGATATTTCCGACCATTTTCAATGGAAGCAGGAACACTTGGCTCCCGATAATTCAATTTTTCGAGTAAGAAGTTTAAATTATTATTCATATGTTAACCTTACGTTGTCGATTAATAAATAATTCAGTTAAACATAGAGTTAAATTAGCTGTCAAGAGCCTCGTTCACTTAGAGAAAACAAGACATAAAGTTCACATTAGACTTGACTTGATACATAAATATTATGCAAGTTAGTAAAAAGAACTTCACTTTCAAGGGCAAACTAAGAATATAGCGGTAACTAAGAAGCGATCGATTTAAATTTTCCAATATTTGAAAAGAACAGATAAACAAAGCTTATGTAAATAACAAATTTAATACACGAGTAAAATTTACTAACCTTCCGCTGTTTGCGAAGTTGATGCAGCATCGACGTTAGTTTCCATGGCTTCCTCTGCTTGTGATACATTTTCCTGCTTTTCTGTCGCGCTTTCTTCTTTCGGAGCCGTTTCAGAAGCTTCAGTGGTCTCTTGAGATACTTCCACAGAAGGCGTCTCTTCTGTTGGGACAGCGACCGGTTCACTGTGTTCGGGATCCTTCGCTTCGTCGGCCTCTGGCGCCGTTTCCTCTGCTTTCGCTTCTTCTCCTTCTACATCCTCTTCTTTATTTTCCTCAGCAGCAGTTTCTTCTTTCTCTTCTGTGACCTCTGCTTGCGTTTCAGCTGAGCTTTCTTCCATAGCTTCCTCGCCATTTTCCTCGCCGACTTTGGAAACCGCTTCAAGCAATCGTTCAACAAGAACGGGCTTGTTTCCCTTCGAGTCTAGGCCTCGAGCTTGTAGCTCTGCTCTTAATTCAGTTACTTTGAGCTTCTTAACAGCTGCCTCGTCAAGATCACTCATGCTGCAAGCTGTTTGGTGAGAAAATTAGAGCTAAAACTGCAGACAAAACTCTCAAAAAACCTTTCCACACGTGCAGCCGTTGGAAAATGGTGGCAGACGTTACCCCACGCTGTGCTACCACGCATGCGCGCTAGGGCGAGATCTCAGTGATTTTACTTTGTACAAATAGCAACGAAATTTGCCTAATTTTTTCACCAAACAACGGCAAAAACCCTTTTTGTCATATCAGAACGCTCAGAATAAATGTCAAGAATAAACAGTCAATTTTATTACGAGAATGTTCCAGAAATGACAGAAAAATACCCGATTTATAAGTGCCTTGAGTCTTCGGTCAGTTTGTTTCTTTGGTAAGCGGTTATCCTTGGAAGAACATTCGGCCATGTTGTCCCATTTCTTTGTTTTGTCGTCTCGAGGAGATACACTGATATTTCGAGATTGTATCCTTTCTTTTAACGCTTCCATTAGGAAGTGACTATACTAGATACTAGAGCTCTTTAGAAAACCTATTTAATTTCAACCAACTGCCTCCGATCCTTTGTCAAACACTCTGTAAAAGTTAGTATTTATTTCATTTTCTGTTCCGAAGGAAAAACTTCACCCTTGAGCTTAAGCTTCTGACTCAAATTGCCTCTGAATGATTTGTTTATTGTTTTACCTTGATTCATTTTCAAGATAGAGGAGATGGTGTGAAAGCGACTCCAGATATCTTTTATCGGAAAATTAACGCTGACAAAGAAAGTATCCCTCCCATATTTGTAAGTGTTTTAAGGCTCTTATTATAAACCGATGACAGTAAACTTATAATGAATTTATTTCATGTTTAAAATCCACAATAATGTAATTTACAGGCAGTGAGAGACTATGGGATAGTTCAGTTGTCATCATGGCTTGAGAAGACTGAGATAGACTTTGTCATGGGTGCAAAGCCAAACTGTCATGTGACTGTAGCCAATTTCATACAGAGACATGCATGGTATTACAGTGGAATCCTGATTTCTCAAACCCACAGTTTTTTTAACTTGATAACTCAAAACAAAAGTTGTTTCCCCTCCTCAGTCGAACACGGTAAGTTTACCCCCGATTTCTCAAACTACTCAATTTTGCGACCCAAATGCCCATTTTTCGAACCTCCAAGGGAAACGGAAATTATTTTCGTTTCCCTTGGAGGTTCGAAAAATCGGGATTCCACTATATTTCAGTGTTCAACAGTTGATGTTTCAATGGGCCATTGCAAACCTACTACCATTTCATTCCCCAAACGATACTTGACACTACTTGAGCATCAAACAAGGTAGTCAGACAAGTAGCAGCGTCCTGCTATGCTACTCTAACAACCCTAAGGAAGTTAAAGAACATCCTGCCTTTCCATATCAAAAAGAATTTGGCACAGGCACTGGTTCTAAGCAAGCTATATTATAATGACATAGTATACCACTCACTCCCAGATTATTTAATGAAACGTCTCCAGAGAGTACAAAAGGCTACAGCTAGTTTTGTGCTTGGTAGATTTGTGTCATCCGAAGACATCCTTATGAAACTCAAATGGCTTCCCGTAAAGGAACAACGCGAATGGAACCTACTTAAGGCAACTCACAAAGCCCTTCACAACCCATATTGGCCAAGTTATCTGAAACTTAATGTATTTCAACACGAAAGATGCTTAAGATCTAGTAACAGCATTCAGTTAGAGAGATCTTTAATTAATAATACTCTACAGGACCAGACTGCAAGTTTATTTAACACGTTGCCCAGCAACGTGAGGTGCTGCCAAGACTATATTAAATTTTGTAAAGACACCAAAAACATTTTTAAGAGAGCTTTAGAACACCTGGCATAATTTAAATTATTTATTTATTCATTTATTTATTTTAGCATATCTTAAAACACAATTTTATCTCGTTTACATATAGATATAAATTCTTAGATATCTTTTAATCTTTTTACAATTGTAAATTTAGTTAGCATTGGGCAGGCGAAGAACCACCCTGTGGATATACTGCCCGAAATGCCATTATTATTATTATTATTATTATTATTATTATTATTTATTGCTTGACTGAAAATGTGTTGTTCCAGAAAATAACCATACCCACCAGAGGAGGGTTATTGGAAATTTCAAGGGGGAGGGGGTTATAAAAGACAAGCATTTACTTGAATTTCCAGAGGGATGGGGGAGGGGTGGGGGGTGCATGGTCAAACCCAAAACCCTCTGTGGGAGATGTCACTCGGTATGGATATTTTCTGGTCAACCCAATAATTAGTTCAAACAGGGCAATGAGTAGAGTTGCCACAAGTCGACCTTTTCTTAATCCTTGACTTATTTATCTCCCTCGGGCGAAGTGAGAGAGTAATCTGTGAGCGACAAAGTTGCAAGGGGGAACGCGAGCGACATAAGTCGCAAGAGGTCAACTTGTTCCACTCGCAGCGTAATTTTTTGGCACGAAAAACATTATCAACATTTCGCACTTTTCACGTGCTCTGCATGCGCGATCATTGCGAAAACATAAAATGATTGCCATCAAAATGTTTACAAGTACTGTTCCCAGACTCAAATGAGTTTATTTGTGTACAGTGCAGTACAGTGTGGTCAGCAATATTGACTAATGGCAAGAGCTGTTCCACTGAGTAATGCCTCCTGAAAAGACAAAACCGTCTTTAAACTGATCAGGAATTATTTGTTTTAGTCCAGATTATCCAGCGATCGACCAGAGGGCTGCCTGACAAATGCTATAAACTTATGTTGATGTAGCTTGTATCGACAAGAATCCGAACAAACTAAAGAAGACAGAATTAGTCAGGGAGAACTTTAATTCTGTAAAGCTCTCTTGATTATATTAAATAACGTTGGGAATTGAAGTCGCAGCGAATGCCAGAGAATAAAAGCGCTGTTCCCAAAAGTCCTTCATCGATCGATGACTGCTTTCAACACGGTAAAGTTGGCAAAATGGCTGATGCAAATTTTCTGCGATGCCCTTTCTTTGTGGAGAAGAAACTTGGTCATTCACTAACTCAACTAAAAGTGCAGGAACGGTTCTGTTCTCCATAGAAAGGACCGAACTTAATTCTCTGGATCACACAGGAGCTCAGATCGCGCCCGTTTTAAGTAAACAAACACGTGTTGGTTGGATAAATAGCCTTCCACGGCTTTTCCCTGTCCTTCTTTCAAAGACTTGAAATTAAGTTGGATAGACCATATTCAATTGCTTCCATAAAATTCATATCCTTAAGTATATCTGAGAACAAAAGCTAAATGAAAGAGATTTTTATAGTACTTGAATTGCTCTGCGAGTTGTGTCGTTGATGGCGTGCGACGTCATGACGTATAGTCAGTACCTGTTTGTTCATTGGTTAATGTGTATTTACGTCACCGGTGGAAAAATCCACCAGTAAAATTTGGCCCGCTGCAAGTGGGAAAAGTCCTTTCCAACAGTGAAACCAACAGGCCAGGGAAGAATTATTGGAAAGGACGTTTAGAAAGTCTAGGCAATGAGCTACTGTTTCAAACTATAGATCTGTTTACAATAGGAAAAATAACAAAATCAACTTCTTTCTATACAGAATGTTGATGGTATCAATTTCATATTCATCAAAAGAAATGGGCTTTACTTTGTTTGTACGACAAAGTTCAATATTTCACCAGCTTTTGCAGTGGAAGTGTTGACAAGGTACAGTTTTAATTTTGATAAATAAATTACATTTGAGGCTCTCATAA
This sequence comes from Orbicella franksi, assembly GCF_964199315.1. Lineage (NCBI taxonomy): Eukaryota > Metazoa > Cnidaria > Anthozoa > Scleractinia > Merulinidae > Orbicella > Orbicella franksi. The sequence goes on from NC_138159.1 coordinate 14,487,765, forward strand.
TTAACCAGTCACTTTAAGATTTCTAAAAATTTGTCATAACTTTTTATTTGCAGTTTCATTATTCACTTTGTGTGCTTTTTTGAAAACGTCTGCTATGCAGGCTAATCCAATTCTGTCAACTAGATTCCATCAGAAAAAGAAAAAGTCTATTTTAGTAAAATTGATTTGCCAAAATGTAGATTTAGATAATTTTATGCACAATCCACATGACTTGTACTTCAAAGATTGGGGTTAGGGTTGAAAAATCTCAGGTAAATTTCTCCACTTTTTGGAGCAAAAAAAAAAAAAAAATTGCGTCAGATGATCAGTAACCTTAAAGGATCAATGTTTCAAAAATCTTCTGTTTCTAATATATTTTGAACAAAATTATTCCTAGAGTTTCAGATCTATGTAAGGATTACTGTGGTGTTCTTGATGAGGAATCAATCAAGTCTAACTTTCCCCTTATTTATGAGTTGCTAGATGAAGTGTTGGTAAGCTGCATTTTGTTGATCTTTAAGTACAGGCACCCTTAAATTAACTGAGCTAATTTAAGAAACTACTTCCAAACATGTAATCCGAGACAGCAGTCACTTTGCAGCTTTTACCCCAGTAAGATCTGGATCTCATCTGGTCTCTGATCACTTTTAGCACAATCGCAGTGTCTTAGCTAGGTTTGTTGTTTGGGTCTCTGCAGTTCTTAGGCTCATAAGTCAAGGACAGAGTCCCAGAAATCAATCTGACACCCAATGTCATTGATAGGGATTTACAAAGTTTCCGATTATTTTTTGCCTTACCTAGGCTATCTTAAGTATAATGCAAAATATTCATCATTTAGAAAATAGCCCAAAGAAAATATGGGCACTGATTGGTTTAAAATCACGTCTCTATTAAACAATTAGATTATGAGCTTGAGATTTCTATGATGTGATAGTTGACTCGCGCTGCACCCCTATAAACTATCACGCATAGAAATTGAGAGCGAATAATCTATTTTTTTTTTAGTATAAATCTCCTAGTCGTTCAAAACTTTATCTAAATCCTCTTCACAGACATTTCAAAAATGCCTCGGAGAAGCAGCCGTCACTTAAATTGATAGTGAGTAGTGTTGCCAATCAGAGAACAGCATTTGTGATAGAACGCTAGTAGATTTATGCTAAAACTCGATAGAAACACGGTACGTGTTTTCTATTTCTTAAAGAGAAAAGTAATTAGATTTTGGATACTGATCTAGTGGCCCGACTAGATGGCCGTCGTAGAAGTCATCATCTTGTTTGGCTGGTTTCTTTGCAGGATTTTGGTTATGTGCAGGTCACATCAACAGAAAACCTCAAAGCATATGTTTGTAACCAGCCAGAGGTGGTGACCACAGCTGAGGAACCATTATGGCAATGCACTGGACGAATAGTGGTATGTACTACATACAGTGTATTTTGGTAGTAAATATTAGTAGTAGAAAACTGTTTCTGTTAAGTTTCTTTTTTATTGATATGTTTTCATTTATATATGTAGTAACTATATTTTAGTAGTAATTACAGTAACTAAATGCCTCATTTTGGTAGCAGTTTCAGGAAAACTGCAAAGTTAATGGTAAAAGAGTGTCCAGTTGACTGTAATCTTGGCTTGGGAGGACCTGGCCCCAGTTGTTCGAAGGTTGAAAAACGTTATCCACCGGATGAATTGCTATCCAGTATCAGTGGATAAGTGGTAACAAATCAAACCGCGCTATCCGCTAGATAGTGATTTATTCAGTGGATAGCATTATCCACCTTTCAAACAACTGGGCCTGTTGTTTTAATGTCAGCACCCAAGTGTGTTTGGCTGCCTTGTGGAATGGCATTGGTCTCTCCTCACATCTTTGTCACTTGATTCTCTTATGGTTACAGTATCTTTATTTTTTGGCAGTTTTACAGCATCTTGCTAGCCCAGTGCCCATCACCCTTCCGTTCTCGGTCGCAATTACAATAAGAAATGTGCAATGTAGATGTACGTGCATCTCCATGATGAATTTAATTTTTCTGTCTTGTTATTATTTTATAGTATGGCACAGAAAAAATGTCCTTGCCAAGCACTGCTGCAAATAAACCTGTGGTGCTTCCAAAGATGGGACAGGTTAGCATGCCAAGGTGTTGTAAGATCGTTTAATCCTGTAACTCATATAAGTACCCAAGTTCAAGATTTTCAAAACAAATAGAAATACATGCCAAATTTTCTTTTCAAATCCAGCACATAGGATAAGCTGTGGAGAGGTTGGACTGTAGTCACAAATTGTCACATCTTCTACAGGCATTGATTTTCTTACATATACATGTATGTTTTTGTATCTAGAGAGGGAACAAGCGCGAGGTATTTCTGGATTTACTAGAGAGACTTACAGTGCTGATTGGTACAAATGTAAGTAACTCATTTACAACCAAATTACCATCCTAATAAGGGTAATTATTAGACGTGCAACATGTATTACTAAGCAAATAGAGTAGTAATTATTGTGTGAGGCTGGACAGTTACTGTGCTCTTAATTATGAGACATTTATTCTTTATTGTGCATGGTCTTTTAATACACTGTATAGTATTTAAAAACTTTCCTCCTTTAATTTATAAATTTACAGATTGTTTGATAGAGCAGTTGTCACTTGAATGAATTATTCACACTTGGCTTGGCATCATAACGCTAAGCTATTGGCTTAAAAAAAACCGTGCCACTTTGTCATTCAATCAGAAGTAGAACCAAACTCAATCCACTGTAGGAAAAAAGAAGGCGGCTGCACATTTTACCACAATACCTTGCAAACCTAACACAGCCTGTGAAGCACAAAGAAAGTCAGAGTTTTACAATATTTGTCCCTGTACAAAGGACATTGTGTATGCTAGGTTTGAAGATTTTGTAACTCTTCTGTGGGTTTTTATAAATGTTGTTAAGGGTTTCACTCACTAAGAACTATGGGTAAATGTACCAGTCACCATCTTTTTTCCTATGGAGGACTGTGACCAGCTTCCACTTATTCCCGCATTTTACCTTGGCCAGCTGCATTTCCTTTGAGTTTTGATTGGTTCATTGGATTGTCTGAGTGTTTGATTTGTGATTGGCAAGAGTGAGTAATTGGTCTTGGTTTTAAGACAGTTGAAAACTGCTCTCACTGAGATGACTTCCTTTTCTTGATTTCTTACTAAATACAAGCGAAGTACTAAATAGTGATTTCTATATAGTTGTAAAACCTCTTTCCTTTAAAATATAAATATTGGCATTTTTATTGCTATACTGGTAACTGCTTGGAGTATAATTAGTAAACAATCAGACCTTATGTTCCTGTTCACTTTATTGTTTTATTGTTCTTAAAACATCATGGTATATATTGACTAGTAGACTTCTTTCACATGGTCGAGCAACTGTAGTGGATCCTCACAATTTTTAATTTCACTAAACTAAGATCATCATACAAGTTATTCTTTTACCTAGACTATTAATCAAATTTTCTTTTTTGAAGGGAAACATTTTAAGGAGTGAAATTGATGGCTGCATTCAAATGAGAAACTTTGTTGCTGGCTATCCTGAAGTTAAGATTGCGCTCAATGAAGATTTCTTTGTTGGAAAATCCGATGTTGTGTCACGAGGTAAACTGACCAGCTCCTTGAAAAATCTAAATATCACTCAAAGTGTCATGTGGTTGTAACCTAAACTAAATCCTGGGGATGAGAAGTGTGCTCTTCTTGTATGGGAAACACTCACTAAGATATATTGGACCTATGCTGTGGAATCGACTCTCAACTAACTTAAAAAACTTACCGTCTCTACAATCTTTTAAAAGGCAGATCACGTTAACTAATCTTTCACAGAAAATTGAACATGAATGCGAGAACTGTGTTTTATGTAGCACATGATCTACTTACGAATGAATTATTTTAGAATTGTTGGAATTACTGTAAATAATGTAGTTAAATTTTAGTCTCTTTTTACTGTAAATATCAAAGTTAGGCTTTTGAATTTTATAATTTATTTTATTTATTTTATGTGTCCCCTATTAGTAGAGGATTTTTATCCTCGGCTAGAATATATTTGACACATTAATAAAGTTATTGTTGTTGTTGTTGTTGTTGCCTCAAAGATTTCA